>NC_136645.1:17751153-18243653 GCF_949748355.1 Melanostigma gelatinosum | reverse complement strand
GCGTTTGCGTGTTGTTTAAGTACTTCCTTGTAATAATCAGACAGTCCTACTGTCGTGCCGCATATCTTTAAGCATTGTAAGTGTTTGAGAGCACTCTTCCAAGTCCATCTTGAGTTTGCTTGCTTCGGGTCGGTCTTCTGGCTTTTCAGACAGCATCGACTTAATGATTTTGATCTGCAACAAAAAGAACAGCTATTGTGATCTCTGTGATATCAATGAATGCTGCCAGTGTCTTTGAGGCTCAACTGTATTTCCCTCTAATTGACTTCACCTAGTTAACCTAACAAAGTAAATCTTTTTCCCAATTAGTCATCTGTCCTGCTTGACATTTAACGTTTTGTCCTGTTTTGGCTTCTTATCCCTTGAAGCTTCACCGATGAACTGTTGTAACAGTGCAAACCCTCATACCTCATACCTCAGCCCCACTACTGTCCTGTTGGAGCACATCACAAACATCTGCCACCCTGTGGAAAACACAGTTTCATGTATCGAGTGAAACAAAGAACGCTGGTGTACCTCCAGAGGAAAATTGTGTGTAAATTTTTCAGGAAATTTCTGGATTCTGGCATCATCCAAAATCTGGTGAGAAAAAAGAAAGGAAGAACATTTAATAGGTGTGATACAAATGCATAAGCTGTCACAGATGGCATTCCTGCTTTGACAAGTCAGAAATATCTGCTGTGAAAAAGATTGAAATTTGAGGATCGATCGGTTGACATCTGTTATCTGTGTCTGGTACCCATCTTTGAAACAAACTAAAAGCAAAAAGCATTTATTAGTTCACAGTTAATATGGACTAGAATTGATTTTGGACTATTTTGAACAACTCACCAGTTTCCTTTCCGGGCCGGTAAAGAGGTTCCAAAGGAGTTCAAAATATATCAACCCCAGAGCAAATATGTCCACTTTTCGATCATAAGTGTTCCTGCTCCTCTGTCATAAAACAAATGCACAATATTAGCCAAAGGCCCTGAAGCTCTACAGGTCTTTAACAACCAATGTTTAATAAAACAGAAGAATCCACAGTTACTGTCAGTGTAGACCGTCTCACTTGCTCTGGAGCCATGTAACATGGGGTTCCTTTGAACATCGTTCTCTCCAGGAGGTTCTCAGCGTCGTCATTGTTTTCCTCAGTGACCAGCCCAAAGTCTCCGATCTTCACTTCCCCATCTTGCCCAAACAAGATGTTGGCAGGCTGACCGTGGGGAGAGAAATGAACAAAACATGTAGCTTCACGGCTGATGTGATGTTATGAATGATGATTTCTATCCACTTCGCCTCACCTTCAGGTCTCTGTGGATGAGCATCTTGGAGTGAATGTAATCCACTGCACTCACTATTTGCTGAGCAATAGTGAGACTTTGTTCTCTTCTCTTGGAGTCACGCAGAGATTTCTTCACATTCTGAGTATTCTTCTCGTCTATCCACACTCTAAGTGTGTTGGTGTTACACAACTCCATCTGAATATGCAGATACTTAACAGACGACCTAGAAAAGTAGGAACAGAAAAAAACCTGAGGCATGAAAGTCTTTCATGTTTAGTAAAATAAGTAAGTATTTTAAGAAGTGGATGGGACTTACTGTGAACTGCTGGAACTGTCATCTGCACTGTCCCATTGGTATCCTGAATCCTCCAACCAACATGTGTAGTATCGAACAATATTGCAGTGATGGAGGTCTGATAATGCCATCACCTCTCGAAGAGCTTTTTTGATCCTAAGGAGAACAAGCACATGACACAGTTAATGAAACCTTTAACTTTTTGCACATTAAAAAAAAAAAGTAAACATCTTTCATACTTGACTTACTCTTTGCAACGGACAATCTTTATCGCATAATTCTTCTTCAGCAGTTTTTGATTTGCCTTGAAAACAATACCAAAGGTTCCTTTGCCGAGACACACTATGGAGTCAAATTCAGATGTAAACCTGTTCAGATTAACACAGGCATTGTTGAGGCAAAAATATTTGAATTCACAAATAAAAGGCTACAGCACAGCTAAAATAAAAATAATGCCAGTATTGTACTTCAATGTTTTCATTTTCCATACCTTGAGATCTGGGTTGTTCTCTTCTTACTTGGACTACTTCTTGGATTCTTGCCTTTGAAATTGGGCATTATATCCTGAATGAATAAAATAAAGTCATGATATAGAGATCAAAATGTTAAACAACAACCAACAGGATTAACTAACAGGATTAATATCTTCATACTTTACCTCTTTGCTGTTTCTGAGGGCATTTTGGAAATTTGCTGCGATTCTAGACAACAAATATTGCAGTCAGCAATAACCTCCAGTGAAATATTATGTACTGTAGCTTTAATGCAGGTCTCAAAAGATGCCGTACCTTATTTTGGGCTTCACATCAGGACTTTTAATCTTTGTAATGGGAACCTGAAAAATATCGTCAATTATATTTAAGCATGCCTGCATTCAAAATCTATGAGGTCCGAAATAAGTCTTCCTTTACAATAAGCAATGTTGTGCTGGGAACTAAACTAACTTGGCTGCAAGTACTGTCACACTCTGGTTCGTACTATACTATACTTACTGGTTTGCTCTCACCAAATACATGCGTTACCCTAAAATGCATCCTGGTAATGTATTAAGTCACTTTCTGTCGTTGGAGTAACAGGTCACTTAAGAAAAGCTGACTTAACCTAAAATGTTAAGTTAAAGTAACTAATCTTCTGCAATAGACTGAGCATTACAAACTGATGAACCATGACAATATTTAGAGGATTACACAGGAAATAACAGACCTGATCCTCAGGAGGATTTGATGAATTGGTGAAAACAGCCGAGTCACTTAAAGCCATTGCCGCCCTTTTAGATTTTGCACCGTGAGACTCCCTTGGAGATTAAAATGAGACGCTTTAGTAAAACACGCTCAACATCAAACTTTACCGTCTGCCTCTGCTCAGTCAGTGCCTTACGGTGTGATTGGTGGCGTGGACAGACCATCATCGGACACAGCTGACCAAAGAGACACCTGAAAGCACAAAGGAAGTGTTCATTACTGTCACATATGAACATGTTTAGGAGTGATTGATGCTCTCTGACATTGTGGTGGAACATTATTGTAATAATCATTGGAATATCACTAATGTGGTATTTTAATTAAAGGGGAACCATTGTCATGTTTTATGTTGTTAAACCTCAGATGTTCAGAAGAACCTCGCCTGGTAATCTGCTGTTATTAATATATTTTTGAATGCCAGCTCAGGTTCAGTCTACACAGCCTCTGTGGAGGAGTGACATGTATCATTTTTGAAAAAGTAGTTCATGTAAATACCTAATTGTTTATGTGGTGGAAACTGTACAATAAAATAATTTTATTGCAGCACCCTTGGCTCATCTGTAAGGTACTTTGGGAATCACTGGGGATGCGACAACACAGCTTCATACAGCGTCCCATTACCTCACTTATCTACTCCACACATTAGGAATCAAAAACACAGCGAACGCATCTTAAATGTCACTATGATCGATCACTGCAAAGTACATTTGTTTGCATGCACAGCCATGGTAAAAGGCTTATGCAAAATTACATGTTCATCTTGTTCTAACTTCTGAATACATGGTTTAAATATTATGGTTGAGAATTTGAAACTTGAAGTGTGTTTTTCCAGATTTCAACAATAATACTGACAACTTATATTTGACATAATAAGACTGGGCATGCATGTTTTATAGTAAGGAAAGTAAGCTGCAGCGGCTATGGTTTAGGGGAGCAGAATAACAGATGGCTACATAAAAAATCTAGATAAAGAATATATCTATATATATATATATATATATATATATGTATTCCAGTGGTGTATAGTAACAAATTAGAAATACTTCGTTACTGTACTTAAGTCATTTTTTTGGATATCTGTATCTGTATTACTTTTACTTCACGACATTTTGCAAAGAAAACTGATACTTTTCCCCTGCGGTGTTGGAAGAAGTCAGCTACATGAGTCTGTCCAGTCAGAGTCTAATGCCTCTGGTCTCTCTGGACATTTTTCTCTTTTGGAAATCGTTCTATGATTTGACTTTCACAACTCACACGTCAACAGTCCTGCTCCGCTGTCTCTATCCTCGTCTCTCCCCATGTGTCACGGTGTGTGAACATCTCACTCAAGTCAGGTAACTTGTCAGAATACTCATATTTGATCGGCTGAGCTGCATCACGTGATGTGATTCACAACGCATTGGTCGGTGTTTTTCCTGCACCGCTGAACAAGTGCCGTAACGCCTGGAATAATTCCGCTGCTTAAAAAATGCCCTTCATGCAAAGGCCCGCGACCCACTGAAAACGGGTCCGCGACCCACCAGTTGAGAATCACTGTACTAGGTGACATATCGAAAACCCAAAAATGATCATTTTAAAACAGAAAAATATGAAATACCTTGCTGTCCCAGTCTGGCTGCTCTTGAAGAGCAGACCAGGCCAGCCGAGCTGCATTTTGTTTGGCTTCCTTGACGTTCTTGCCCTCACCCGAAGGGTAGTCCTTGTTGTTGATCACTAGTTTGTAGAAGAACCTGTGTTAGTGGGGAGGAAATATTTAGATCCTCTCTCACATCTATCAAGAGTTTTCCTACAGTGTCTGCAGTGTCTGTTCATACTCACTGAGGGCTATGATCTGGACCGCATCTTCGCTCTAAGATGTAGTTATGGGAGCGCTTTGTATTGTGACAGTAGTGGTCGACGACTGCTATGAAATTTGTCTCCGTAAAACCTTTGTCTTTGTTGATCACACTCAAGCTCTTCATCTTATCACTGTAACACCAAGATAAGTCAGACAGTAAAACTTTTCATAACCCAAACGGAAGCAATGCCGCTCCATTGTTTGTGCTCACCAGATGTCCGACGCATTTTGATTAAATTCTTCTTTTTGTTGGCTTGATGTGTCACTGCACTTCTCCTCTCCAGTCTTTAAAAAAACAAAGAAAAGTAGGATTTGATATTGTTTCACTGACAGGAGTGTGACTTGTGCAACATATGAAAAATAGACTCGAACTTTCATGACAACATTACAGCTAACGACAATCAGGATGAATCATTTTCTTCCCTCTGCACTTCCATTAAGTCCAAATCAACTAGTGTGTTTCATTACTTACCTCTGTAGTCTTACTGCCACATATCTCGAGATACACAAGCTTGGCTGCTTCCTCCTTTGCTTCCTTCTTTGTTTTCCCAGTGGCAGCTGGAAACTCCTTATCACCAACCACGAAGCTACAGCATCTAATATCACAAACATTTTTATTTAATGCTTTTCAAATCAGGACAAAATAGCTACAAATGATGATGTATTTAAGAGGCTTACGGAGTAGCACTATTTAGTCCCAGTCTGGTTGACTCCACAGCCCTTATAGTCACCCTGCTCTTGTGACCATATTCATTGAGCCAACATGTATAGTTGGCTTGAGTGAAAGCTGTCTGATGAGCTGGTGCAGTTGAAGCTTCTGTTGCATTTTCTGTCTGTTAAGATAAAAACATATATACATCGAGGAGACGAGTGTCATGAATCAGTTTTCCATACTTTGGAATTCTAAAATTCACACATGCAGTGAGTCAATAAAGAGGTATAATAATCTTACAGAGTCTATTGTTCCCTCCAACAGGACACTCAGGACGTTTGCAGCTGCATTCAGTTTGGCTTCCTTCTTGTTCTTCCCCACACCATCAGGATACGCCTTACCACCCACCACTGCTCTCATGGTAAATCTGAGAATAAATGATAAAACTTTGTTAAACAGGCAAGATAAGAAATTCAATATTTCACGACTGGTGCCAATGTGATACCTGAGTTGGGTATCTATTCCAAAACAACAAGCGCTATTTTTCAATAACTCAATGCCTCAGACACGGTTCAGTCAATACTTAAAGGTGAGATGTGAAAGATTTGGCCATAATGTTTAAAACATTGAACAAATTAAAACTGTAGAAATGCGCATTCAGCCAGCGCAAAAAAATATTTTCTTTAATTTTTTATATCTGATTATATAGACTATATAGTAGTGGTGAAATGATACCCCTATATGTTTGTAACATGTGACCAGACCTCACACATTGCACCTTTAAAGAATATCGAGGTTCAACACCCCTGCATCTATTACATCTACGTGGATCTATTTTGTTGTCTTTTTTGTTGTGGTGTTACACTCATACCATTCATGTGGGCATACTTCTGCCACTGTGGTGGTGCCAGTGCCTCATGCGAGCGGGTTTATGAGGGTAGGGAGAATAATTGGGCCAAACTCAAATTTAGTAATTTTGCAAAAATGGCGTGTGGTTCAAATGTAGTAACGGAGGGCACTGATTGGCCTAAAGCAACACATAGAATACACTCATTTCCTTTTTTTCTAAAAACAAAAAAAGGTAAATACTAGCCTATCCACCCATTGAATAAGAACATGTTCTATTTAAGTCCCACATCTCTTCAAATCCTACTACATTCAATTATTTTCGTGTCGTAAATCGCAGCAGAGAATGTGTTCAACTCACGTTTTAATGTGATCCGGGCCAACAGCCCGAACGTCCTCATACCTCAGGTCTAAGCGCTCTCTCTGTGTGTACTCGTTTAGTTGAGCTACGGCCATTATACATAACTCAACCGGCACAACGTCCCCTCACAGCACAGCAAAGAATAAACCTCACAATACGAACTAACGATGTCTCTTCTTTGTTTTCATCTCAACTCTTCTTCCACGTACAGCGGGCTGTTTTAATGCAGCCTCACCCTCAGTGAGTTTCGTTTTCTCCGTAAACGTCACACAACATGGCACCCTCACGTGGCGTCTGAAATATCAAATATGGTTCCGATGACATGAACTCAGCAGTGAAGGATGTGGATAAGTTGTAACACTGTGAATAGTATACATAATACGGGGAAAGTTAGCGTAAGTAGCTATAGTGAATGTGCGGAGTATCTTTGGGCAAGTAGCCGTTAAATTAGATAGGTGTTGATGTTAAGTACTCGGTTATCAATAATTTGACGGGTATTTATATACTCTTACTAACGTTTAACGAACGGATGCTTGGTTTTTATGTATGCCTACCTGTTCTTCACCTTGAAAATAAAGCTTTATTTTGGTTAACATTCAGAAACTACAGTTCCCAAGAAGCTTTAGTACCGCGCCAACCTCTACGCCTCATGGGAACTGTAGTTGTTAAAGTTCTTTTTAAAAAATCGTTACAGGCTCTTTGTCCAGCGTATAGTTCATATCCATTCATCTTCAGAGTATTATACGTAACACCTTTTTCATATTTCACCGCTTCAGAGACACAAATGAGAGAAACTCGTAATTTTAGGAAACAGTTTTCTAATGGCTTCAATGGAACCTTTCAAACAAGCAAAAAAGGCAACCATAGTGCATTGGTATGCTTATATATTGTGGTGAGAAAATTTAAAGGAATTGAAATACTGCAGTAAGACCAGAGGATATTGAAATAATAACAATAGATTACAGTGTTAGAAAAGATAATGACATCTTATATTTCATGAAGTAAATTAAACCCAAAGTGATTTATTTAGCTTAACAAACAATAGATAAGAGAACAAAGTATAATTCTTTAAACGTTTAATAAAAACACAGGTATGCAATCGCTCTTGAAACATGTCTAAACAAATCTTGGTGCATCTTTTTAAAAATATATACATGAAAGATATCCTAAATTTCCCACAGCATACCTAAATGTAAAGAAAAAGTCAGGGCCGCCAACTACAAACAGTATAAACTGATGACTTTACGGAGATGGACAAATGATTCAAATTGGGACGATAAACAAATATTCCTCCACTTATGATCACCTCATTGCCAACACTGCTTATCAAAGCCAAGTGTGATCAGCCCACTGAATGAAACTGCTTTTTCACTGGGAACAACTGAGCATGTTCATTTTTATCTCGTTCATTCGTGGTCTGCTGCTGCATCCCCAGGACAGTTGGAGCACAAGTCATCTTCATCTGTCAATGAAATAAAATAAAATGTATCAGCAAAGTCAATAAAACCAACAATAAAACCAACAAGCATGTCCTCACTCTTACCGTTATAGGTGGTTCCACACCATATGCAGTAAAAATGGATTCCTCTCAGATAGGATGTCAACAGTTGCAGTTTGTCAAAGGACTGTAACAGAGAGGGACATAACAAATACATTCATTTTACTCTCGATTCATCACCACAGAATCCAACGAGATGAATTATTCGCACCACATGTCAGTATAACAAGACACTGGCAGCATGTCTTATACTTCACACTCATAATCGTGCGTCACACCAAAACTATGACATATTTCCATACATTTATTTGGGATCATAAATTAGCATTCCTCATTAAATCACTGTATGATCAAGGTAAACTAAACACTAACGGTTAATTCCATGATCTCCTCTTCCTCCTCCTCTTTCTCCTTCTCCTCTTCCTCCTCCTCCTCCTCCTCCTCCTCCTTAAGATCATCTTCCTCATCATCGGTCTCTTCTTTAGGCCAGTACCAGTCTTCCCTGGGGACAGTGATGCCCTGAAAAGACAATTCAGCCAAAGGATTCACACACAGAAAACCTCTAGTGCTGATTCTGTACTGAGGTAGTGTGAATTGTCAAAATATAGAATTTTGGCATGGTAATTGTTTCTGGCACATTTGTATGTATTATCAGTCCAGAGAGGCTGAACTGTGATGATGAGCCGTTATTATGGCCATACCTTCTGACTGTCAAGCTGCTCACAGGCTCGCTGACTCCTTCTGAGATCTCCTTCAATCTTTCGCTCCTCTCTCTCCGTCCTTACTCGAGACCTGGAATTAAAAATAATGACATTACACTCACAGACTATGTCACATTTGTATTATAGGAGGGGAACAATGTTTAGAAGCATAATGTATGTATATATATATATATATATATATATATATATATATATATATATATATATATATATATATATATATATATATAAATAAACAGCTGTAAACTTCACCTAAAATCTTCCAGAGACTTCGTCTCATTCTGTTGTTTGGCCCGTACTTTCTGCCGATAATGTTGAAGTTCCTCCTCAGCTTTTCTTTTCTTCAATGCTTCCATTCCAATGCCACCTCTGTCTGATTTAGCATACAAAGTAAAGTACATAAACACCAAAGCCATGCACATGTTATCAAATACCAAAATTATGCCAAATAAATGACCACACAATTCAAAATGAATTGCTTACCAGTTTTGATATTTAGTGGAATTGGATCCACCCTCCCTGCTCCTGAAGAGGTAACAGAGATAAACATGAATACACGCAACAAATGCAAAACAGAATAAAAATAAGATAATAATAAAAAAATGAACTTACCCGCCTTCCCGAGGCCTTGACCAGCTTTGTAACCCATTTTTTGCAGAAGTGCAAATCCCTTGTTGTTATTGCAAATGGGGTTTTCTATCGCTGCCTCTCTACTTTCCGTCTCCTGCTCCTTGTAAGTCTTCTGGCGGTTCTTGATGTTCGTCTCCTGTTGCTGCGTCTCCTTCTTTATTGCTTCTTTTAACCGCCTCACCATGCTGACACCTGGCTTCACATCTTGCCTGACAGACAGGGACAAAGAGAAAGGTAATGGGATAAGAAAACGTTATAGTTGTTATAGGAGCACGACTTTAAACACACACTTCCAAATTTCCACAACTGACACTCCTTTGAAAATCCCGGAAATAGATTTTGACACCACAGGGTAATAAACTACATCATGTAATGTAACGTAACAATCTCGACAACCTCAGGTTTTAATATTACACAAAGGACACACAAAACGCTTACATTTTAGTAAGAAATGCATCGGACATATAGTCCTCTTCCTCATCAGACATTATGACCGCGAAACAATGTAGAAACCCGCTACAGCGTTTAATAAATAATCCGGTTGTCTGCTTCAGTATTTTGCTTCGCTGATGTTTGGTTCGTCAAAGATACATTCCGTGTAGCTACAAGGTACCAAGTATACAGTTCTGGCGCTTTGACAAATAAATCAAAATAAGATATTTATTTTCAATAAACATAGACAACTGAGGGAATAACATACACATACTGTGAAACATGTTTTGTTGTTGATTATGTTACAGCAATATATTCCGCACATTCATTTTCTGGTTTCAAGTCGGGAAAACTTTAATGCGACACCGCCGACACTCGTCGTCATCGTCGTCATTCATCCTGGGCATCGGAAACAGGTAGGATGAACAATTTCTCTACATTTATCTCATATTTTAGAGCGCTGTCGTTGCTGAGGAGTTTTTGAACAGCTAAACGTTTTAAGAGATGATGATAGATAGATAACGCTCAGTTTGGGTGAGTGTGTGTGGAGTTCAGCTTGTTCCTCGTAGGAACTAACGTCAGCTAGCTTAGGCTGCTAACGAGCTGGTCTATCAACAGCTGGAGGCAGACAGCTGTCAGCGTAGAACAGATCAGTGTTAACGCTACCCAGCTTTGACAGTTGAGTGTGCTACACTCAATACGTCAAATAAGCACGGACTTATAAACGTCGTAAGCAGTGAAAGTTGCTATGACTTTGTAATGAATATCTGTGTCTCTTGCATAAACCTTATCAAGTTATTACAGGACGATACATGTCAGATCTCTAGTAACTGAAGTGCCGTTTTAATGCTGTCTAGGTGATCGGATGAAAGGGCGAACATTAGAGGAGAGACATCTACTGACAAGGCACACGCCCTAAGATAACTCTGCAGAGGCAAAGGTGTACAGCACTGTGTTTAAAGGTCCTGACCATGGAGCTGGCTCACAGTCTGCTGCTCAATGAAGATGCCTTGGCCCAGATCACCGAAGCAAAGAGGCCCGTCTTCATCTTCGAATGGCTCCGCTTCTTGGATAAAGTGCTCGTGGCAGCGAATAAGGTGACCTGTACATATTTGTGGCATTGTTTTTCTGCGTGGGTTTCATTTGCGTCAGTTTGTGACTTTGTCGTGCATTTGCGTGGCAGGTGGACGTGAAGGAGAAACAGAAGAAGCTGGTGGAACAGCTAACTGGACTGATCAGCAGTGCCCCTGGACCGCCAACAAGGAAACTGCTGGCCAAAAACCTTGCTACCCTCTACAGCATCGGGGACACCTTCACTGTTTTCCAGACCTTGGATAAATGCAATGACATCATCAAAAGCAAGGATGACACGCCTGCGTACTTGCCAACAAAACTGTAAGATCCCACTTAATCGCAGCACTGTGTGTATTTAGAATACCGTCAGATATTCTGCTTGATAATGTACACATTTGCATTAATATATTAGATGTTCAGCACTGCACTCAGTGTTTCAGGCAGAAACTGGAGCCCACCTTCAAGGGTATTAGCAGTTAATCCCAATGGTAATCTGCAGGATGGCATTTCATGTTTAAAAGGGGGGATTAAGTGTACATGACCAGATATTATCATGTGTCTCTTGGAAAGGAATCACAGTGGTTGAAGCTGCATCAGCGTTGTCCTGCAGTGTTTTACCATAGATAATAAGATGTATGGAGCTGTGAGGTTAACTCCAACTCATGGCACAGGATATTAAACCAGTCAGAATATTCTCAAGAGGAGATGTGCATTCTGAATGTGAAGATATCTGGAAATAAAAGAAACGCACAGTTATCATGGCAGATCCATTTCAAGAGATAATCTATTTCATATGTGCATTTAAGTTGTCTTCAACTATTGCATTGCATTGTTTATCAGTTTAAAGTGAACTGTAATGTGTCCTTTCATTTTAATGCATTCAGTAACTTTTCTTCCAGTGCTGCCATGGCATGTGTTGGAGCTTTTTATGAGAAGATGGGCAGGATGCTGGGAAGCTCCTTTCCAGACACTATCAATAATCTTTTGAAGGCATTAAAGAGTGCTGAGGTAGGACTTTTACAATATTGGAAAATGGAATGCAGTTTTCCATTTTATTATATCACGAATGTATTAGGTCAAAGTGTGTACTGGAATATAGGAACAGAAACGAAGAACTAAATGGATTTACTATTCAGAAACATGACATTTATTTGAATCCTCCTGTTTTCCCATACTTTGTTGATGTAGTCCCAAGGCAGAGGAGAGATCCTTCTCAGTCTGCAGAAGGTGCTCTATGGACTGGGGGGAGCTGCAGCCTCATGTCACAGAGATATCTACAAGAATACCCGCTCTCTTCTCACAGACCGGTCCATGGCCGTACGCTGTGCTGTAGCAAAGGTTGGTCTCAGAAAAATATCTAATTGAGCTGTAAAATAGTTACAGATTACACTATATTTTTGCGATGTCATTTATGTTGACCAAACTCAAACGTGTCTTGCAAATCTCCACCCTACAGACCACTTCAACTGTATTGCATTGTCAGGCAACAGCTTGGGTCCATGTTAACTTCCTTCATTCATGTCATTCATGTAAAAGACGATTTCCTTATATTTTCCCGATATTGTACAAGCTGTAGGGCCAGTATATTGCAAAGACATGTATGAACTAAGCATTCAAATTGTTGATATGCATCATCAGTCTGTCTATATTCAATATGTCCTGTACATGCATATTGTAGACGTTACTAATAGGACTCCATCTTTATTTGCTCGTCTGATCAGTGCCTGCTGGAGCTGCAGAATGAAGCAGTATTCATGTGGACCACAGAACTGGAGAACGTGGCCACTTTGTGCTACAAGGCCTTGGAAGGATCTAACTATGGCGTTCGGGTAGCCGTGGCCAAACTGCTGGGGACGGTCATGGCCACTGCCCTGCTGCCCAAACAAGCAGCTGGTAGATCAAAGAGTTAATTTGTGTAGTTCACGACTAACTCGCACCACTTTAGTTCTTCATGAGCTCAATGCTTCTTTCCTCAGTGATGCGTCAGAACGTGAAGCGGGCCACTCTGGAGGAGGTGCTGGAGCTCATGGCCACAGGCTTTCTGCGTGGTGGCTCCGGCTTCCTGAAGAGCGGAGGGGAGATGTTGAAGGGGGGAGGCTCTGTCAGCAGGGAGGTGCGAGTGGGCATCACACAGGTGAGGTGACTCCTCAAGCGTAAGAATCTGAGCCTGCATTATCTTGTTTCAACCACTTGACGCGTGATCTTTCTTCATATTTCCCTTAGGCCTACGTGGTGTTCGTGACTACACTTGGTGGTCAATGGCTGGAGCGCAACTTTGCTACATTCCTATCCCATGTTTTGGACCTAGTGTCTCACCCCCGGGCCACGCAGACACATGTTGAGGCTGTGTACTCGCGCCGCTGTGTTTCCTTCATGCTACGCGCCACCCTCGGGGGCTTACTCGGAGAGAAAGCCCAAATTGCAGCCGGCAAAGAAATCTGCCAAGCCATCAGCAAACAAATGAGGGCTGTGGGTAAGGAGGATGGGGGGGAAATATCACGGTTCAGAGCATTGCAGAGTAAGTACTCATCCATTATTATCACTTTTAATTCAGCCTTCATTCAGTTTCTACAAGTCTTGCATGGCTGGCTCTTGTGTTGTAGACGGAGATGGTTTTTCTTTTTGTTGTGTGCGGAGATGGCTTTCCCTATTTCTGCTTTCCTTCTTGCTTTCTGCCTCTGCTTCTTTTTTTTCTTCTTTTTTTTTTAACCACAAGCAGCATCATAATGCCTGTAACATTATCCATTGCCAGCTCAGCATTTGAGTTACTCCTGCTTGCATTATTGCATCGCCTCCATGGCTGTTTGCCTGTTCTCTTATTGCATTACAGTCCCTACGGAGCATGACCTAACTCTCTCTGACTGTTGACGTCTGGCTTACACCAGCAGAAAAACTGCATGTGCCACGAAATTCACAGACACATTTAGTAGGAACAAGCCATTTCCCCCCCACAGCAACAAGACATAACATTTGCACGTTTGTCCATCATTAAGTTTTATTGATTTCAGTTCCTCCAAATAAATTTTCCCCCCCTGCATAACAGCACATCAATCATTTTTAAAATCACCTTTATCTCATTCAAAAAGGATGATTCTTACTCTGATTTGCTTTGCAACCTTTTAAACTGATGTAAACTGTCAAACATACATTCTCTCGTTCATATTGATGCTCAAACAGAAATTAAAAAGGATGTTGAATGTTTGTGTCTCTTCAGATGTGGTGCTGTGCTCTTTACTGTTCTTGCTGCTTTTCCATCCAGTTGGATCTGTGAGACTTCTTGAAATGAGACTTTGTGAAATATCCATGCTAAAAGTAACTTAAAAAATGTGTCCTGGATTCATGATGGCAGTGGGACCCCCTAGTGCAGTGGTTCTCAACTGGTCTGGCTGCGGGACCCACCATCACCCCTTAATGACAAGCCGGGACCCACGACCCAAATTATATATATATATACCATTTACATCATTATACATATCTATATTCAAGACGTCTAGTCGTAGCAACGTCTCTGTGTAGTAAACAGCTGTCAAATCAAATAAAGAAAGCACACATTATATTATATTTTAACAAATATTATTCTCATTTTTCAAATTTAACTGGATGGATTATAAATACATAGAAATACATGGATACATGTTCTTATCTTTTCAAGTAAAATAACAGCTGGATTAAAACATAAATTACGTAATGAAATTCAATTTAGAAAAAATATTTTCACTGAATTGCACTGCAGCTTTAAATTCAGTCCATTCAGGGTGAAGTGACAAATCCACAATATTATATTTTTCTCATCTTCCAAAAAGAGAAATTAGTGTTTGAAGAATTCACCTCTATGAGTCTGTCCAGTCAGAGTCGAATGACTCTGGTCTCTCTGGACATTTCTCTCTTTTGGAGATCGTCCTATGATTTGACTTTCACAACCCACACCACAAGTGCCGTAAATGCTGGAATAATTCCGCTGCATAAAAAATGCCCTTCAAAATAAAATCACAATTTATTTTTTATTTTTTTGTCAGGCAAAGGCCCACTGAAAACGGTTGAGAATCACTGCCCTAGTGTATGTTCCCGTCTTTGTTCTACAGTTGGTCCCTGCTGTCCCAAGTTGTATGGAATAACATGACTGCCACAGTTCAAGAAGCAGCTTTAAATCTCTTCCGAAAGTCGTTTATTTTCTTTCCTTTTGTGTGATCTTTCTTGACTGTCGTCTATATTTGCTCTGAGGATTTAAGTTCTTGATAAATTACCCTCAGATAACCTCATCAGTGATGTTTCTGATTTCGAAAATGTGTTTTCACATTTATTCTTTAAAACAACTATAATCTTTGTTGAATGCATTGCACCTTTTTTGTTTTTAAAAATAAATCCTCTGAGCAGTGTGGCCTACAGCAGCGTGCTCCTCAGTACGTTGAAGGATTGTAGTGCTGCAGTTGAAATATTTTCATAATGTGTGGCAGCAACACGTGGACCAATGTGGACAGCCAGTTATGTTGTTACAATGCGTTTTATGTAACATGTCAGAATTAAAAAGTGCCTTGTTTTTTGAGAAAGTTCTCAAACAAAGTTGCGATTCAGTGCAGCTCACCTTATCCATCAATGCTGCACACATTATTGATTAGTAACGGGTTACCTTATTTGTAAGGATTTTAGAGCTTAATCAACAGCCTTTTATACTAACAAACCGACCGTGTTTGTTTTTCTTTCTCTGCCGCTTGTTTTTGTCAGAGGCAGTGGTGAATGACATCAGTGGAGAGAACAAGGCGGGGGCCGCTGATGTCTCTGCCAGTCAGCATGTCATGGTGTGTGCCCTAAAGGAGCTGGGCAGTCTGGTTCAGAGCTTGAGTGCTACAGCCTCGCCACTCATTCAGGAGCCTTCTATAGGTGAGAGACGGACAAAATATTTTATCGGACATGTGTTTCAGTGCTCTTATGTGTCTATAAACTGGGATTATATCGAGGATAATGCTCCTAACTGGAGTGAAGATTTGCTTACTAAGCCAACTTGTATAAATTTGGCCAGCATCTTCTCTAACTTTGGTTATGTATTCTAATGTTTTACTATCCTTTTAAGCAGAACATTTGCTGCTAACAGCAATATAAATCTTACAGCCACTTATTATACTGACTGCAAAAATGTTCACTGCATGCGCAATTGTCGAGTATTACTCTTAAAGTAAAATACGTTGGAATCTCCCGCCAGAGGGAATTAATTTGGACTGGATTCCTTCACAACCTCGTAACATATTCCATGTCCTCTTCGCCAGGACTCCTTGAGACTGTAACTTCAGTGCTGCTGCACCCCAGCATGGCGGCGCGCTTGGCCGCTGCATGGTGCTTGCGCTGTGTCGCCGTGGCGCTGCCCTATCAGTTGACCCCACTGCTGGACCGCTGTGCGGAGAGAATCAACAACCTGAAGAGTTCGCCTGAGGCTGTGAGCGGCTACAGCTTCGCGATGGCTGCTCTGCTGGGAGGCATACACCAGTGTCCACTGGGTATCCCCCACTCCAAGGGCAAGGTGTGTGGCCTGGGAATTTCATCTTATTGGCTACTTCTCTTGGCGATCTCGTCATTTAGGTCTTTCTACTTATTTTAGCCCTGATTGGCCTTCTGTACCAGCCTCATCGATTGCCCTACAGAGATTTAAGGGTTATATGTGTTCTTTTTTTGTAGTTGGTGGTGAGTATAGCCGAAGACCTCCTGAGGACAGCTGCTCAGAATAGTCGACTGTCCCTGCAGCGCACGCAGGCTGGATGGCTGCTGCTGGGTGCCCTCATGACTCTGGGTGAGCCTCCCAGACAGCTCTCTCTTAATTCTTGGACTTGATTCGTCAACAGTACTGTCACCCTCTCTTCTTGCTGACGACGTTGCCACCACATTGCGTTTGTTCCCAGGTCCCTCCCTCGTGCGCTATCACCTTCCCAAGATGCTGCTGCTGTGGAGGAACGTGTTTCCTCGCTCCCAGAAGGAGCTGGAGGCAGAAAAGGCCAGAGGAGACTCCTTCACCTGGCAGGTCACCCTGGAGGGCCGAGCCGGAGCACTGTGTGGTAAAGCCAACACACCGCCCTGTACATGCTCTGTAACGTGAGCGGACGCACTTCTGACCAACACGCCTGTTCCTTTGTCTTCTGTAGCCATGCGCAGCTTTGTGGCCCACTGTCCCGAGCTGCTTACAGAAGATGTGATCCGCAGACTGATGACACCCATTGAATGTGCCATGACCATGATGTCTCAGTGAGTGGGATGCTTTTAAGTGTGATCGAGGATTTCAGGATTTTCGGACACGCAGTTCATTGTGTGATAACTACTTCCTGCATTTCTTTCCCTGTTTCCAGATTATATATCTAATGCTTGAAATGTTTTTTTCAGTGTCCCTGCCATCATTAAGGTACATGGTGCTCACCTGAAAGCAAGTGCAGCGATGGTGAGGCTGCGGTTGTACGACATCCTGGCTCTATTGCCTCCCAAGACCTATGAAGGTAACACAGTCACTTCTGCTTTTATTGTCACAGCTGTAAATAACATTTAAGGAAGCGTTTTTTATAAAACAGTTTTCTTGTGCAGGCAGCTTCAATGCCCTGCTGAGGGAGCTGGTGGCCGAGTTCACTTTGACCGACAACTCGGCCAACACTACCACCTCCTTGCTGCGCTCTCTCTGTCACTGTGACGACAGTGTGCTCATGGGTTCATGGCTACAGGAGACCGACCACAAATGCATCGAGGATCAGGTGAGTGAAATAATCAGTGACATGATGAATCCAAACACGACTACATGTTCTAAGAATAAAGAAATTCTCATTTCCTTTGTGAATTGGTTGACAATAACTACCCATCTATCGTTACGTGAAGTCTTGGTCACGGTTGACTCTACTGTGTGATTGTTCCTAAACAGCTGCAGCCCAACAGTGCGTCTGGCAGCGGCGCTCTGGAGCACGATCCCTCCTCAATCTACCTGCGTGTTCCCGTAGGCGAGGCCATCCCAGGGCCTCTCCCTTTGGGTGTGTCCGTCATCGACGCTTCAGTGGCTCTGTTTGGTGTAGTTTTTCCACATGTCTCCTCCAAACACAGGTGAGGAGTTTAGTTGTTGCTGCAGACATATGGACATGTTTGCAGCATGTCAACAGGTTGCGTCTTGTGTTTTTGTGACATGTTGTTTCTCTTGTTATGTATTTATATTCACTGTTGACTTGTTGTGACGCTCTTGACATGCTTGTTTGTAATATATTCGACCCGACTTGTATGATTCAGGCTGCAGATGCTGGACCACTTTGCAGAGTGCATAAAACAGGCTAAAGGAATTCGACAGCAGGCGGTCCAACTGAACATCTTCACTGCAGTGCTTAGTGCCCTCAAGGTGAGACAACTCATATCCTCTTAAGACGGAAATATCATGTTTCATTATTCGGGTAATATATACAATGAGAAATAATGCACCTCCTCCTGACCGAAGGGTTTGGCTGAGAACAAGAGTACTCTGGGCCCTGAGGAGGTGCGTAAGTCGGCCCTGGCCCTGGTGATGGGAGCGTTGGACAATCCCAACCCCATCCTGCGCTGTGCTGCCGGAGAGGCTCTGGGCAGGATGGCTCAGGTGGTTGGAGAGGCTACCTTCATCGCCAGAATGGCACAGACCAGCTTTGATAAGTACGCATTTCATATCTGTATTGTCTGTTTCCTTTATTCTTAAGTCTCTCTATTCTATTATTCTCCTTGTCAAGATCAAGGCAAACCACCGTTATAATCAGTTACAGAGAAAAAGTCAAGAATGTTTTCAGGAAGAAACTAATTGTTTTTGGTTTTTCATTGTCTTCATAATCTATCTTGATCTGAATCTAGCTTACATCTCTATCCTTTGCTTTGATCGTGTGATCCATATCTCTTCTCCTCCTCTCTTTCCAGACTAAAGTCTGCCCGCGATGTAGTATCCAGGACGGGCCATTCACTGGCTCTCGGCTGTCTGCATCGATATGTTGGAGGGATTGGCTCAGGCCAGCACTTAAAGACCAGTGTCAGCATCCTTTTGGCTCTGGCCCAGGATGGGTCCTCTCATGAGGTCCAGGTACAGTGAATTACACAGGACGAATGAATTTTACAATTCACCACAATTGATAGAAAATAGGAAAATATATATTTCTTTGTTTTTCATCTGAACTGAATTACTATAGTTTGGTTTACTTGGAGGAATGTGTGTTGTTTTTCTATTGTACTTTAATGTCTTAGCAACATTTAAATAAAAAAATCATTATTTGTGCTTTATACATCACTATTCAGATATTCTCCATATATTTTCTTTTTTCGGCAGACATGGGCTCTCCATTCTCTGGCTCTGATTGTGGATTCTAGTGGTCCCATGTACAGAGGCTATGTGGAGCCTACGCTGTCCCTGGTGCTCACCCTGCTCCTCACTGTGCCACCGTCTCACACAGAGGTGCACCAGTGTTTGGGCCGCTGCCTAGGAGCTCTCATCACCACTGTGGGACCAGAATTACAGGGTAACTGGGGCAGAAATAGAATCACAAACCTCCTCGACTCTCTCACTTAATAATATTCCCAAAAAATACCCTACTCCGGCCAGCAGGTGGCAGTGTAATCACACTAACAGCTGCTGAAGTAGACTCAAAGACATACCGTGTGCCCTACAACTGCTAAAATTCTGATTATTTTTGTCTCTCTTTCTAATCTGTGTCATTCGGTTTGCTAGGAAATGGAGCCACAATCTCCACCATCCGCTCGTCCTGCCTGGTTGGCTGTGCCATAATGCAGGACCACTCTGATTCCCTGGTGCAGGCAGCTGCCATCTCATGTTTGCAGCAGCTGCACATGTTCGCTCCACGCCATGTCAACCTGTCCAGCCTGGTGCCCTGTCTCTGTGTAAGAGATGATGAGACATGATGAGTTCCAGGCTAGAGTAGTTTCTTTTTAATCGTAATCATAATCTCCTGCTGTGCTATGGGGTCCCTTCTCTGCAGGTGCACCTATGCAGCTCTCACCTGTTGCTGCGCCGTGCTGCCGTTGCCTGCCTGAGGCAGCTCGCTCAGAGAGAGGCTGCAGAGGTCTGTGAGTATGCCATGAGCCTGGCGAAGAGAGCAGGAGACAACACTACAATCAGTGAGTGCAAATCTTGAACCTGACGAGAGCATTTTGTTTTGTAAACGTACCAAAGAGACACTCTTACTGTGTTGACTCTGTCCCTGGATTAGAACATCTGAACATCACAGAAACAGGTCTGGAGGGCGTTCTGTTTGGCATGCTGGATCGGGAGACGGACAGGAAGCTGTGCGCTGATATCCACGATACGCTGGGCCACATGCTGTCGTCTCTTGCTGTGGAAAAGCTTTCTCATTGGCTGAAACTCTGCAAGGACGTTCTGGCAGCAACTACAGGTAAATCTTGAAAGAAGTTAAGATTTCAAAATAAAGGCTCGAACATGAAACGAAGCATCAAACGGCAGTCAAGGCAGGTTTATTCTACGACCCAATACCAGTTTAAGTGTTTTGTGTCTTCTCTTTTTAATCCTTGTATCGTGTCTGTGTCCATTTCCTCTTTCAGATGTAGGAGGACCGGTTGTAATCGCGGTGGAAAAGGACGAGGACGAGGATGAGGAAGACTCGGAGAAAAAAGACGAGATGGACGATGACACCATGTTCACAGGCCTGGGTGAAGATGACAAGTCGAAGCCCTCTGTGGCGCCGCGCTGGATGACGCGGGTATTTGCCGCGGACTGTTTGTGCCGCATCATCCTGCTGTGCGAGAGTGACAAAGCACACTTTGACCTGGCAGCTGCCCGCTCTGCACAAGCCAAGAACCCCAAAGGTACGATCCACCATGCTGCCAGGACAGAGGAGCTCAGAGGACTTGAGATTGATTCATGCCACCTGTGATCTGTGCTTCAAATAGATTTTCTAAAGTCATATACCGATATTAAAACTGTTGCTTACATACAGAACATGTTTTCTGCTCACCGATGGCCCAGCTGTTTGTTTAGTACAGACTGTTTGTTTGGTTTCTATATATTTTTGTGACCTCCAGGCAGTTCAAGTGTTGCTGCTGAATAAAGCTCATTCATGTGCTTTTATGTAAAGATGGAAGAAAGCTAGAGATGAGTAAGCAAAAGTGGGAGGGATTTTTTTTCCCCCCTGTGACAGACAGACGAGCCGGTATTTATATAAACTCCTCTGAAGTAAAGCAGCCTACAGACCATACAGTAATGACACAGTGTAGTGATTTTGCAGCTCTGGAAGCAGCTGAGCCACATTTAGTGACTGGGATTGAGTGGGCGGTTGGTCTGCAGATTGGTTTGTCCAACTAATCCCTTGAAAGGTGCACTTCAGCTGAAACTCGATGAAATCCAAGCCTCAAGGTCAATATCTGGCTTCTTTGAGTCAGCCTTGAAAAAACTGATTTGTTTTGTCCTTCTGTATTGAATCTTTTCAATTAATTCTCAGGAAAAAGCAAACACAGTGACATTGGAGGAGGCAACATTTCTACTGTCTTGCTGACGTGCAAACCATCATCAAAGAACAAAAAAAGTACATAAACATTTACTTGAGGTTGAAATGAACATAAATCTGTTATACATTCTATTTTCTGATTGATTAATGTGGCGTCTCACTGATGTCACATTCCTGACAGTGATTTTAAAATTGTTTCTATTCCTCACTCGATCCTTGTTGTTCCATCTTTGTCCATCTAGGAGATCCGTTGGTGCTCCATCTGTCTGACCTCATCCGCATGGCCTTCATGGCGGCCACAGACCACAGTAACCAGCTGAGGATGGCCGGCCTGCAGGCCCTGGAGGACATCATTAAAAAGTTTGCGTCCGTACCAGAGCCCGAGTTCCCGGGACACGTTATCCTGGAGCAATACCAGGCCAATGTGAGTCAGAAACGCATCAGATTGCATTATGCAGCAAGAGTCCCAAAATGATAATAACGCAGCAAAAACAAAATAGAAAAAGTGAACATTGTACCATGTATTCATTTAGGTCGGAGCTGCCCTCAGACCTGCATTTTCACCTGATACACCGTCTGACATAACAGCGAAGGCATGCCAGGTAAGAAACTCGGCCCCGTTACCATTTAGAATAAACTTTATAACTGCTATTAGCTGTAAACCCTTTCACTCCATAGCGCTGTTTGACGGGTGCACTGCAGAAATGCAGAGATGCCCCTAACCAGCTCAGTTTGTACTGGAACATTAATTCTAATAAGCAGCCTTACAAATATTTACAGACTGTATTTTGATGATGCTTCTACAGTGATGGTTAATTGCTACTGCAGTGGCTCATCATCCCCTCAGAACCCAGCAGTGTCGTGTTTTCTGCCTTACTTGCTCGACTTATTTGACTGATGTGAAGAACGAGTGACAGTGGGAAAAAAAACAAACATGTCAAACAAACCCTTCTCTCTCTGACATTTTCTCTCTGTTTCTCTGGATTAGGGTTTGTGCTCTCTCAGACCTTTTCTGTTCTTGATCTCAGGGTTTCTCTTTTCTAAATGTGAAGATGAACTCAGAACAACATAGAAAACAAAATATAGCTCCATAACACCTGGTACCACCCCAAGGGGGTAACATTACCTCGAGAGGAATGTGACTGTTGTTCAAATAAGCAAAAAAGATGGCTCGCTAAGTACATTTGCATCTTAACTCGTTTGTAGCTCTCCTTCTCCTGCCCTTGGCCCTGAGACACTCTAATAACACTTCTCCTCAGAATGATGTAATCTTATAATGTCTGCTCCACTTGTACAGCCCAAACATGTCCGCCCTATTTATTAATAACTGCTCTTTGTCATACAGCCTCCTGTATGAGGGCTAATCCACCTTGAACGCTCTGTTATGTAATGCAGGTTAAGGCGGTGGATGCTGGAAATGGTCAATTTGTTTCATCATTCATTACTTTGACCCCTCTGTGTGACCACAGGTGTGTAGCACGTGGATTGGAAGTGGCGTAGTCAGTGACCTCAATGACCTGCGGCGAGTCCACAACCTGCTGGTGTCGTCGCTGGACAAGGTGCAGGCTGGGAGAGGCTCATCCAGTCAGCTGTACAGCGAGAGTGCCACCACGATGGAGAAACTGGCCGTGCTCAAGGCGTGGGCTGAGGTGAGACCGAGTACTGTCACGTATTTCTTATATTCGAGATGATGTACGTAGTAAGGCTGACTATACACACCGGCTTTTCTTTCTCAGGTGTATGTGGTGGCAATGAAGATCAAGAAAGACGCAGAGTCTAAGCCTGCCAAACCAGTCCGAAATGGAGACGACGACGACGATGAGGATGATCTGGGCGCCAACGTGCTTCCACCCGACAGCCTCATCACTTTAGTGCAGCCAGAGCTGCCCTCGCTGAGCCGACTGTGGCTGGCCATGCTGCGAGACTACGCTCTGCTCACTCTGCCTGCTGAGTTTTCCAGTCAGCTGCCCCCTGACGGTACGAGACAGATTCTTCTCCTCCTACCAAGATCACATTGCTGTCAAATCTCTTCACACGCATGGACACACTGTTACATTGCATTGTAGACCTGCAGTGTTTCTAATAGTAATGGCTATTGAGTCAACTTCAAGCACTAGCCTTTGAGTTCTTTGCTCTAGTTTTGGTCCAATAAAAGTTGTGATTTTATTCTCCAGAGAGCAACTCGAGACATTACAAAAATAATAAAATGTCAACAAAAACACTGACTATCATACTGTCAAACGAAAGTTACGGACGTAACTACGGTTCTATGAATCCTGGATGACCGCCAGAGGCAGTGCTTAACACTGGATGTATCCCGTCTCGCGCATGCGCAGGTCGAATATTTATATCAACAAAGTCACGTGTGACCTCGGATGACCACCGTCATCTATAAGTTCCGGTGTCATCCTGAGCTCAGTCCTATGGAATCTTCTCGCGAGTTCACGGGATTCCGAGTGACCAAGAACTCTGGCGGTCATCCAGGATTCATAGAACCGTAGTTACGTCCGTAACTTTCGTTCTATTTCATCCTTACTGACCGCCAGAGGCAGTGCTTAACACTGGATGACTTATACCAAAAGAGTCACGAGGAAGCACAGTAACTACCCCTTATAGCTCCGGCAGAGAAAATTGGCCAAGAACCCTCCCCAGTGGGTGAGGGCCGGCAACGTTAACTCTGTAGTGTTTGGTGAATGTGCTCGGCGATGCCCATGAGGCCGCCGCACATGTATCCCCCACAGGCACACCACTCAGGCTTGCCCTCGGTGTGGAGACACTCTTGGTAGTGACCCTTCACCCCGGATGGCCGAGCGCAGCCGCTCGCCTTGTATGTATCGGCAATGGCCTCCACTATCCAGTGGGACAGGTGCCGTTTTTCCTTTTTCCCTTAAAAAGGAGCACAGCCCTTCTTAGGCTCACCATAACTGACTATGCAGGCGGTGGCTGCCATATAAGCTCTGAGGGCCCACACTGGGCACAGCAGCCTTGACCTCTCCTCTCCCGATGGGGGAGGGGGGGGGGGGGGTCAACTTTGCCAGCTGGATAGGCCGGTTTATATGTGACCGTATCCACCCCCTTGGGAGAAACACTGCCTTAGGCCAGAAAGTGACACCCAAGCCATCTGAGTTCCACCTCAGACATGATTCTTCCACTGATAGGGCATGCAGCTCGCCCCCACATTGAGCTGAATTGACAGCAAGGAGAAAACCGTCTTGCTGATAGCCATCTAGGCTCCGCCTGTGCCAGGGGTTAAAAAAGGACAAGCATAAGCTGTCCAGTACCAAGGGTAGGTCCCATGCAGGGGAGACCGGCCCTTATCCAGGAGAGACTGTAGAAACTCAGTACAGCAGGCACGGGGCGCTGTACTGGGACCTTGTTCTGAGCCGCACACTAGTCGGAGAACAGCTTCCACCTGTTTCTTGTACTGCAGGCAGGTAGACCGCGCACTGGCATTCAGAATAGTCCGTCAGACTGGTTCTATGCAGCCACTCAGCATCCGGTCGGGCCCTCCCGTGACCCCTAATTGAAGGCGGCAGGGATTGGAATGCCAAATCCGACCCTCTAGTTGCGACAGGAGATCCCTCCTGTCGGGGAAGAACTCTGACAAGCTTACAGCAAAAGCAGAGGGAATGGTGGAAAGGCATAAAGAAGATCCTCCGGCCACGTGTGAGCCAGGGCATCTTGACCCAGAGGGCTGGTCCTCCGTCAGGGAGACCCAGTGGGGGCAGTGGGTCGACACGTCTGGCTGCAGCCGCCACTCTCCCGGTGGAGGCTTGTAACGGAACAGGAAAACCACAACCTTGTTCCATTCTCCTGGTGGGTACATTGCCCACAGGCTGGTCAGGCGAGGGGCCTCCCAAGTCAGAAGGCCACGGTGATCCCCGTAGCAACTTCTGCAGATCTGGTGCCCCATCGATAGTTCATGGGAAATCACAGCAGAGGTGCTGTCCACCGGACAAGCACATGCTTTCCCTTCAACATGGAAGGAAGTGCTCGAGCGCTAGCTCTAGAACCTGGACCTGCGGTCTTTCAGCAGACAACTGACCCCAGGCTGTCCCGTTCTGTCACCCTGCACCCGCCTTGAGAGGCAGGTAACTGTTGTGACAATCTCCTGGTGGAATGGAACCGAGCCCCTGGGGCTCGGTTCCTGGGACACTGTTCGCCAGATATGCACTCCCTCCATGGGGATAGTGAATAGATGAATAGACACTGTTTCGATAATATTATTGCCCTGTATCTGTGCCACTTGGCATCCAAGTGAAGGCTGTTCAGCCATCCGCACTGGAGCGACAGACAGGCCCTCATAGGGCCACCCTAATGAAGGTTATGCTCTGAGAAGGGCTCAGGTAGCTCCTCTCCATGTTCACCTTGAGGCCTACCGGGCCACGTGAGAGAAGGTGAGCAGTGTCCTGTGGCGCCTGAAGCCGGGACGGCGCCTAGGTCAGCCAGTCGTCTAAGTACGGCAGTATGTTCACGCCCTGCGATTGCAGGGGGAAAGGACAGCAGTAACACACTGTGGACACCCATGGGGAGATGGGAGAGTCCGAATGGAAGCACCCAGGACTGAAAGTTGTGGTGACGCACCATGGGAACAGGCGTCGATAGACGTGCACCACTCTCCCTTGGAAATCCGCTGATGGGAGAAAGAACCCTGCCCTAACAGTCCGCTGAAGCGCCTGTACAGCAGCTGACTCGAACAGCTCACCAGGCTCCACTGGGACAGTATGGAGGGTCCTCCTACATGTCTCAGATAGGGGTGACTGCGCCAGCCAAACCTGGCGGCGAGTCTGAACCAGGGTGGACATCATCCATCCACGTTCCCTCGATATGAGCGCAGACGCCTGCAATGAAGCATCACTGAGCAGAAGCGTCGAAGTAGCCCGCTGCAGAGAATCTGCGAGGGAAAGCATGAGGTGGGAGAGGGAGTTGTCGATACGGTGCACAGCGCTGCTGTGTCCTAAGCCCTGGATAGCAGGTCATCTTTGACCCGACATTGGGTCGAGGGCACCTGGCATCGGGCCTCAGAGTCTCCTCAGGGGAAACTGATGGACGCCATAGTCGTCGAACTGGCTGGCATACGTGCAAGGCCAGATTTGCCACCTCCTGCATGGTCTGATGTAAGGCGGGAGAGAGCCCTGGTGTCTCCACCATGCACGCAACTCCCTCAGATATTCCTCGGAGGGAGGAACAGAAAAGGTGGTGAGGGCGGGAAGGTGCCTGAAGAAGGCACTCACAGGTGGATGCTCCAGCTGCTGTGTATGCCCGGCGTGCAAGCGCCATACCAATGACCAGGGTAGGTTGGTCTGGATTCAGCTGCCCTGACAGGGGGAGGTAGACCTCCCGCATCAGGTGTTCCACTTCGGCCAGCCTAGCAGACCTTACTGCTCAAGGCGTGATGCAGCAGGTCCTGCCTGGGTTCTCCCTGCCAGGGCAAGAGGTCAGGGCCGTCCTCCGGCTGAAGAGGAGCTATACAGGTCCTACAGCCGGGAGAGTTGAACATGGCCGCGATTCTGGTGGAACCCTTGTCCCACTAGTTTATGCGGAATTCCCAATCAGTCCGAGCGAGAGCGCTCTGCTGAAGGTTGAGAGAACAGGCAGGGGGCAGTCAGTGGCGAGTGATCCTTCGGACACTCTTCCCTTAGCCAGCCGCTGCGGATATTGGTGACCCACCAGTTAGCCTGAGCGAGAGCACTCTGCAACTGCGGAAACAGGTCAGGCAAAGTCCTTATAGTGAGAGGGGCGAGGACACTCTCTAAGCCCACTCTCTTCACTAAGATAGTTGCTGCAGATATTAGTGTCCCCCCAGTTAGCTTGAGCGAGAGCACTCTGTTACCGTAAAAACGGACAAAACAGACCACAGTCCGTACAGTGAGAGGGGAGCGAGGACACTCTTCACTAAGATAGTTGCTGCCGATATTGGTGTCCCACCAGTTAGCTTGAGCGAGAGCACTCTGCCACTGTGGAAACAGGTCAGGCAAAGTCCTTATAGTGAGAGGGGCGAGGACACTCTTCACTAAACTTAGTTGCTGCCGATATTGGTGTCCCACCAGTTAGCTTGAGCGAGAGCACTCTGCTACTGTGAAAAACGGACAAAAAGAACACAGTCCTTACAGTGAGAGGGGAGCGAGGACACTCTTCACTAAGACAGCTGCTGCAGATATTGGTGTCCCACCAGTTAGCTTGAGCGAGCGAGAGCACTCTGCTACTGTGGAACAGGTCAGGAAAACAGTTCTCCTAGTGAGAGGGGAGCGAGGACACTCTCTTCACTCGGATAGTTGCTGCAGATATTGGTGCCCCACCAGTTAGCTTGAGCGAGAGCACTCTGCTACTGTGAAAACGGACAAAAAAACCCACAGTCCTTACAGTGCGAGGACACTCTCCACTTGGACAGGTGCTGTAACTCTTGGTGTGCTACCAGTTAGCCTGAGCGAGGGCACTCTGCTAACTGATATCCGCTACCGATATGTCCATAATGTTTACAACAATCAATGGACACACAGAGTATTAGCTTAGTCTAGTTAGCCGGAGCGAACTCGACAGCCGTAATGCGTCAAAACCATCAATGGGCACAACCTCAATGTTGATTTAGTATAACTAGCATTCACCGAGTTAGCCTGAGCGAGCACATTCCGCTAACTGTGATCGTTGTAATGCTACAAAGTTGATGGCCACCGCCCCAGTACCAGCTTTGTTTATCCAGTTTCCCACTGAGTTAACCTGAGCGAGGACGCTCTGTTAACTGTGACAGCCGTAAGGATACAAAGTTGCTGGACGCAGTCCCAGTCTCAGCTTTTGTTTAGCTAGTTTCCCACTGAGTTAACCTGAGCGAGGACGCTCTGTTAACTGTGACAGCTGTAAGGATACAAAGTTGATGGCTACAGCCCCAGTATCAGCTTTGTTTAGCTAGTTTCCCACTGAGTTAACCTGAGCGAGGACGCTCTGTTAACTGTGACAGCCGTAAGGATACAAAGTTGATGGACGCAGTCCCAGTATCAGCTCTGTTTAGCTAGTTTCCCACTGAGTTAACCTGAGCGAGGACGCTCTGTTAACTGTGACAGCTCTGTTAACTGTGACAGCCGTAAGGATACAAAGTTGATGGACGCAGTCCCAGTATCAGCTTTTGTTTTAGCTAGTTTCCCACTGAGTTAACCTGAGCGAGGACGCTCTGTTAACTGTGACAGCTGTAAGGATACAAAGTTGATGGCTACAGCCCCAGTATCAGCTTTGTTTAGCTAGCCAGCTAGCATCCAAGTTAGCCTGAGTGAAGACACTGCTAACTGCGAATTACGTCAGATGTAAAGATTAAATCTCCATGTACACAACGCCAATGCGGACTAGTGTCTCACAAAGTTTGCCTGAGCAGGAACACTCTGCTAACTGTGATAGCCGTAACACTGTGAAGGGCGGGCCGACAGCGTAATTCTACGCTCTCGTTAGCGCGCCACTCGATTACTAGAGCGGAAGCGCTCTGCCAACCGTGGAACAAACAACTGTTATAGAAAACAATGTTAATCGATCTTACCGATTGCTGTCATCACGACTTAGCTGACCCTTATCAGACTGGTGACGACCGATGATAGGGGCGGCCACCAGTCCGGGGCTCGATGTCCGAACGGCGAACACACCGTTCCCTCCGAAGAGGGACAGCTCGTCGCAGCCTTTGGAGGGCGAGAGAACCGCAACTCCGACCGGTAGTCACAAGGCTACAGCGACGAGCTCTAATATGTCTTGATCGTAGACACATCCTTGTTTAAGCTACCATGGTAGCTAACCTGCGACGCGAGAAGAAAAAAAGGACTGAGCTCAGGATGACACCGGAACTTATAGATGACGGTGGTCATCCGAGGTCACACGTGACTTTGTTGATATAAATATTCGACCTGCGCATGCGCGAGACGGGATACATCCAGTGTTAAGCACTGCCTCTGGCGGTCAGTAAGGATGAAATAGAATAGCTGTTTGATGGGATCAGATGTTCCAGCACATTGTTGGAGATGTTATGGGGCACATATACTGAATATTTCAGGTGGCCTTAGCATAAATATACAGCTTAGGGGCATGCATTTCAATACAGTGCATTTGTAAACTATTCCAATAGCTTTTCAAAGTAATATGGTTCAACCCAAGGCATTTCCCATTGTTGTGTGTTCAGGTGGAGCATTTTATACTCCAGAGACTATAGACACAGCAAGGATCCACTATCGCGGTTCGTGGGCCCCCGTGCTGCATGCTGTGGCCCTGTGGCTGAGCAGCACCGGGTTCGGCGCTGGTGCAGAGAAAGAAGAGGTTCCCTCATCTCTCTCCAGGGCTCCTGCCATCCCTCAAGCACCCTCCCCCACCACAAAGACCTTTGAGGAGACGGTCAAAGACAGGATGCATCTAATGTTGGGTAAAGAGACACACCGCATTTCTGGTATATAGTATTCATGTTACTGTGTGTTTTCACTGTTTGGCTCGTATTAGGCCCTGCCACTCCCTAATATCGGTATTCTTCTAAACAAACCTGAGCACTTTTTCATAGTGACGGCTTTTTGTTTACCTCGCAGCCACAGATCCACCTCTCATCTGCAGACAGTTACAGGGGTTGGCGGCGGATAGAAGAAGAGAATAGTATGAACACATCCTCAGTGCGTTTGTGTTCTGGCTCTCAGGTGTCAGCATAGAGTTTCTTTGCTTCCCCCGGCCCGAGGAGCCCATGGAACATGTGATGTCCTGCCTGCAAGCCCTATTCACTCTGCTGGAATCTCCAAGTGCTAAGATCCATATCGCAGAGGACCAGGTAAAGACACAAGTTTAAGTGCAGAAATAACAGGAAGATTTGTATCACTTTAATAGAATTTGAATTTTGTTTAAAAATGTATTTGAAATAATATATAGTGTATAGATAAATATTAAAACCTTGTGCTGCATTGCTGTCATATGTTAACAGAAATTCAAGCACTGCATAAACCAAATGAAATAGTAACTTTTACAAAGAACAAAATAAGAGTGTGGATTGTATGCATGGCCTCCGTTGTTTACACCTTGCGTTAGTTCGTTCATTAGTCTAGTTCAAGTGATATGTTGACCAGAGACTGATCACCACCTTAGTGCAAATATGTGGTGAATACCGCAGGACCACGTGATATTTACTGGCTTTACAAGACAACACGGGTCGCTCCAATGCGCCATTAAACAATTAACCGCCACACAATAGATGATGGGATACTGAGAGCTTCAAAGGATATATAGATTGTGTTCTACAAATTCAGAAAAAAGCTGGGTTTTTCGGCTCTCTCCTGCTGCCACACAGTCATTACAATCCACATACCATCTCTGTGTGCGTGGTAGTGGGGACATCCTTTGAAGCTTTAGCCTATTTTATATATTCATGAAGATTTTCTGTTCTTTGAATAGCAAAAAAATAAAATTGAATTTCTGTTACCGTACAGTATGAAAGTGTTTGAAGATGTTTTTATTGAGATTGAAACATTTGATAAACTCTGTATAAAACCATTTATTACTCTGATAACATAACTACTTGTGGACCTGTTAGCAATGAGCCAACATGGTGAGTATAATGTGTCGAGCATTATTATGAACATCGATGTTCATATTCCCGGTGTTTCAGAGGGGCATTACTGTAAATGTCATTTCTGTTGTAGCTGCTGGCAGTGGAGCTGCTGAACGTGCTCCACAGGCTGCTGCTGACCCGGGATCCTCCTGCTGTACAGCTCCAGGTCATTGCTGTGGTACAGGAGACCATCAGGGCTGCACAGGACCATCTGCAGCGACAGAAAGCCAGCAAGGGTCAGGAACTAACGCACTCTCAAGGCTCAGCCTTGTTTAATTTACTTTACACTGAAAACACTGTTTTGTTCTGGAAACGCAAAACTCACCGTGCTGTGAAAGATGACTGAACAAAAGCGTGTTGTTGTCTGTTAAGTGTTATCCTCATAGTTAAGTTGTTTCACATTGTGTGACTGTTTGAGTGATCTAGGTCACTATGATATTTTGTTCAGGCAAAGAGGAAGAAGGCGAGAAAGAGTCTCTGCCCAGCCTCGGGGAAGGAGGAGACACGGGGGAGCTCGTACCCGGCAAGTCTCTGGTGTTTGCGGCCATGGAGCTGCTCGTGTTCGTGCTGGTCCGCCACTTACCACAGCTTAATGCACGCGTGAAGGAGTTGCCCAGCCATGTGCCTCTCAGGCCTCAGCGACTACCTGAAGAAAGTGCACGCCTGGTGGCAAACACAGTATCCATCCTGGCAGAACTGCCCTCTCTCTGCTCTCCTGCTGGTGAGGCCTGAAGCAAACTGCAACAACACGCACACACACACCAGGCAAAATCTGAAAAAGACACAGATCTGTAGACTCACAGTACATATTGATAGCAAAGCTCTGTTCCAACTTGGATGTTTTATTTAGAATGATTAGCCTGCTTGGCCCGCCTTGTTGAGGTTTGCGTCTGCTATTGATGAACTAAACTCTTAAACTCAAGCTGGCACAGGCTGTTTCTGCCGTGGTCTCTTTTTGCCTTTCAATGACCGTATGGTATTAGCTTTTTGCATTTGTGTGAGATTAGGAGTAAGTATGAATATTATTAACATAGCAATGTGGAGTTCTCTGTGAAATGCCCATTGCTCACAGTTTCTCTTCACCTTTTACAGGAAGCATGACCATCCTTCCCACGGTGCTCTTCCTAATCACGGGGGTGCTGAGGGAAGCTGCAGTTAAGACTGCTGACAACTCGGTGCCTGTGACCGTGTCAGCCGCCCTGCAGGGCATCAAGTCCATCATCACCTCCCCACTGGCCCGGGTGGAGAGCATGCAGACACAGTGGACCGGCCTCGTGAGGAGCAGCCTGGCGTCTGTACTCGAGCACTCGCAGCCAGGTGAGCAAATGCACACTTCTACTGAGGGGGTAAGAAAACAGTATGACATCATTATTCATTGACAGTTTTGCATGCTTCTTTGTGTATTTCTGTAGATGAGTCCAGGCCCGACATGGATGAGGTCAGTATGTTAACAGCCATCACACTCTTCCTGCTGTCTGCCAGCAATGAACTTGTAGGAGTAACCGTCCTGCAGAAAGGCTGCATGGACCGCTTCCGAAATGCCCTCAACTCCAGCGATCCCTGGGTAAGCACCTACGAATACAAACACAGCTGAGGTATGGTGAGAATCTCAACCTGGACACATTCTGAATGCCTGAACAAAAGGTGTATTCCAGATGTGTGTGTGGTCAAGTTAATTGAGTGATTTCATTATTTTTGCCGCAGGTTCAGGCACGGTGTTACCAGCTGCTGTTGTCAGTGTTTCAGCACTCCAGCCGTGCGCTGTCTACTCCGTACATCCACGCTCTGGCTCCAGTGATGGTGGAGAAGCTGAAGGCAGTGGAGCGCAGTCGGCCAGGGACTGCTGCTGAGCTGCAGGCTGTGCAGGAGGGCATCAGGGTCCTAGAGAATCTGGTCGGCATGGGTGAAGAGCAGAACCGTAAGTATGCCTCCGCCTAATGGACCGATACAGTGGCGTATTTGTTCCATTAAAGTGTTGAGCTCCATTAAAGGAGGCCTCTTAAAGTGTTTAGCTCTGTGCCTTTGGATGTGCGCTGTCAAAGATCAGAGCAATATAGCATTGAAAGCTCCATTTAGAATTCCTACTCTGGTTTACTGTCAATTTAACTATTGATTCCAACATTATGTGATATAATGTATTCTATTTCATGTATTCAAATTGTGTATTTTGTTTCCCCAATTATCTTGTTCCTGCTTCCTCTTGTTTTTTATTTCCCAAGTAAAGCAAGCTGCACTGCGTACTTACAGAAAATGCTATAAAAACGTTTATTGATTTCATACTTGTGGTATATTCTATTTAATATGCAGCTCACATATTTAGGGCCACTACTACAGAATATTTTCGTTACAAATTGATCTGCAGATAATTTCCTTGATTAATCTCTTGGCCTAAAAAATGTCAGGAAACAGTAAAAAAAAAACATCCATCACAGTTTCCCAGAGTTCATGGCGACGTCTTCAGAAGTCTTGTTTTGTCTGACTAATGTGCTGTAATGAACGGAGAATCAGCAAATCATCACATTGGGGAATTCCGTTTATTTGTGGCCTCATTTCCTTTTGTGTTCGGTGCAGTTAAACTCTCTCAGCCCTTTTCGGTCCATCTTATAAGTTTTGCCGTTGGTGATTATCTTTTTTTAATGTCTCATTTTTATTATTTGTTTTAATAGGGGTGCAGTTGCTGGCTCTTCTTGTTCCAACGCTTGTCTCCTACCTTTTGGATGAAAATGCCATCTCCTCTGCGCCCCAAGTCTCCAGAGCCCTGCATGAGTTTGCCCTTCAGAACTTGATGCGGATTGGCCCCCTCTATCCAGCTGCGTTCAAGATAGTAATCGGTGCAGCACCTGAGCTTAAAATACGTTTGGAATCTGCTATACTGGCCAATCAGGCCAGCAGCAGAGCCAAAGCTGCGGCCAGGCTAGCTCAGCCGACTGTGCAGGCTGCACCAACCATCAAACTCAAGACGAGCTTCTTCTGAAGTCCCCGAAATGAACCGTACACTTTGTCTCTTTAGGTTTGTTTTGTTGTCTGTCAGCAGAGCACCACATGTCGTGTTTGTATCAGCTACAGTTTCTTAAGTGTATTTATTTATTCGACATGTCATCGTTGTTTTTGATGAGTGAGAACTCTTCTTGAAGTCATGAAGGAAATTATGTAAATATCATTAAAAGGCATTTGAATGTTCACTTTTTAAAAAAGCTCACTTTAAAGTTCGTAGGAAGTTTTGATTGTGTGAATGTATCATTTGTGGACTTGATGCACATTTACAAAGGGACACAATTTACATCTTTTCTCCTGATGTCTGGTCATCATCCCTCACTATTCAGAAGTTGATGTTAACTGTGCCATTTTTCTGTGATTTATTATTTTTTTTTTCATCACCATGTCCTTTTGATTCCAATCATGCATGTTTGTTACATCGCGCTGGTTTAGTACATGACCTCATGGTCTGCTGATTGTTACCGATGTTTCTTCTTTTTTGTTTGTGTTTTTCTTCTTAATTATGTTGTAAACATTCATTTTGATCATCGTTATTTTAAACAGAATTAGATTTTATTAGAGTCCATTGAATATTAAACACATCATGCTTTCAAATTACTTTTGGAGCAAAATATGTAATTCTAGTTCATTGGTCTGCTGATAAATGGGCGGGTACTACATGTAAACTACAGTATGTGCTTCATATCATACCGATTGTTGTATTGCTTATAATTGATTTTTGATCCATGTCAGTCTGTGTAATTGCTACATGAATGGGTGAGCTTCAGCTGAAATAACTTGTCCGATATAACATTCCACTTTCTTTGAAATGTGAATAAAGTTGCTTTGACCTCACTCTGCTTATGTCTGTATGTTATAACCGATGAACCCAGTTGTGTAATAAATACTGACGCAGGATCTGTAGCAGAATGTACACGATTTTTACATTTCTAGTAAAGTGGGTCAAATAAACAAGGAGGATGTATCTTCGGGGAGTCCGGGTAAGTGAATCGAGCGCCCCCAACCAACATGCTGTGGGCGTGGTCGTTATGACTGACGTCACTCTATGACAGCTAGCTGTCAGAAAGTGAGTTCATTCCCTCGAGCCGAGGAGACCGAGCGCAGGCGATAGTCTTTTTGCCCTTCCGTTGATATCTAGCAGCACTAATCAGCGAGACAACGAGACAGACCGTTACACCGAGCCCGGCCATGGACGAGCAGGCGGGGCCCGGCGTGTTCTTCAACAACAACAACAACTCCGTGTTACCCGGCGGGGGGAAAGGACCGCTGCCCGATGGCGACGCTGCGGAGGCGGCTAGAGCGCAGTACAGTATCCCGGGGATCCTGCACTTCCTGCAGCACGAATGGGCCCGTTTCGAAGTAGAGCGAGCACAATGGGAGGTGGAGCGGGCCGAATTACAGGTGAAAACCGTCACATTTTATATACACACGGTCGTATATTAGTGGCACTACCCGGACACAGAGTTTCTTCTTTCTGGTGAATCGCGTTGAGTTTGTGTGTGATTGCTCTGGTTAATAGGCTAGCTTGTTAGCTTTAGCAGAGAAGCTAAAAGGAGCTGCAGCGCCCCCCCCTCTCTCTCGCTCTCTCTAACCCGACTGCACGACGAGTGTTTGCGACCGCTTTACTGGGACTGCAACCACTACTTGCTTCCATTGGGAGTTGGAGGACAGGCGTTAGAGTAACGTTGGGCTTATAGGATACAGGAAAATAACTAATCGCTAGATTTACCTGCTAATTAATGAATGTGTATCGTTAGAGATAGACGTGTAAACTGCCTACTTATAGCTAAACGTCATGCACCCGCCTTGGTTTTTATTGCATTTTACCTCAAAGCCGATAACAAACCGACGTGTGGGGAAGGTCGTAGTTTTCTTAAGTGCGTTGATCTCTTGAGAGCTGTCAGTGAAGACACACAGCTTACAACACTCAGACTGTCAAGTCAGTGTCGTGTTGTTGAATAGTATCATAATGTAGCTGCCTTGATGCTGACACTTTTGAGGGGAAAATATAAAATGCTGTCGTGTCTGCCGTAAAGGCCACGGCGCTTTTAATTGGTCCACTCTTTTAATTGAACATTTGACCCTCACTTGATGTTCAAACAACTTAATAATTCAGCTATTTATATGATATAATAAAGCTGTAGATTGTCCTGCTGTGAACCAGACAAACATAACAGACAGGGATGCCAAATGTTTAGTTTGCTTTATCCAGAAGAAAATGTCTTGCAAATACCCAAAGTCTTTGTTTTGTTGTGTTTTGAGTCCAACTCGACTTCGAACTTCTTATTTTTCCTTGTTTGATTCCACTGTTTGGAAGTACAGTGCTGTAACAGCCATATATATATATATATATATATATATATATATATATATATATTTATTTATTTATTTATTTGCAGGTGAATTTGACTGACAGTAATGTTCATAAGATTTGAACCTAGACACTATCCTCACCAGCCTACATGATCGTCTTTACGTATCTACAGTAGGGAAAATGACTTCTGACACCATGTGCCAGACCGTTCCTATCCAGCATTTAAGATGGCATTTTTGAGCATTTTACTGTTTCATTTCAGTATCTGTGTCCAGCGTTTGGAAGGAAAGATTTTTTTTCTGAACATCATTTTGACCTGTTGTGATGGAGCGTAGCCGGAGCTGTTGGAACACAAGAGCCAACACTGACTTTTTGGGTCTGGTGGCCGGCAGACTGACCTCAGCTAACAAAGAGATGAGAGGGGGGGGGGGGGGGGTTACACTGCTTTGTTTTCAGATTGGTGACTACACGCTGCCTAGTGTAGCAGGGGTTTGACTCATCTGGCCCGTGTATCAAGCTTCCTGTCTGCTGCCATGAAGCAAGCTTTTCAGCCAGGCAGCAGCAACTGCAGCAAAGCGCAGTGAGGTTGCTAAATGGTTTATTGGGTGGTTTGTTTGTGGCGGCAAAACAGTGCGCGCTCAATTTTAGTTCTTGTTTTTCTCGCACCTAACCTTAAATGTGAGGCCGGTTGTTGTTTTGAACGTGATTTAACCTGCAGTACACAGTATTCATTAGAACGTGTGGCTTAGTTGCAATTTTACTCTTAACCGCTGTAGCACAGTACCGATCTGAATAGATGTTTCAAGAATGAATTCTCTATTTAGTCAGCCGTGATGAGTTACTGCGGTCTCTCTTATGTAACCTTGTTGTGTCCATATTGCAAACATACACAGTACTTCAACCCACAGAAGGTATTGGTCGATTAGCCTTGAGTGAAGGGACCGCAGTGAGCAAGAAGAGATAGAAAGTCATTTAGCTGAACCTGAATAGACTCGTATGAATAATGAAAAGTTGTAGTGGGCATAGAGCCTTAATGGACGCTATGCAGCATCTTCTGTACCGTATGTTCTTTTTGGTCCACTTCATCCTTCTGCAACATGCTGCAGCTGCTGCTCGCCATCACGTCCAAACAGAATCCAAGCTGACACGTTATCTTGCGTGTTTTAAGAAGGCTACATACAAGGTTTCACAGCTAAGACTAATGAGAATGTACGTAAAGCGATTCACAACCCAGTGAATACTCTCCTCCCTGGATTTAGTTGTCGTTGGTTGAATAGGCATTGAATGGAAGACAGTTGAAGCTGTGTCTTACATCTCTGTTTGGGAGGAAGGCTAAAACCAGGGCTTGAAGGAATGTGGTCCAGCCAGCCTGTTAGGTCATGCTCAGAGCCGCTCCTCTCTACTGGAGCAGCATATAAACTGTACCATACATTAGAGCCGCAACGGTTTCATCGATTAGTTGTCAGCTGGGAAATTAACGTCAAACATTTTCACGATTATGTACTCCTCTGTGACGGTACCTGAATAACTTTGAGTTATGGACAAAACAAGACATGTGTGGAAGTCATCTTGGGCTTTGGGAAACAGTGAGAAACATGTTTCACCATTCTCTCACATTTTATAGACTAAACGACTAATTAACTAATCAAGTAAATATAATCGCAAATGAAAATAATAATTTGCAGCTCTACTGTACATGTCCATCTTCCCCTGCTGCTGTGCAGCGTCTGTGTAATGCATAGGCTGCTGTCATACATGATTGAACTCTAGTTGAGTGGCCATTGATAATCAATTAACTCATCGAGCTGATTTGCTTAGCTAGTGATAGAGTCAGTCTCCAGTATGTTATCTTGGTAATGAAAGTGACTACGGATGCAACTAATGATTATTTCATTATCAGTTAATCAATTCATTCTTTATGCTTTAAATAGTGAAAATGGCATCATTAACCTGAAATGTGTTTTTGTGGTTATTTAGCAATATTCTATTGTTCAAATGATGTCAAGCTACTTGTAATTAACAGTGGGAGACCGTCCCATGTATTGAACTGAAATAGTTGGAAGTGATTTTGCATAACATTGCCATATTGTAAGCTACAGTATATCTATCGGTGTTGTTTCTTATGAAGCGTTTGAAAACAAACCGCTCTACAATAGTTCCACACTTACAATTGAAGGAGACGAAGATCCCTCTGACTGACAAATCACAGGTTAAACCTCTTCAGTTTACCCCCTGAGTAGACTGCAGAGGGCCCAAAGAAAAAACGACTACAGAGAACATTTAAAGGCCAATCGCACTGTTGTGGTTCTATATCGACATCCATGTATTCTGTATTCTCCCCTGTCATGCAACACTATTAGGACATCGACTAAATAGACGTTTGAATCATTTAGTTCTTCATTTAAAACTATTTTAAATGTAAACAATACATTTGGTGTCTGAGTTATGCTGTTTTTTATTTAAGGAAAGAAGGAAAAACGTCAATCGAGCAGCTGGTTCATAACTTTTGAACGGTAGTGTACGTCGTGTTATTGATCTGATTGGCGTCCCCCTGCCGTACTGATTAGCACAGATCTTTTCCAGGCCGGAAGAGGTTGAGTGGAGCTACGTGTACCTGTACAGTGTGCTTCATCAGCCCTCAAGTTATGGGGAAATCCCTGCTCCATAGGATATCTCTGCGCCAGAAGTTATCTGTCAGCAGCCATAATTTGACACCAGCCGAAGGTTGAAGGTGACTCGGGGTGTACGGTGGCTCCATGTGGGCGCAGACTGACACGTGGACCCACTGATCTTATCTGGATAGAAGCGTCTCCTGTATTTCTACAGGGAAGCCTTTTAACGTGAGCAGGATTATTGTGTGGCTCATGTTGTTCCGTCACTTCTCTTCATGTCGGAGGGGACTGCAGCTAACCGTGGAGCAGCCTAGAATTAGCCCGCCTCAGTTAGATGACTTATTACTGTGATCTCATGTTTACTTGTACGAATGACAAAGCCTGAGGCGTGCTTAGCTCAATGGCGCGGCAATAAAATGGACCGACCCAATGCACGAGCATACACATGAGCGTTCCACGCCATGCAGAAATGGGTGTCACCGCCGTTCCTTCAGTCGATACTGTGTCCACCCCCGAGCTGCAGTTATTTTTGCTTGCCCTCCCAGTGTGCGCCTCAGAGTACAAAAAAAGTACATGCTTCCTTCCCAAGTATATACCATTTTCCTCGACGTTGTTGCTCTCAGATAACGACATAGAAACATAAATGACCGGTTCACAAAAGCTTGCATCTTCCCTCGCGTAACCAGGCTGTCGACCTCAAAGAAATGTCTCCGTTCTCAGTCACAGGTTCACGACAGACCGCAGTAGCATTCGCCAGAAGCACCACAAAGACAGTCATTGTAGTGTATATAAAATATTCACTGTAGAGACAACAGTGAGTAGTTTAACAGAGTTTGTGTTTCCCTATGACAGAGCCTGAAGGGACCCTTGTTGATGAACTGAAGCGTGGTCCTGTGAGCTTTGCTCTACGGTCCCTGTTGGACTCGCACCAGAGCGGCCTGTTAATTCCCCTCTTCTTCCTCCATTCGCACTTACAGCCTTCATCTGTCTACGTGGGTGTGCGGGACAGCTGCCTGCTTGTGCCGCGAAGTTGCCGTCCTCCCCCATTTTGACAGTAAATCCGAGGTCCCCAGTCTGTCAGAGTTGTAAATTAGTGTTCTCACCCGATCAAATCGCTGCTCTCGATGTGTCGTGGTGGCGATATTGGTTTCCCACATTTTGATAGCACAACAGTGTTATTCCCCTAAAGTAGAAGGTTAGAGCTATGTTTGTTTCATACTATAGATACATCTATGTCTACACATAGATTTTAAGTGGTTCTTTGCATTGAATGTTATATATCTTAACCTGATATAGCTGGGGACCTTTTCTTGTCATTTGGAAAACCCATATGTCAGAGCCATACTTGTTCAATGCAGTATTAACCCAAGTTAAATAATTACATTGCACAATAGAGCACTGTCTGAAATGCTTTTCTTGATAAACTATCCAAACGCACATTGTTTCTGACGGCTAGTATCCGAACAGACGAAATGCCAGAAATGTTAACTTGCTTTTGTCCCCTCTTTCTAGTCTTCTTTGCTCTGCAGTGCATCTTTACTCTCTAGATTGTGAAGCTGTTGCAAATGTTGTTTTCCGCGTGGTTCTGCCGGGAGCACACCTCACACTCACACCACCTATTTGTCAGAGAAAAAATGCTGATGTTGAAAGTTTTAGCTCTTTGCCTGCATACAGTATGTGAGCGTGTGCATGTGCGCTCTCTGGGCCTTATCTAATATTAATGCAGCAACATGGGGTGCTGCACCCATGTCCTCAAGAGGCCCAACATGCTGCCTTTGTTTCCCCCCCCCCCCCCCCCCCCCCCGTAAGGTAGCACCGCCGTGTCACCTTGACGGTGAAGCTCAAGTGGAAACTCGTGATGAGATCAAAAATAACAAATCTGTGTCTCTGTGAAGGTTTAGGAAAGAGAGCAGATCTTGACTGTGAGCCGTCTCTGGCAGTGTCGGGATTTTCTTTTGTTTTATGGGTTTTTGTACGAGGTGAAAGAGGCAGTTTGGCTCATTCCAGATGACTGAGCAGAAATCTTTATTAAATCAGCTCAATGTCCGCCCCCCCCCCCCCCCCCCCCCGACCCCTCAGAGCAATCCTGAATCTGAGCCCGTGGACATGAGCGCCGTGGATCGATGTGAAGTGTCTGTATAAGCCCCACCCTCGGTGAAACACTGGGATCAGAGGGAGAGAGAGAAACAGGCACGCCAGTAAAACCCAGTAAATACTGTCACTCAGCTGAAATGAAACCAAACTCCCGATTAGGTTCCGTCACTCGATGCAGGATCCTTCACATTCGCATCGCGATGCATCTTGGAATGGAGGAATGTCCACACCTCTATCATAAAGATCAGGAATATTTCTGAGTGAATTTAACCTTTTTAAAGTGATGAGTGTGGTTTTAAATATTCAAGATCTAACGTACTAGAATAGAGCTGTTTGAGCCGTACAGAGGTTATGTTGATCTGTGTTGAGTATCAAATAGAAGGTGCACTGCTGTAGCCACGTCGGAGAAGTCCAGAGCCCCTCTGTCTCGCTTCAGTTGTTTTTCTCGTGCTACTAGTGTAATGGCATGTGTGGAATGTACTTGGCTAGTCATCAGGTCAGCCATCCTGGTGCTCATTGGTTTGCAGTAACTGTGAGAGTAAATCCCATGTTCACTGAAATAAAGGTTGTTTGCATTATACATGTGGGGTTTACACCCCTTCCTTCCTCGGCTCTGACCGCGGCCGAAGCGCCAGCATATGTGACCATTTTGTGTGTTTGTGTGCGTTTGTAGGCCCTGAGGTTGTATGAATATCTGCTGCAATTCTTTTACAAATGGGAGAGAGCTCAGTCTTGCCGCTGAGATGGGCTTTTCACAGTGTTCACTGTGTCTGGATTAAATGGCCTCATTGTGTTGAAGATGTCTTCGGCGATGACGCAGAACAAGTCTGGAAGGAAACATGTCTGGAATTCACTAATCTCATTTACAATGGAGGGGATATCGTTTATACGGTAATCATCACACATTCGTTGACTGAAAGTTAAGTTGAAAAGAAGATAAAGGATTTGGTGGAATCGTTGCGGCGGTCTGTGTCATCCATCGGCAGCAGTATGTGCTGACTGAATCTACACGTTGAAAGGTTTAATATGCAACATTTACACATTGAGGCAGGAAGTCTACGAGCCGCTGTATCGTTTACTGTTTCAACATAACTCTGATAACTACTAAGTGCCCGAAGTGTAACTCAGATAATGCCACGGAATTGCCTTTTCTTGCCACGCAGCATCATGTTGTCATTGACTGCATGCCATTTTGCAACACAGTAATCCAGTAGATTCATAATTTCAATATCGATTCAGCTTGCTACGATGACAAGTGGCTCATGCCAGCCACCAAGCTGATGCGTACGGTAACGTCATAACAACATAACGTTGAACACATCGACGAGTTATTTTCTATAACAGCTCCCAGCTACCCCGCGATTAAATTCGTCACATAAAGTCGGCTACCGTAGCAGACGAGAGACGACTCGTGTACGTTTGTTTGTTTGTGCCGTCTTCAAATGCGTCTCAAATTGTGATAACGTAGGACTGCAGCTGCTCCATTTTTCGTCGTTTTACTGATTTCACTCAGAGTAGAAAGTTGATAATCAAACTAGGATTGGCTTTATTCCAAGCAGAAGGTATTGTGACCGACTTTCTAACCTTAGCGTACCAGGATTCTAGCCGGTGGCTGGTGTCTCTTCTCCTCCTTTTCCTGTCTCTGAAAGGCGCTGTGCTCTAGATGGATGCCGTGCTCTGCGTGTCTCTTACTCAGACAGACAGACTAAGGAGCCCTTATCCAGGAGCCCAATAATGCAGCCAGTGTGAGGCCGGGAATTAAATGCTTCCTGTGTGTCTTTATGGCCCGAGTTGACTCATTGCATTCCTCCCAAGGTTAATGTTTGATGGAGGAGAGATTCACAGAGCTGCACTCTTCTCTATCTCTGGGCCGGCGCTTCATGTGGACGGTCACTCGTTTATATCAATCATTGCAGATGTACAGTTTCATCCAATGTGTGTCGTGTTCTCTCCGTGAGGTTATGCATCTGGGGCGTCCAAATTCACAGCTCTGTCATTCCCTTTTTGTTGGAATGCTGTTAAGCATTCCAACTATTGTTATCCTGTTTCTTTATTCCACTATTTCTTCCGTCCCCCCCCCCCCCGCCCCCCCCATTTTTCATTGCAACTCTTCTTCTTCTTCATTTTTTAAGCTACAGAAACCGTTCAACTATCAAAATGTTCTCAAAAAACTATCAAAAAAGCTCATCTCTGCTATGACTTTTTATATTTCTAACCTTTCAACTTTTTGAATTATTAAGCTTTTAGCAAGCTTTTAGCAACTATGGAGAATATTTTCAAATCCTCTTAAACTTCTTCAACTTTCAAATCCTTCAACTTCCTCATACTTTCAGCTACAGACACCATTTCAACTCTCAAATGTTGAGAAAACCCTCAACTATTGCTGCATAATTCAGCTTTCCGATATCTTTTAAACTTTTTGAACTGCAGCAATTTAACGTTTATGATTTTTCAGCCCTTTTCTGACTTTATAATGGGTGTGTATTGCACAGCTTAGAGTGCGTGACGTCACCGCTAGAGTGAAGAGCAGCTTGAGATTCTTGTGAAAAAACATTTGTGTTTTGCCACTGTGTCCACAATCTTCACTCTTCATGCATAATTTCTGGATGTAGAAGTAGCTAATATTGTGCTTGTCGTAGAAAAATTACTGTGGAATCCCACAGATTTCCACATTTGACACAGAAGCCGTTAATTGAGAGGAAAACCAACTTTCTTTCAATTATTAATATCGGAGCAATAGGAGCTACGGTTATGGGAGTTTTGATGATTTGTTTGAGAGGTGTTTCCCTGTTTTATCTCCATGAAATGGCTTCAGGCACACAGGTGTTTGCGATTGAGCCAATTAGTGATGTTGATGAACACACAGACTCACAGACACACGCGCACATACACTCCTCTCCCTCTCTCTGTGTCTCTCTCAGTCATTCAGGTCTTAGGGATCTTTAGAAGTCTTTCCCCCCTCCTCCACTCCCCACACACACACACACGCCATTTTAAAATAAAAGCCCCACAGAATGAATCCTAACTGAAATGCTTGTGATGAGCCTGTCATTTAATAACTGGTTTGTGTTTATCTAACATTATGATTCTGTCTCTTCTCTCCTTCTCCCCCACACCCCATTTCAAAATAAAAGCCCCAGAGAGTGAATTCTAACTGAACTGCTTGTGATGAAGCCTGTCATTTAATAACCTCTGTTTGTGTGTCAAACATGATGATTATGTCTCCTCTCCCCCTCCCTCCCCCACCCAGTCCCACCCTTTCAAAATAAAAGCCTCATGCATTAACTGTATTTAAACGTTTCGCTCAAAATTAGGCTTTTTTGTTGAAATAATGAATGCTCTTACTAATACTGCGACAACTACTACTGCTGCTAGTATTACTGCTACTACTACTGCTATTACTGCTACCCATAAATATTATTACTACCACTACTGCTATTACTACCACTACCACCACTATTATTACTTATACCAAAACTGCTACTATCAGTACGAATACTACTACAGCTATGAGTACGACTGCTACTAGTACTACTACTACTGCTACTTCAAAAACTGACTTTACTATTACTACTACTACTTATTCTACTACTACTGTTATATTAAGTACTACGACCACTACTACAGCTATTACTACGACTACTGATACTACTACTTCTACTCCTTCTTCTAATTACTAATACTTCGACTACAACTTCTACTACTGCTACTACAAATATCGCTACAGCTAGTACTTATTCAAATGCTACTAATACTTATACTGCTAATAATACTTCGACTACAACTTCTACTACTACTACAACAAATATCACTACCGCTGGAATTCTTTTAAGCTACAGAAACCGTTCGAATATCAAAATGTTCAGCTCTTTCAGGAGAGGTGTGATATGACTTCATATTTGTAATCTTTCAACTTTTTGAATTATTCAGCTTTTTGCAATTTTTAAAAATTGGATATCTATTTTCAGCAATTTTTTTGAGATTCATTTCAGCTTTCAGCATTCCAATGCATTTTCAGCAGGAAATGCATTTTCTAGTTTGGATATGACATTCTTGAGGTAGGGCTTTATTGTGTGGCTATGCTGTGGCTCTGATCGTTGACATACGAGAGATCATGGCACTTTGTAATGATAGTTTATTGTTTTTTGAGATGGTCTGAGACTCAGCTGGACATCAAGCGACTTTTAAAGGAAAATATCTCTGCAATTAGCCTAATGAGGTATTTGTAGGTTCTGCAGCCCAGTTGCATGTGATACGGTTTCAATGCCCCCCGAGGCAGTGGTCCTCTCTGATATTTGGGTTGGAGCTGCTTTTAAACTCGTTATTTTGGGAGCCACACAGTCTGGCCCAATTCAAACGGTGATTATTTTCCATATGCAATATTTTCCTAACCCCTTATCTGTGCCCGTGTGTGTGCCTCGTCTCCCATCCTTCAAAGACAACACAAAGTTAAGTGGTGTCTACTTTTAGAATGTAAGCAAGTTGTGTTTAAAAGCCTTCTTTTTAATCCACCTATAAATCAATACTTTTTCATCTGGTGAATATGAATTGATGACTCCCTCTGCTATGACTGCTGGGGCTCTGCTGGGGTATTTTCTCTATTAGCTGTCTGACCCGCTCCTCTATCTTACTGTAACCTCTCTTTCTGGTTTTTGCTTTCTGGTTTAGTGCTGACCGATACTGGCTCAAGAATGTTTAAAGTGCATGCATACTAAACGTTGTTAGCATTGTTTAAATGCGTCGGTGTAGTTTCAGCTGAGGGTGAACGCAGATAAAACGGGGCGAGTAGGAAATTGGAGACTTTAGAGACGTAGAGCGATGCTGTGCCGACCCACCTTTCAAGAGCATCAATTGTTGGCATCTGTGCAGCCTGCTAGCATGAGACTGGTGCCAACTTAACTCAGCGCTGTACAATGTCGAGCAGGGAACCAGTAGCCTCAATCCTAAGGGCACTGCAGCAGGCAGGTTGTTATGAGATCCTCTGTGGAGAACGGTGGATGTTAAAATGCTGTTAATACGAGGCAGATTGAAGCGCTGTCATGACTCATTACTGCAGGCAGAAACGGCCCTACTTGCTATCCGTGTGAAACTGATCCAGCCCACTCAAACTTGCACCATCCTCTGCATGGAGAGTGATACGCAGGGAATAAAGTCAATATTCATTCCCCTTTTAAGAAGTTACTGTGCGTTTTTTACAATTTGAATCATTCCCACGAGAACATTTAAATTCTTTTATTGACGTTTTAGATGGGTGAAATCTGGCTTTTTGTGCTTTTCTCCACCCTTGTTTTCAGTGGATCTCCCACAGTGATGCTTATTGTTTACGCAGTTTTTAGATTTTGTTTTCCATTTGTGTTCATCCAAAATAAGTTTTAACATTGCTCTCCAATAATTTGGTTGTCTACTCCTAACTACAGAGTGGCACTTAGGTTAATTACTGAACTGAGTAATTGATTATTTTCTTAATTGTTCAGGAAGTTTTTAACCAACCAAATGTAATCAGAATTTAGAAGCATTTTTGGCAATACTGCCTCACAAAGCCATAGGGCAGTAACTACATGCTTGGTTATAATTTATTTAAGAGCGGAATATGATTTTGTACCATACAAAAAACATTATGCCATGGAGATCGTGTTCTGCTCTGTTGTGATTTATCTGATGCAGCTTCACTGTGAGCTAGCCGCTACCGTTCTCATTCCAAGTGGATATGAGTGTGTGGCACTCACAGCAATTCAATGTAATGTAATGCTGACTCAGACAGAGTGCGTCAACAGCTGCTGCCTGTTACTGAAGAGAGACGGCTGTGTGCAGAGGGAAGGGTTTCTAGAGGAGGGAGGGGCGATTGTTGGTGTGTGGGAGAGTGAGTAGGTTAGATTAAAATAGAATGGTACAGATTGGCTTTTATTCCCCATCATGCCACGCATATTGATTTGACATCATCCTATTTCAGTCTCGATAGAAGTAGTCTTTCTCAGATGCTGCCTCGTGGAGGTTGTGTTTGAAGTCTTTGTTCCTAGTTCATATCCAAGATGCCAAAACACCGGAAACTGGTCTCTATTTATAAAAGCAACTACTTTAAATCTTCTACTACTTTAAAATGTGACCTGACGATCCTATTTTTTTGTGTCTTCAGGCCCAGATCGCCTTCCTGCAGGGCGAGAGGAAAGGCCAGGAGAACTTGAAGAAGGACCTTGTGAGGAGGATCAAAATGCTGGAATATGCACTGAAGCAGGAGAGGTGAGTTCCTTCCCACCCGCCTCCCGCCTCAGCCCACCCACAATACACACAGACACCTCAGCCATCTTGCAACAACTGCAGTATTTCCATGTTTTGCACGCTCCTAAAAATACATTCCTGCTTCTGAGAAATATGGAAAAGGGAGAATAACAGTGTGAGATGAGTCTCGCTGTTCAAATCAACATCTGATCATGTGTAAAAGGTTTTGCTAGCGTTTTAAAAGATTTTCCAACTTCCTCTTGTTTATATTCTATGCGTACCAGTCTGATGTCTCAGCTGGTGTCAGCAGAAGCAGTATTAGAGTGACAGAGAGCCCGTGAGTCCAGCTGGTGTGATGTCTCCGGACAAGAGCATGTGTTGGCATGAAGGCTTTGTTTGCTGTCGGATGCTGATGACTCTGGGGGGGGAGAGAGGAATTCTCTCACCACCCAAGACGAGGTCACCGTCGCAACTTTCTTTCTCCAGTAAACCAGAAGAATGAGATTGTTCTCATTCTCGTGCGCTTCAGCCCGCCACCGGCACACAAAAGCTCCCAATGGTAGCTGTGGTGATGCCCTTTGCATGTCGTTCCTCCTTGACGCTTGGCTGCACCTTGTTACAGAGGTATATCGCTGATTTCAACACGTCTCTATTAATGTGACGCCACAGAGTTTCTCATTCAAACTGTGAAGCTGTGACTACTAGTCAATGTAGCAACTCACTTGCACAACTGGGCAAGTGGTAAAAAATAATGAAACGCGTTGTTTTTTCCAGAGCTGAGGATGGAAGTAGCTAAGGAGTGAGCCGTCTTGTTATTTTTCCACTTTACAGCTCCTTTTTGTTGTTTGCTCTTTGTAATGTGCTCTTTAAATACACTAAACCTGCAATCTGGCTCCGTTCACATCTGTGTTGAGAGCACAGTACCGACGGGGCACTCGAGAGGAACCTGGTGGACAAAGTGGTAAATAAAGACGCATGAACCCTGGAGATGGAGCTCAACATTTTGGCCGCTGCCTTGCATGTGTGATTTACAGTAATGGTGTCTCTGTGCAGCCAGACCCTCAACAACAACCACAGAGGAAGAACTGCTTTGTGGACGACTCTGGTTTTGTCAGATGACATTAAACTGGGAATGTTTGGAATTCTATGAATGCAAAGTAAAGCATTGGTTCCATGAGTGCGAGTAATCAGCAAAGTCCTTGCGGGATAAGTAGAGGTTATAGAGAAGTGAGCGGTGTGATGGGTAACCAATGAAACTGTTGTGTGCAGATGTCTTAATTTGAGTGAGGAGTTACACGATGTTTGTAACTATTAAGAGCCTTAACAGGCCTGAGGTAGACGGGTGTCAGAATGTACATTTGTGCGCGTGTCGTTCCTCCAGTCAGCTCAGAGGTTAGTTACATGTTGCCGCTCTGTGAGGATCATCATCATTAGGTTTGTTGGTACAGAATCGGCCTCTGGCTGTTTCTAGTGTATATTTATCTACATTTCTCCGGTGAAGTCTCTGCCTCGGGAGCGACGCTCGTCCCACGACTACTACCGCTCTCCCCGGTTGCTAAGCAACAGGTCTCCGAAAGCAATATGAGAGAAATGTAGGATGAACCCAATCTAACATGAATCTTATCTGGATGGGGGTTGCTTCAGCGGGAGTAGTGTGGACTAGAAGGTGTGAGCGCTCTCTTTACCACTGGGGGGGTGTTCAAAGCTTATTCAGATGCATAATGAGTTTTTTTAGCTTATTCTCAGATCAACCCTGTGTTTATCTGCTGACACCTTTTTTTTTTTTCTTCTTCTTCTTTCCTTCCAGAGCAAAGTACCACAAGTTAAAATACGGGACCGAGTTGAATCAAGGCGACATGAAGCCTCCGACCTACGACTCTGGTAAGTCTACAGTGACTCTACCTCCCCTCACGCTCAACCACCGATTGTTGAGTTCACATACCACGGGACTGGCATGAATGCAGCGTTCGAAGGCTGCATTCATGTTGAATCTTGTTCGCCATAATAGCGTTTCTCTCGGTGTCCTTTCCTGAAGGCAGTTGATGTTACAGTCGTGCTTCACAAACATCGAGCTGCTTGATGTAGAACAACTGTGAGAAGAAGACGAGTGGGGGGGGGGGGGTTCGCATGGTGGTGCACCTGCCCGCTCCTCACCCTCCTGAATTAGGCATGACCCACTTTTTGAGGCACCGTCGTCTCTCTGCCCCACCAAATCAAGTTCCTCGACACACACACACACACACACTCGCACCCCATCGGAATCTTCTCAACACGTCTCTCTGCTGCGTGCAAAATTCCCAGCTGACTCGCGAGTGGAGCGCTGATGTTGTTTGATATCAAAGTCAGCTTTGAATCCCATCATAGCTTGTTTTGTCAGAGCCTTCATACACATCGTGTGATGTTCTGGCTGCAGCGGACACACACACACACACACGCATGTGCTTATTCTAGTAAGTCATGGGAAGTAGTCGGAGCAGAGACCCGCCATTTTGAAGGTGTCTGTATGCGTCAATAAATATCAAATGTCCTGTTGTAGCATCAAGAACAAGCCATTGCTAATGAGTTTTAAATCTCTTCTCTCTTTTTGCTGCGAGTGCTGTTGAGTACACCGTTTTAATTACAGACTGAGATGTACATATTTGGTCTGAGGTTTAGCTGTTAAAGTCACTCGTGTTGACAAATGATAACTTTGGTCCAAACATGAGCGAAAAGCTAAATGGGTTGGAGCGTAACTTCGGCAATACTCATGGCCACGGCTGTTCATTTGCTCAATAAAATGTGTATTTTTCAATGGCACAATTTAAAGAGTAGCAATCCCTTCTTCCATTTAACTCTAATCCACTGACTCGCAGAAAGAAACTAAGCCCTGGGTGTGTGTAGTTGCCAGGATGCTGTGATGCAGGAATGTTTTTTGGTCGTGTTCACAGACTGGAAATAATGTCGGCGGCTGTGCCGTTTGTGGAGCTCTGATTTGTGTCCTCCTCTTGTGCTGCAGATGAGACCAACGAGAATGAGTCTTCTGGATCGCTCAACAATCAGCTGTCCTGGAAACAAGGACGTCAGCTCCTCAGACAGTAAGAGTGCACTCTTAAATCCTTCTGTGACAGTCTTCAACCCAGAAAACTGAATCGCTGCACTAAAATGAACTGTATCGAGATGCAAGAGTCCGAGTTACAGGAAAACTTTGGGGAAGAGCTCCCTCACATGGGGAGCGGCAGGCATTACCTGCTCTGTGTTTGGTTTTCTGAGGGCCGTTTGGTGATCATGTCTCCTTACTCTCCAGTCTGCGTAAATACACCAGGCGTCGGCCTTTATCCCGCGACACTATCAGGCGGCCTCACACATCATCTGCCCCACCATGCTGGCCAACGAGGCAGCCAATTTGTTCTTGACTTTGTGTCGAGGGACAGATCAACAATGTGCAAAGACACCCCTCCCTTTCAGGCAGTCGCCTCACTCAATTTGCTAGCGCTTCTTCTGCATCCCCACAGAGTAGGTGTAATATGTGATGAGTAGCTTCTTGCCTCAGCAGAGCGATACCATCAACTAGACAACTGCCAGAGGACATGGCACCTTTCACAGTAACAAGTGCTCTTCCTCATCGCTCATCATGTTGAAGTCTTTTTAGGGAAAGGAACTTATTGTTAAGAAAAGTTCATTCAATGGGCCTTTGCAGCATTATTAAAGACTTGTTTACAATGTCTCTGCATCTTTCCATCCAAACTTCCTCCATGCTACGCAACACTGCACATACATATACCTATTCCTGTCACAAAAAGTGTCACTTTTAAAATTGGGCTAGACCATTTGCAACCAGGTTTAAGTTAATGACCTTGTTCCAGGTACCTGCAGGAGGTGGGCTACACAGACACCATCTTAGACGTGAAGTCCCAGCGGGTCCGAGCGCTCCTAGGACTAGCCGGGGATGGAGGCGGAAGGACGGGGGAACGGACCAGCACTGAGCCTCTGGTCAATGGGACAGACGCATCAAAGGCATTGGGCCCCAGAGGGTAAGTATTCCCCTCTTAAGCTACCTACGGACTGATCGACAACAACGCTGTTACAGGTTAATTGCATGTAACACTGTGTGGGAGGGGTCTAATGAACGCTTGCTTGCAATTTGTTTAAGACTGGACGGTATAAATGTTTAGGCATATCGGATCGTGCAGGGAATGAATGTCTGGTGAACAATCAAAAAAGACAAACGGGCACGTCGTTAACTAGTGTATCTGCGCCGCTCTCGCGTAAAAATGAGGCAAAACAATAAACAAGCGTTTGGTTTGATGACTGTGAAGCCTGCTTTTGGCTGCCAAAGCTCTGAATGTTATGCAGTTATGAATCCCACTGCACAAGACCCGCCCTGCTGAGAGATGATTGGTCCAAGGTCAGGCATTGACCTCGAGCAGTGGAGGTCAGGATAGCCCATTGGTCACAGCGCACAGGACCTGAACAAATGAGGTTACCGCTACCTCGGCGCCCGTGGACGCCTGGCTAGTCCTAGCGCTTGAAGGCCACACAGGACGGGTGTTGGCAGTGGGATTATCATCGACCTGCAGAGCCAGAGAGCCCCCGCAGACCTACAGTTATAGACGCACGTAGTTTAGATTGATAAACTCTATCGAGGCTGCCAACAATATAAAAAAAAATTTCCACACCTTTCACTGAACATTTCTACGGGCCACTACATTTTCTTTGTCTGCCACTTCTGAAATCTATGTTGAACACTGAGTCAGTGGTACCAGACAGTAGACGGTGCAAATTTCATTCCCTGAGTCCACATTTCTCATCTTTTATTGAAGAAATTGTGTTCAATTAATGTATTTTTTTCAATCTATACAAATGTGTATTAATCAACTGAATATTGGCCAAAGACACAGTTAACCACTGTGCATCAAAACATTACAACTCAAATTAGCTGACACCTCATTAGGTATTCCATCGTCGATGACAAACGACATCATGTTAAAATGTACTTTCAAAATATCCCTATTTATTTGTTTTTTCGCTTTGACACAGATTATTTCCACACGCCTACGTTTGCTGCTTGTGTGTTGCACTGATACTGTGCCTTCTAGTCTGATGTGGTGCATGCGTCGTTGCTGCTTCTCAGGAAAGCGGAGCTCTCTGACAGTAGCGCTGTACTGGAGGCCTTCAAGTTCATCGAGAATGCAGCAGCCGAGTTCAGCGACGACGATGACGACGAGGACAGCGAGGGGAGGGACAGGACTAACGTGGAATCCAGAACGGTAAGAAAATAGTCTGCCCTCATCTTCTGCACTCTCACAAAGTTAAGCAGAAGTTGTCTCTGTGCTATTAATAAACGGTCCTCAATATTTATCTCCAGATCCTGAGGAAGAAGCCGCCGTCTTCAACAACGCCGGCCAGTATGGACACCAGTGAGGACCCTGACACAGAGGAGGCACTGAAGGGCTTTGACTTCCTGTCCAGTCCTGACGAGATGGACACCTCGCCAGAGTCCAGAGGCAACGGGGACGGCACAGACTGGGGTGAGTCGTGGATCAGTGAGAATTGCAAGAAAAGCACTATCTCGACACCACAGACACAGTTAAAGTACAATTTCGAAATGTTTATTCATTTCTTCTCTTGCACAGTGACAGGCGTGTTTATATTTTATCTTCAAATTGGATGCACAAGTTTCCGAGGCACTGAAAATAACCCTAATTATTTGTATGCTGTTGTCTTATAATTTGCCTGCTCGTCTGAATTTGACGTCTTCTCATAGTTTGGTGACTGTTTCACGGAGTACTCGTCATTCATATGTCACGCTGCGGTCATAAATCATGATGTTTCTCTAACCCGTAGTTTGTGATCTCTTCCACTGTGTGTTCCCATAGCCAGCCCGTGACCACAATGTCTCCTGTGTGTCGTCAAACCTACCCGATCCCCTCTGAGCCTCACTGGTCCTTTAGACCCAAAGCCAGAAAAACAATGGGCTTGATGTCATGCTGAGGTGTTGTTTCGTATTTGAACGTGGTTTTTGAGTCATGTATACAACAATTAGATTATCACACAGATTTCACTGTGAGGATTTTATGATTGTAATGACTCAGAAATGTTCAAATGAAGGAATCCCTCACATGGCATTAACTTCCCTCCCACCGCTCCAATGACGAAGAAATCCTGAAAAGATTAAATGAGATGTTCTAATGAGTCACTGAGCTGTAAGTCGTCTCAAGTAAGCTAATGAGTCACTGAGCTGTAAGTCGTCTCAAGTAAGTCGTCTGAAAGGCCTACTCCTCTCCTGGAGGCTTTAGTAACCCCCAGGAGAGAACGAGTGCTTCTTTCCCCCCCTGCCGGGGCCCCTCGGGCCTCCACCAGAGCAGTTTCTCAACAGCCCCTCGGCCTGGTTTTGTTCCCCCTGTGTAGAGAAGGACGATCAAGGTCCCATTTCTGAGGCCTGGGAGGTGGACCCGGGCATGATAACCAAACTCAAGGAGCAGTACAGAAAGGAGCGCAAGGGGAAAAAGGGGGTGAAGAGTAAGTCCTGTCAGCCGATGCTGCCCTCCTCCTCCTCTCTCTGTAGAGCCTGAGTTCAGCCAAAAAGCCTCAAACCAAAACCAAAACATCTTGGCTGGTTTCTTTTCATCTCCTTCTTTAGCTGCTCCTTATTATGCCTTCTTACTTGGCACTGCTCTGTTCTTTTGTCTATCACTCCATATTGAATGTCTCCTCTTGTCTTCTAGTGAATGTGCTTCTCATACAGTCTGTCACCTTTATTTTCCTACCCAAACAAACTGTAATGCTTGATGCATGTTTTCTTTCTGTCCCGTTTCATATTTTTGATTTACACACACGTCATCTTGTCCATACCGTGAAATATCAGAGATTAGTGTGAAAGTTAGTCGTGCTAGTGACCACAGTCTTCTCCAGTCGTAATAACATAATTACCACCATCTACATCCTCATCTGTCAGCCATGTTGACACGATAGTATGTTGCTGCTGCAAATTAATATCAATTACAAGCTTTTTCAGTGGCTCATTGAAGTGACTCAGCAGAATAACGGCCCGCTTCAGATGGAGCCTTTTACTGTGATTGAATCATGAGATCAGCAACTCTGTTCATCTCACTTTCTTCTTCATTTGATGTCAACACCACGTTTTCGATATGGCTTTCTCCTCCTCCGGTTTAAGTAGAGGGCTATTTTTCCCCACTGTGTCAGTGCACGTTGTGGGTGTGTGGAGGAGGTCATCTGGAGGACTGTCGAGGTCGGTTATTTAGGGGCGGTTGAGCCTTCGGTACGCTACTGTTTTCACCAGAGTTAAGGTTTGATTCAAAGGGCCCGCTTGTCTTAAAATGCTTGTGATCATTTACTTCACATCCATCCTTGGTTCACTGAATGATTCTGCTTGGGCTGAAACCCCATAAAGTCCGGCTGTATATTATATTACACTCTCCATACAGCACACGCACTTCTTCAATTCATCTAACAAGGACTTGCTTTTATTTCCTCTTCTTTTACACACTATCATTTATTAATTAATTTTCTTCCCTTTCAGTGCTGCTTTTCTTCCATATCTCTTTTTCAGCTTGTACTCACAGCTTTTTAATGAAATATTTTCTTGTTTTCACACTTTTGCCTCTTTGATTTCTCTCCGCTCTCCATCACTGTGCGGGTCACTTCGGTAACGCTGTTGACCTGACTCGTTAAACAGGGCCGAACCGGTCCAAGCTGCAGGACATGCTGGCTAACCTGAGGGATGCAGAGGACTTGTCCCACATGCAGCCTCCACCATCCGCCCCCCAGTCCCGGCCCACCGCGGTCCGGTTCAACGAGCACGACGGGAACCGACCGGACGAAGGTGCTCGAACAAAAACGCCAGTGGACTTCAGCGATCGACTCTTTGTTAGACTTTCTTGAATCCTCTCGTTGTATATTTATTCATTTGTTCTTTCCCCAGTTGAGGCCCTGACCTTCCCGCCCACCTCAGGGAAGTCGTTCATTATGGGCGCGGACGAGGCCATGGAGAGTGAGCTGGGGCTGGGGGAGCTTGCCGGACTCACCGTGGCCAACGAGGCCGACAGTCTGTCATACGATGTGAGTAGGAAGAGGCAGAATAGATCTTAAATGTCATGAGACCATTTCGCGTTGGGACTACTTATGTTCATGTTCTCATGGAAAAGCAGACGTCCCGCCTTCCTCCTCTAATCTGCAGCAAGTCTAGCAAGTCACATCACATGCTGGAAACTTGCCAGCTGCGTGTCAAATAGCTATTTTTATAGGCAGCGTCAGGAAAGCTGCTTTGAAAGTGTAATATAGGAAGATATCAGTTTTTTTGTTTCGATCACATTAACGACTAATGTCAAAGTCACATGGCTATAAAAACACACCTGCGTAGGTTGTAGCATGCTTTTTCAAAGTAACTGTGAGGAACAAGTGGTTATGAAACAGTCAGTTTAATACTGACGACTCTACACGACCTCCATACGTTAACGAGACCATCAGCGAGAAGCTCGGCTATTTCTATACTGTAGAGTTATTCTACACCAGAAAGCCAAAATCAACACAAAATACAGTTCCTTGTAGCAGCTTTAAGATAGTGAGAGTGATTATCGTGACAGCAGACTTTCACAGAAAAAGTTGTTTCAGGATGTTTATCCTTTAAACTCACTAAGGGAGCTGCTTTGGCTCGTTTTAAAGGCTTCTGATTATATGTAATAACACGGTTAATTGGATGTTGAGTTTCTGATTCGATGTCTCTTCCTCAGATTGGCAACAATAAGGATGCCATGAGAAAAACATGGAACCCCAAATTCACTCTGAGAAGTCATTTCGATGGGATTCGAGCTCTGGCCTTTCACCCTGTGGAGCCCGTCCTGGTCACTGCTTCAGAGGATCACACACTCAAGATGTGGAACCTGCAAAAGACTGCTCCTGCCAAAAAGTAAGACTGTCTTAACACAAGTTGAATACCTCAAAACACTACGCCGGTACCACCCACACCGATTCCTACTGTTGGTTTTTATTTATTCTCAGCCAAAAGGAGGAAAATCAACAGCTTTAAATTGACTGTCGTATTGATTAGATGCCATTCCTTCCTTCTTGGCTTATTGACAGCAGAGTGTCCCTTTGTTCCCGCTGCAGCAGAGTGAACATCATTCGAGGGAAAAGTTCTGTTGTTAATAACAATCCCATCAGGAGCATAGTTCATCCTTGTTACTGCACAGCCCACACACAGTCTGCAGTAATGTGACAACAGAGCAGCATAATGCAGATCACTGGTATAACAGCAATTGTACATTAATTCATGGCTTTGTACAAATCACCGCCAATAATTTGAAGTCTAATCATCGGCACATATTTAGCTGGCACTGCACTGCTGTGTTGTGTTGTTTGTTACGTTAATGAACACATTGTTTGTCCGCAGGAGTGCATCTTTAGATGTGGAACCAATCTACACTTTCAGGGCCCACAGGTAAAAACTCTTCACGTAAATATAAACTGATAAAATAAAAGTCAGTGTTGAGAAGTTTTGCTAAATGATTTTTACTTACACCCCAGGGGGGCTGTGCTGAGTGTGGTGATGAGCAGTTCAGGGGAGCAGTGTTTCAGCGGAGGGGTTGACGGGACTATACAGTGCTGGAACACCCCAAATCCCAACATCGACCCCTACGACTCCTACGGTAACGCCGTCAAGTGTTTCCTTTGAATCAAGAGGATTTTTTAAAATCCGGTCATGGTGACTGACTTTGATTGTCGTGGGTTTTCTGTCACAGACCCATCGATGCTGCGCGGAGCGTTGTGTGGACACACTGACTCCGTCTGGGGTCTGGTGTACAGCAGCGCACACCAGCGCCTCCTCTCCTGCTCGGCAGACGGGACAGTGAGGCTGTGGGACGCCAACGCCACTTCCCCCGCCCTCGCAGTATTCAACGAAGACAAAAGTAGTGACTTCAAGCTTCTATCTCAACTTCTTTTCCTTAATTTTTGCTTTAATTGACGAGTTAACATGAATGTATCTTTCTGTGTACAAGACCTCGGAGTTCCCTCCTCAGTAGACCTGGTGTGCAGTGATCCAGCCCACCTGGTCACATCCTTCACTAATGGGCAGATCGGCCTCTTCAACATGGAGACCCGCCAGCTGGTCCTCAGTCTCGAGTCCAATTTGGAGCCGGGTAAGTTGTGCCGGATGAAAGGCTGCAGCATTTAGACCGATCAGTAAAATTCTCCGTTGATTTCCAGGCTTCTAATAATAAAACACACCATATAACACTTGTTGAAGTCAATCGTGACGTTGAAGTGGAGTCGGTTAGGTGCCATCAGAACATATGCCTCTTGAGTAACATCTGGTGGCAGCTGTAGGAAAGTAAATAATTAACAGACTCTGCGCCACAGATGTTTTTTTGTTTTATTATCATATTTGGTTTGATTTACAAAGATTACGAACAGTTAGGTCACTAATACACTACTTCACACCTAACTGTGCGTATCAAAACAATGTAAATGTTTTTTTGTTGCCAATGATTTCATTCAAATTGTTAGTTGGTATCAGTCGTCTAATGTTGCTGCTGTTGTTTTGAACCAGGCACGCCCTGTCAGATCAATAAGGTCCTCAGCCACCCGACTCTTCCCATCACCATCACTGCAGAAGAGGACAGACACATCAAGTTCTTTGACAACAACAGCGGGAAAATGATTCACTCCATGGTGGCTCACCTAGATGCTGTCACGAGCTTAGCCGTAGACCCGAATGGACTTTATCTCATGTCCGGCAGTAAGTACCTCCTAACCTGTGTCCCCTTGTGCTTCGTCTTACATCACCGGTTTCCCTTTATGTATTAGTTCAGTGATAGGTTCTCAACCCAGCAGTGACTGTGAGTCATATGTGAAAGTCTTTGCTCAACAATCACTGTGTATCATCGTATTGTTTTTTCTTAATGATGTTATACATTCGTTAATAGTGTCGGCATGCTGAGTGACAGCCGTGGCTGTTGATACGTACCAAAAAAAGAAGGCTGACGTTCATCACTGAATATTCTAGATCCACTTTTACATAAGAGTCCTGAACACTGTCACAACAAACTACCACTTTTAACATTTTTTAACGTTTTCAACAACATGTCAAAGTAAAGCCATTCTGACACCTCACTTTTAATGATAAGGTAAATAAGGTCTTTTTTACACGTTTTAGGAGAAACTGGTCCATGCTCATGTAATTGCTGTTCCGCTACCACTTGTAACTCGTTCTGTCCTCTGCAGGTCACGACTGCTCAATCCGTCTGTGGAACCTGGAGAGTAAAACCTGCATCCAGGAGTTCACGGCTCACAGAAAGAAGTTCGAGGAGTCGATCCACGACGTGGCGTTTCATCCGTCTAAATGCTACATCGCCAGCGCCGGGGCGGACGCTCTCGCCAAAGTGTTCGTATGACGTGGAGCTGCATGTCTCCCTGCAGCCCCGCTCTCTGACTCCGCCTCCCCATGATCAGGGACAAATAGAGACACAGGAGGGGAAAGACCTTCAGGCATGGGTCCAGTCCCACCTCTCACAGCCCACTGGTTTCCTGTCAGACTGGTAGACTATGTAGCCGCTAGCCTCAAAAGGGGCATGACTCTCTATAAAGAGGGTCGGCAGGGAGGCAAGTAAGGAGGACTCCATCTACCATCCAGGCAGGCCTGGGTGTGACCGGCCACAGCGCCCCCCTCCCCCCCCCCCCCCCCCCCCCCCACCCCACCCTCAACCCCGTACAGACTTAAACTCAACCTCTGTCGCTAGGAGGCTCAGGACAAGTGTTAAGAGTGTGGAGTGGAGAAATGAGGTTTCAAGCCGGTCTTCTGCCCCTGTGACTTCACGCTCATCCCAAATCCCCTCTGGCCCTCGACCTTCCCGCTCAGACAAACCAGGTCCGGACCCTTTACTCCAAGTCAGGTTTTTGTGTTTTGTCGTTCCAGAAATGTGGGGCCTGAAGGCTCGCTGGAGCTGTCGTGGAAGCCTCTCACTTCTTCTTCTCTGCTTCCCAGACTGACTCTTGCTTGCTGGCCTGCCTTTATTTTCCTTTTTAAAAGACGTATTGACAAATGTGCCTTTGCTTTAAAAAAAGGTCTTGAAAATGTTATTTTAACGAGCTTGCTTTGGGGGAACGGGAAGGGAGTGGACAAGTGGAGCTGGTTGTCACAATGTTGTTGATTTTAACATTGGGTGTAAAATTACAAATGCTTATAATAAACAAAATATATATTCAGTCTTAAAATTTACTGTGCAGCGTGAGTTTGAGTGCTCCTTTTTGATAAGTGCGGTTGGGGAATCAATTGTGTGCGTTTCACTGCAAAGCTGGGAGAGTGATACAGACCATTAAGTATAATGCCTGTTTGTTCAATTCAAGTAACTGTACACTTTAGAAATAAGATTACAAGCATATGTGTCCAAAGTAAACCATCTTGGTTATATAATTACAATTCAAACTTGGTTCTAGATGTCCATTTTAGGATGAACTGATTGATTTGGGCCAGTTTGCTCTCCTGTGTGAATTGAATGGCTTGTACTGTATGTAGTTTTCCCCAATTGTGCGGACATGCTCGACGACAATGTGATGTATCGTGTCCAGATATATACAGTAGTCCAGTGTTTAGCAGGAAAGTAGTTCTGTACTGTGGGACGACTTTGAAATGATGAGTTCGCCATCCTCCACAGACGAGACAAATGTCCGGGCAAATAACAGTTTACTGTGAACTGTGAGGACGAAACGATCCGGGGGGCAAAACAAGTCAATCACGATGTCGTACGTGTCGAGTACAGCTTCAAATGAGCCATTTTCTCAGTCACTGGTTTGTATATGAAAAGTATGTTCAAAATAAAACCTGCTGTAAAATGTTAACTGGGCTCTTGATGTTGGTCATTTGACAAACTAAATGTGGTCGTCGGTGCAGATCAGTGGTTCTCTTGAGTGTTACGCTAAAGGCTACAGCTTGATCCTTGTTTTTAATCCTATATTTGTTTACACTTTAAACAAATTGGCACTATTACATGTATGCCAAATTAGCTATTTCTGCTTGCAGTGTACATAAGGATGAACACACAACTGTCACTGGATTACTTTGATACTTAAGAAAACTTAAATTGTGATGATTTTTAAATGTATAATTATTTTAAATAAGATATAATAATATCCATGGAAAGTGCAAGCTGAGTCTAAACACATGTGTATCATGTCTGTGTGTCCAGAATCGACGGCGTTAAGAATCCGGGAAGGAGAGCGATTTTTGGATCATCAAAACATTCAGGAGAAGACACCGTTAAGTTCTCTTTATTTTATTAAAAATTGCAACAAAAAAGAAAATGGGATCAATTATGAACATTATAAGCTAAAGGCTTTTAATATGCATATGTACAAACGGGATATGACAGGAAGAAAATCATAAATAATCTTTCATCAAAGCTGAGAAATGCCTGCAACGTTAGAAGCAACCACACTGTTAAAAAACACACCAGAGTGATGCGATTAACTGCTTTCACTCTACAAAGATATACAAGCTGCTCTGTCCTCACTTCTCTCACAAGTCTACTCCTTTGTTCCGTGTTGTTGATTTGACCTTTCACATAATCCTTATTTCAGCTGCCGCTCATACCAACAGCAACATCAGCACCATGAGAGGAACTTTAACAATGTCCCTACTATCAAATCTCTCCTATTAAAAAGCACCATATTATTAAGTTTATGAAGTATGTTAAGCCAGAAGAGGAAGTGCTAGGCATGCTCTAAATCTACAATTGCAAGCACCATATCCCAGTAAGGTAGCTTAATGTGTGTTAGTGTGAACCACTTCATAATAAGGCATCCTTTGCAAAGGTTCTGTAAGATGTATTTGACTGCTTTTACTTTTGGGTTGCCAAAACGCCCTCTGGCTCCTCCACCATGCCGCCTGCTTCTACATGTTTGTCGTTAAATTCAAGTCATCAAATATTTAGTTAGTAAACAATTAAAAGTTGCTAAAAACTTTGGTCCAGATCTTCAGCTCTTTTACAGAAGGTCAGGGGTCAACTAAAAAGGGAAATAAAAAGCTAAAAAAGTTTCACAACCCTAACATTAATAAAAACCCTTATTTACAACTTATACACCTTAATTAAAGGATGACTTATTAAATGATTAGTAATAATCTGTTCTCTTCATGGCACCAACAGAGAACAGGCGCCACAGTAAACGTGAGATGTCAATACGTCACTGTGAATGCAAACCCTTTACCGTTAGCACCGTATGCGGATTCGCTTTAAGAATCCACCATCCTCACCTAAATTCAAAACCCCCTCCCTGTTCAAATATGGCGGCGCTGGATTGGCAACAGAGCGAGTCAATTTACAAACAGTGTTCTGTTAAGACGGCCCAGGATCTCCCCTCCCCTCCACCCGTCTGGCCTCAGTTCCTGGGCTGGGAGTTGAACTCCTGGCAGATGTTGCTGATGATCTTGGATACAAATTTGTAGAGGTTGTCGAACTCGTCCACGAAGAAGGAGTGCTCCTTGTCGGGGTCTGTGGCGATGTACTCCAGCTCATCCTGGGCTGCCCAGGCAATGCCGATGGAGTAGGCGATCACACCTGTAGATCACAAGGAGGGACAGCAGATTACACAGACAGACTTCACATGTGTTGTTGTTTTACCTCAAACACACAACCTCACTGTGGAAGGAGTGACACAGTTATTTTATTTAGTGAGGTAAAAATGTTTTATAAATACAAGGAATTAATCACTGCTTGACTGAACCTTATCGCCCTAAAGTCTCTAAAGTCTTGACCTCTAACCTTGACTGTGGACAGCCAGTGCAGGCACCCTGACGTCATCATAGGAGCGCCCATCTGTAATGACAATCATGATCTTGCGTTTGTTGGGTTTGGACTTGCTGAACAGCTGCTCCGCGGCGTAGGTGATGGCGGCACCAGTGCTCGTCCCGCCGCTCCAGTAGTTGATGCGTTTGATGGCGTTCAGCAGCTCGGCCTTGTTGTTGTACTGGCCGAAGCCCAACTCCAGCCTCTGCTCGTAGGTGTACTGCACAGCTCCGACCCTCGTGTCGGTGTCGGAGATCTCGAACTCCCGCGTGATGTTGGCCACAAACTGCAGCACCGTGCGGAAGTTTCCGGTTCCCACGCTGCTGGAGCCGTCGATGACGAAGGCGATGTCGGCGGCGTTGAGGCAGGTTTTGCTGCACATCAGGCGGTCTGTGTCGCACACTCTCTTCACCAGGGGCTGCACGGCCTTCCTCAGAGCAAACCAGCTGGTCACAGGCAGGGAGAAGAAGCCGTTGGTCCGACACACAGCCTGTGGGGTGAAGGGCACACTTTGTTTCAAAACCGGCGCGTTTAATCAAAGCATTGACACGCCTCTCTGACAGTACTCCACCTTGTCAACAAAGTTGATCTCGACCAGGTTTTGTTTCTCGTTGTCATCGGGGCCCTCGATGGTGACGAAGAATATGTTGATGCCAGACTCGCGAGCGAGCCGAGAGGCCTCCTCCACCTTGTCAGTGGGCCAGCCGTCCACCAGCACCACGGCGACGTTGGGAGCTGCTCCTCGGTTTCCATTGGCGTCACTGAAGTAGTGCTTGTTGATGTAAGAGAGGGCCTTTCCTGTCAGTGCACCAGGGGGCAGCAGGAAGACTGTTAACATTATGCTACATCCACTCTCTGTACAAGCCTGTGGTTGAAATGCAGGAATGCATTCAGGATGAGACGAGATGAGAGAGAAGAACCAATCTGTTCTTCGCAAAGTTATTACACAACCAATGAATAAAAATAAACATGGACTGTAGAGCATGAAATGAAACAATAGGACAATATATATATATATACATGTTTTGAAAGTGCTCATTATGTACATTCAGCGGACTGAGTTTTTTGGAAGCTGTATGTCTTTCCTAAATAATATGTAGCTTTAACCGTACATCATCACAAAAATAGTGATATCCTATCATTTCGTCCGTCCTTGTCTCGTTGGTGGTCTACACCATGGCGGAGCAGGAGAGGCCCTGTCGGAGACCTCAACCTCTCACACTCTCGTATGATTAAAGAGCACTTCTGGGCAAAAAACGCAAACAACACTTATACGTGGATGCAAAATTTAGCAAGTTTATAAAGACGCATGTGGCAGTGGATGCATCACGCTGACGCACCAACCAAAGCAGATAAACAGCACTCTGAGAGCTGACCCCCATGGGCTGGTAAAACCAAATGCTTTTTGGTCAGAGCAGAAGGAAAACAAGGCTCACAGACGCAGGACTATAATTTAGCTCACAGTGTCTCGTGGCAAATTTAGATTTAATTCTATCCCTGCATGTGAAAATGTGCCTGGGTAGTAGACCATGTGATAATTGCACCTCTTTCACTTTCACACTTGCATTTGGTGGCATTTACTGTATCTGGCAGCAAACAGCGGGTCACTCACCTACATTGGAGAGGCCTCCCTTCTGCCCAATCTTTTCTATGGCTGACTTCACCTCTCTGGAGTTGGAGTAAGACCTCAGACTGATCTCTGTCACAGCGTCATCCCTTCAGACAAAAACAACGAGTAATCACATTGTGTTTCCTCATCTCATAAATGGTTCACAGTAACACGACAGGAGCAGTGAGGTTACCCGTATTGGATGACCCCCATCATGGGTCCAGCCACACCCACGCTGATGACCTGAGCCACCTCAGACAGGAAGTCCTTCTGGATCTTAAAGCGCCTCTTCCCAATGCTCCAGCTCCCGTCCATCAGGAAGGCCAGGTCCACCATACAATCTGCAAAATCATGTGTTTGGTAATACAGTTATTACAGGTTCAATGCGTGACATTTGTTACAACTTGCAGCAGTCGTAGCAGTCATGCACGAGGGTGCGTGACATGGGTGGTTCATGCTCTTTCACTGATTGACAGTCGGTGTTGGAACATAGCATTGAGCTAGCAAAGGCAGGGAAGAAGACAATTGCTAGCTTGCAAACATGTACGAAAACAATGCATTCAATGCAATTGTCTTTGTAAATGTTCTATGAAGAACAAAATCATGAAACACATTTGTCGGGTCTCAAGGATACAGAGGTTTTGGTGAGAAACACTGAATGTAAACAAATCTGTGTTTGTTGAGCAAAACATTCTACAGGGTGCGTTTAATGCGCGCCACACAATTTGACGCTGCGACTATGAAACAAATGCTCTGCCCCAATTTTCACCAGGATTGTCAAAATCCAAAGATGCAATAAACAAACATTTTTTTTGTGAATAGTGGCTTTTAAAAAGTGTGAAGGACATACTTGGGTCTCCTTGTGATGACACAGGCTCAGGTGCTCTGGGTGCAGGTTCCTGCTCCCTCACGTTGAAGCCTGAAAATGAAGAAACACACAAGTCTGTTTTTCTGCTAAAATCTGCTTTTCAGGCTTTATACTGTAAAGAATACTTTTCCCACATTTCACTGGACCTTTAATAATCATTGACATATGCATTCTCAAAATCATTGAATTCCATTCCCTTGTAATGACACAGCATTTATATGGGATATTCAACATATACTTCACTCTTAATACAAAGAGAAAGGGTCAGTCGAAGTTTTCTCAGTTTGTTTGGTTAAATTTCCAGAGAACATGAATGGTAATGGTGAATGGACTTGTACCATCAGGACCTATGAATTATGCCATCAGGACGATTTAATAATCACACATACATACACAATTTGGGGCTAGGTGTCTTGCCCAAGGACACATCGACATGGACGAGCGGGATCGAACCGTCAATCCTCTGATTGACTGACGACCCGCTCTAACGTTGAGCCGCATGACACATTCCCAGCCATCCACTTTCTAGAGATCCCAAATGTTTGCTTGTATCTGTTGTGGCAATAAGTATGCTAAAAAGGAACTGATTTTATCCTCAAGCAACCACCGTGCCATTTGACTTTGACTCCGATTCCCTTCAATTACAGGCTCAGCAGAAACCCAGATGCTTTTTCCCCTCGGATGGCCTTGGTTTGGTTTGTGCTTACAGTCTGAACGGACAACTTACTGGCAAAGTGACTCTTTTGGTGCACAGAGAGGAGTAGTGCAGGCGGTCTTACCTGATTCATAAGGATTTGTGTCAGGCTTCCAAGCGTCCACTGGCTCCACTGCATAGATGATATCACAAGCTCAGCATTAGCATATTTCTACCACAAAGCAGCAAGTAACGAACTAATGGTGGATACATCGAAAGGTTGATTTCTTTGTCATCCTTTCTGTAAGTTCTACTCATCAGAAGGCTAAAGCCGCAGCAGTTAGGAAAACCTCACAACTCACTGAATGACAGAAAGGAGTAGGATTGCTTTGTAGATGCTATTTGATGTGTCTGATGCTTTCCTGGTAACCACTGCTCACCTCTAGTTTGGGTTGTGTCCAATGGCACTTTACGGTGGCCATCTGAGTCAGTGGAGCGAGGCACTAAAAGTGAAGACATTGTCAGTGAGACTGTGACACATGTGAATCAAATGTAAACACGTCATGGTGTTACAGCCTGCTCCCAGCAGCTCCATGGTATTTTTGCGGCTGTGTCATCAAACAGATGGAACCATGGACGGTCTTCTGAAAGAGTGGGATTTTTTTGCATGCTCTTTTGTGTGTTTTGTCAAAGGGACATATTGTAATCGAATGTTAAGACTGTGACAAAAAACAAATTCCACTTAATGGAATAGCTCAACATAAATACGTGTGTTCGATTTCTTGCTGAGAGTTCATCGAGTCAAAATGACATCGACACGCCCCATTTAAACACTGGATGAAACAAGACTAAACTAGTCCTGTGTTAGAACATAAAATGGGAATATGAGAGTGTGGTCGGTTCCGGGAAGGTGTGTCACTGAGAGAAAACACTCAAACAGGTTTGACATCCACAAAATTGCAATCTGTACATATGACAATATATAAAAACCTGAACCCAAAGACTTGTTAGTTCCCAGTAAAAAGAATAGAAAAGCACTTACGGTACGGTCCAAAGTTATAAAACCAGCGCTCATATTCTGAGATATCAGGCCTGTGATCCCGAGCTAGAGGAGGATGGTGTGACACCTGTTAGTATTCCCACAGTGAACCTCAGAGGGAAAACCACACATTTCCATGGTTGTGATTGGTCACACAACCAATCCCATACCAGTGAAAACAACGGCTTTGTGCAGAATTATCACTCACAGTCTCTCTCTCTCTCGCTCTCACTCACATGCACACAATAATAATATAATGCTCTTGTAACAATGATCTCCTCTGCACTTCACAGGACTCTCTCACATGGCGGGCAGACGGCATGTAAAGACAACGTCCCGAGAGACACATTGCCTGTACTCCCAGATGGAGCCAAGTCAAAACATACATGGTCAGCAGATACCTCACTCTGTCGGTGACACGGGCATGCTATGTTTGCACATGCAACACAAATGGACGCAAGGTGTAGTAACCTGCCGCTATGAAGGGGGGGGGGGGGGGCCTTAGACCGTGATTTACCTGTAATCGCAGGTGTGTCCGTCTCACTCCACGTGTATCCTGAGTCTGGAGCTGCATAACTAACATCTGAACGTACAGCAGAAAAGGTGGAGGCATCAGCAGTTCCAAGAGTTACATGTAAGGTATTTAATGCTGACTTATGACTAATGATGCACCTGTTGGCCTCTGCTGGACTTTGTCTTTAGTGCTAATTAACAAATGTTACAAACTGTTTACTAAGATGGTAAACATGATAGTTGAGTGTCGTTAATGGATCCGTGATTATGAACCCCCCCCCCCCTTCCACCGATAACTAACAGTTATCATAAAGAGGTTTCAGTGACTTTATGGTGCGTTCAAGCTTTACTTAGTAAAACAGAGTATTGGGAAAAGTTGAATTATAACGTTATCATGATGTGTTCCAATGTAAACTTGTAAAATGTAGTTTTCATGACCTGAACGTACTCACACTAGCTTTAGGGAGCTTGTAATGCATGATTTAAAACTACTAATGGCAAGATTTTTTTTGAATCAATACAAATTTGTTAGAAAATAAGAAAATAACAGTTGATGAGGGTGAGGCAAAAGTTTAATCTGGAGCCTTGTACACCAGCTGCTATAACAAAACAACGCCAAAAACCATCTGTATCAGCAGATATGGCCCATACACGATTCTCATTCTCATTTTCTGCTGATCCCATTCGTGACTTAAAGCAATGATACGATGTGAACCGTGACTTTAACATGGTAAACATTACACCTGCACGTTGGCATTGGCATTTAAAAAAATGTATCTATTTTTAGAAGAGTAATCTCTCTTAATACATCATGTTGTGAAAATGTTAGCGTGCTGACGGTAGCATTTAAAGAAAACATTTACATTTGTATTAGAATAAGCTTATGAAATGTTAAAGAAGAATGATCTTATTTTGTTGTTGGTGTACCTGCTGGTTGTCGAGCTCCTGGGAACCAATCAGGACGAGGTAAGGAGGGAGGCGCCCAATCCTTTCTGGGAAAAGCTGTGCAGGGGAAGATTAGAAAGCTGTGTTCAGGACACGCATAGAGAAGGAGCATACTTGTGACCTCCACTAAACCTGCCATGTTATTAGTGGGGTATGCACAAGATGTTCAGCCTCTAGTCTGACAGTAAACATACAGTCGTCAGTCAGACAGTGACTGAGCAGACTAAAGGTTGTTTTAGTGAAGTTTAGCCTCACTCTCTTTGAGGGCAGAGAGACAGAGGAAACCCACCTCTCAGGGAAAATATGTTTTCCAATTTTTCTGTTTTCTCCCTGCTGCTCTTGGCAACACAGTTTGTAGACACAGACGCAAAGTTTAAACTTGAAACGTGGCAAACACATCAGGCTCTTTAATTGGCCAGACTGTTGCGTGGCCTGAAGTTAATCGAAACGTGATTGAACACCAGAAGCCCAAACAGCTGAGCAAAACCGTAACAGTGCATGGCATCTGTCTAAACTGACTGAGCCATGACAACACACTTCAGTTAACCCCTCCCTGTGGTGGACTGGTAGCTTACACAAACACAGCCTGGGCTCTGAGATTCCCATCCAGTGGCAGCAAGAGAGCAGGGCCTTTGTTGACCGGGTCGGGCTGGGAGAGACCAGCCAGCGGCTCAGCGAAGCGTGAGAGTATTATTCTAAAGTTGGTGCCAAACTAGGGACAGTGTAGATAGTAGGACGCAGAGATTAGCCTAATCTGCTGCTGGTCCAAGGCCCAGCGCTATACAGCAGACAGTGGTGTTGTTTTTTCTGATGAAACTGGTGCTTTAAAAGGATTGAGTTTAACTCTCCTGATCAGAGCCACTTCAGTGGTCACTGCGGCCAGAAGGTCAGAGCGGGATCGGGGACACTGTTCCTCACCTTGGGTTGCTGCTCAGTCTGCAATATGTTTGCAGGAGAGTTGGTAATATGCAATTTCTCTGAAAGTCAGAAAACATTTTCACGCCAACGAAAAGAATCTCGACATGTGTTACAGAGGGGTTTTTTTCATGAATCTTTGTGGTTGTCATGTGGGCATATCTCATTACAAAAAGATATTGAATCCCTGCCGGCTCCAGTGGCGCTGCTGTGTAGCTGATCCTCACCTCTGACCTCTGACCTCAAGCTGGAAGAATTTCCCTCAGGGGTTCTATAAAGTCTCACATTATTATCCTCAAGCTGCCGATCTGAATAGTTGTTCTCTGCACTGATCAGATACTTTAAATATGCTCAGCAGAAACAGCTTAGCCGGATAAACGATGCACTAGCTTGAAACAGCTTACACTGCATCATAGAAATCCTATCATACAATCAACCGTCATTTAAATGGATACAGCCCTGTCTAATTTTAGGGATGTATGGTTTTGCGTTCCACAGAAGCAAAAACAGAAGCGTATTCTTCAGCGAGCCAAACCGAGTCTGGGTTGAATGCCGAGAGCTTTCTATTCTTGCCAGGCTGGAGATTGGGCCCAGATCCTGCAGCGCTGTGGATCGGGTCATGTGCGTCTGTCTGGGAGCAGCACCGCGCCACTTGGTGCTGATGCTTTGATCTCTCTCTCTCAATTTTTCATGTGGGGTTTAGTGGAATTCTTTTATTGTATTTCTGTAAAGTGACCACGCGTTGAACCAAAGCATTTCACAGAGGGTAAACATCAGTGAACACCCGGGCTTTTATTGCCCTCGTTCCTGTTTGATCAGACCCGTCTACTTCTCTACGTCAGTGTCGAGAACTGCAAGGACAGTTTGGGATGTCCCGCTCAAGGTCTGGAGATACTTACCGGGGTTTGACTGGCTCATGGTTGGAGTCCTCTCGGGTGAAGCCGGCTGAACCCTGTTAAAAGCTGTTTGTAGCAATAAGAAACAGGCAGATAGAAGAAGAACGGAAAAGGAGAGGTGGGGGGGGGGGGGAGTTTCAGTTCGGGGGCTCCATCCACAAATGTAGCCCAGCTGTTGCGCTTTGAGTGAAGTTGAAGGCATTTTCTCCGCAGCATGATATCAAAAACAAAAGGAGATATGCTGGGCGTATTTACAGGCCTTAACTCTGCTTCATTTGCCTTTTCATCTTAGAAAATGAAAACAGGAACAAGAGGATGTGCCCGATGACAGAGGACAGTGGTTATCGTGAAAGGAATGTGACATGAGACGCTTGATGGAGTGGATTAGTGGTGACCCTGGGGTGCAGATCACAGGAGCTTATGGGTTTGGATACGAGGGTCAGACTTACAGGTTCGTTTTCGGGATTCTTGTTCCAACAAAGTCATCTGTCCCCCCCCCCCCCCCCGAAGCCCTTGACCCACATTCCCTGTCAGTCCCACCTGTTTGTTTCTGTGTGTGTTAATGATGAGGCTGACCTGGGGCAACTGGAGAGGATGGTTGTCTCCTGATAGGCGACCCTGCCTCCGGTCTGCGCAGACCTGGGCCCAAGATGTGGAGACAAACGTATTCATTACGAGGCAACATGTAACGACACTCGTCCTTTGTATGTGCACTGACAGTAAACACGGAGCACACTAAAAACACTGGGTTAAAAATTGACCTTGAAAGACAACAGAACAGATGTTCCGCTTCAATAGAACAATCTGGTCCGGCACTGTGTTAGAAAACTAGTAAAAGCCTTTTAAAGCAGCAGTGCATGTACCGAACACAGATGCCATGCAGAGTTTACATGTACAAAAGGAAGACAGAGCAAAGAGCAAACGTTGAGATGGTTTTATGGTTCAGGTAGAATGAAAAAAAAAGACATCAAGAAGTTTAAAGCTCAGTTTACCTGCACTGGCACGTTGTGGGAATCTATTTGGATAGGCACTTCCTCTGAATACTTTGAAGAAATGTCATGGTTTAGTTTTGTGATATGGGCTGTGAGGGACTTTCCAAGAGCAGCAGAATCAGTAAAAGCATTGACATACCTTGGCTGGGTCTCTTTCCTTGCTCATTCTGTGACTGTCCTATCCCAGTGTGAGTGTGGGCAAATTTAGACAAACACATTTTAATGCAAATACAACATCTTGGTTTTGGATTAAGTATAAACCAATCACCCAGGTCATGGCTTTACTGTTTTACGTTTTTTTTTAGCTTAAAACAAGTGAACTGAACTGATTTCCATTATTAGATACATCAAAACCTTGAATACAGAATACACCATTCATTTTCATGCACACTTTTCCCAAAGGACTAATGTACCGCAAACACCCCATGCTTGATGTAGCATGGGGGTACCCTCATGCCACCCCCACAAGCCCTCTTTGCTTTGTTTGACTTACTTGAGGCAAGGTATGGGTGACTGCTGCCTGGATAGAAGAAAGCCAAATGGGGTGCCAATATGGAGAGGAGAGAGATAATGTTACAGAAAATGAAAGAGAAAGATGGTCGGGAGGTTGTCTGGCACGCCGCCCATCTCATTCACACACATACCTTAAGATATTGCAGCATTGTCTACTCACTGTAGCTGCATTTCCATCCAAAACAGGGCCGATGACTCGCAGCGATTACTGTCTGATAATGTTTTCATGTAATAAGAGCGATGAAAGGTCTGGTGATCAAGTGTGCAGTGAAGTCAGTCAAGCAACTGAGCGGCACCGTGCAAACTTCATCACAGACCAGCTGTAATTTGTCATAATTGCAGTTGTGACTTGTAATTACCAGCTGCAATCATTCATCTTCATCACTCCGTGTCACACAAATGAAAGCTTGTTCTGGCGAACAGCATTTCTAGCTACAAGCTGCTAATGTTAGACGTCAGCTAGGCGGCACACTGGCTGCGGTGGATCTTTCTGTGTGGATCGGTATTATTGGATCATTAACAGCATCCTGCATCCAATTAAATACACAATCCGCACACACGGATCCAGAAGAGAATTAGCTTTTTGTACATATGTATGCAAAAAACGGTTTAAGCGTGTGTTTGTTTAAATCACCTGCATCCCTAACTTTATGGACGGCAGCACGAGGCTTGGTAGTAGTTGTGGTGGTGGTGGTTGGAGCCAGTGTGGTGGTGGTGGTGGTGGGCTCAGGTGTAGTAGTTGTGGTGGGTTCAGGTGCTGTAGTCGTAGGCAGCGCTGTGGTGACCGTGGGGGATATGGCCTCCTTTTGACCTGAAAGGAGACTGATTAAGGCGGTCGTGTACAAGATGGAGGGACGGGGAGGAAGAGCGTCTACAGTAACCTCTGTGTTGTAATGCATTCTTGACATTCTTCACCAGACTGCAGCACTACGACTCCCCATTCATCCTGAGCGCAGTTCAACATGCCGGACTCAAGCGCAGGGACATTTGTGTCCGTAGTAACCTTCTGTCCTCAGAATGTTTACCAGATGTCTGGGTTTAAACTGAGCAAAAACTGTTTGAAAAGTGAAATGCTGTCGATAAAAACATTTCAAACATTTTCTGTTTCAACCAAATTTCTCAGTTTGAATTATACATATTTTTTGTTCAGTGCTTACTGGATCCTCATCAGATAGTCTTAACTAAATGTAATGCTGGACAATTCATATTAACGTGAAAGATGCATGATGTGAGTGTATAAATAACCGTCCTCTCACTCGTTTTCACGTAGGTTGGTCTTGAGGGGACGTAGTCCAGAGTAGATGGGTAGATCACTCCTCTCTTGGGCTTCCCCACTGAAACACAGCAGATCCAGCTGTTGGTTGGAGGGCTGTCTCTACATAACTGTGTTTAACATGGTTTACTTCATTATTAATACCTGAGATGACGAACGACTCCCTCCACTTGGGTAGAGACAGAGAGCGCACTCCATTGGAATTACTGCCTTTGTAGATGTTCTGCCCCGCCATCTTCCGAACTATCACCTTTCCTCCTGTGTTGGTGAGGACGCCACTGTGGACACAAAATGTTTTCTCGGATATGATATATATATCGTCTACTTTGACTGCCGTAAAGTGCTTTATTTGACATTCATCACTCCGCTGTTAACCTGTGGATGGCTGCGTTGCAGATGCTGGAGATGGAGGCGAACACGCCTGACCCATAGACTTGCTGCTTTGTCTCCTTACAGTGTGCGGGACATTTGGCTATGAACTCTGGGAGATTGATCTTTCCTGCTCTGACATCACACTCTATGGCTGGAACAACTGTGGAGAGAAGAAGAAGTAGAGCAGGATGGTGGAAGACAAAATATTAGACAAAATAGTAGATGCTGAAATTACACATAACCAATGTTTCAATAGCAGTTTAGTTAGAGCTGGAACAATTAGTCAATTAATTGATGAATCAATTGGCAGGAAAATTATCTGCAACTATTTTGATAATCAAAGAATTCTCAAGCAAAGATGAAAACTTATTCAGGAAGTGCATTTTCTCTATCATAAGGTCTATTTGTTGTTCTGTTTCCAGCCTATAAATGAATCTTGAAAGCTTTTACAGAATGAAGTGATTTAGAAAGTCTATATTTTTGGAATAAGTGAATTAAAAGAGACTGCAGTGGAGACAATAACACTGGGACTGATGGAGATTAAAGGCTTGCTTGTGGTGATGTCTACCTTGCTTTGGTTTCTTGTTCTTTGATCCGTTAGGCTTGGCCCAGCAAGCACAGGACAGGACCAGCGCTGCGGGTGAGGCAGAGGGAGTTTGACATCATAGCAGACAAATGAACGTAATCATCAGTGTGTTTACTGTACACACAAAACCTCTGTGACTGAGGATGCTGCTGTTTGATGCTGTGTGAATGTACAGAAATCTGACTCTCGGGGAGTATCTGGGAAAATACGAAACGTTGTAGTGTAGGATGACATATTCAAAACCAGCGTACTCCTGCAGACAGGTTGCGGGTTGCTCACCGAGACAAACGGCCGTGAGTGACGCTCTGATCATGATGGGTGGTGTGTCGGTTCAGCAGGTCAGCCAGATGTCCTTGTCTAATCTCCCAACCTGGGAGAGAAGAGAAGCAGCAATATTTCACTGTCATCCTCTGAAACCCATTTCCTGCTTCCTGCTTACTCGCTGAACATAACTTTGGTCGCTTTATTCAACATTTCTGAGAGTGTAGTGTCAGCTGTAAACAAGACAGAGTAAACTTGTGCCTCTAGGATACACTGTCCAGAGATCTTTGGATAAATAGCAGACAGACTGTGGATTCTAACACGGAGCTGAATGACTCCTCCAGCATCCACAAAACCAAACGTGGCCAAGTAAACATTTATTATAACTTACATTGTCGCACCTACTTTTGAGATCAGTCAAATCAATGGATTGCATGTCAGCGTAGGTAGCGCACCCTTTCTTCTTCCAATTATTTGGGTTACAAATGGCTGAAACTATTTGCCAAAAAGAAGCTCCACGGCGAACATCTGGGCTGAAACAAAACGCTATGTAAGAGCCCTCCCTCTATGCAGTCAGACTCAATTAGAGAGCACACACAGACACAGTTTAATGTGTAAGGAATGGGGACCCGTGTTCAATCAGATGGCTTTCTTGTTTGACACCAACAACTACATCAAGCTGGATCCCATTGTGAAACACAGGCTGTTGACAGTAGACAGAGAAAATGTCTCTTCGTGTCTGTCATTGCGATTCAAAAGTTATTAATTCAAAGGGTAGCTTGTGTTAACTAGAACACAAGTGGGTCAGACACTGCAGGGTTGTTGTAGTCATGATAACGCTACAACAGCAACGTCTGAATTAAGACAGACAGCCAGAGGAAGTCTTACACTGGCTGGAAGATGAACTAAATATCAGAGCAGCCCCAGTCCCTGCTCTGTGCCGAGGCGCTGGGATGGAGGTGATGAATGAGGCCTCCCAGTTAACAGAGGAATGCTGCACTTCCCACGAGGGCGGCATCACGTCGGCATCACGTCTGTCACTGCCGCCACACTCCAGCAGGTTCAATCTGATCAAGTGGGAACATGTGATGATACAGCGACCTCTGAGGCAGGGTCAGATGTGATGCAGTTCAGACTGTGCATGTTAGCAATATGAAGTATTAGGTAGAAATACTCCTGTTTATTTTCCAATCTGTGATTAGAAGATCCCCAGTTGACCCCAGGAAGTGTTGCCAGGTTGGGGTTTTGATTACGTTGATTACGTAGCATTGGGCTAGTAGATGAAATTCGGGCTGCTTTTGTCAATATTTGGCAGGGTTTTGAACTTTGTTGTATCCACTCACTCATATTATTGACTCATTTAATTTGAGACATATTTTGATTGCATTCAGTCGTCATGAGGGAGTGAACGGAGGATCTACTTACACTCTTTGTGGGTTGCAATAGCTTATTCATCTAACATTTTCTCTCTGGTTATTTTACGCAGATATATAGCTTTGCATGCTTGTGATGTGTTTTCTATTGGGCATGTAATAGTTTTACGGTTTTACGCGGGTTTCCGGCAGATTTATGATTTGGGCTGTTTTTTATTAAATTGGGCGGGTTTTAAGTTATATGGAAACTGTCAATCTGATCTGGCTACTGTCGAGGAGGATACATCTGGGTGTGAAGAGTCCCAACCTTAACACAACTACTGATGCCCCTGAGCAAGGCGTTTTACCTTCAACTGCCAGGTGTGAATGTGTGAACAGAGCAAAACCTTTTTTAGGTTTTATACAAAGAAATATCAATGAGTGACAGGCATTATTGCATTTTATGCTCTATGATTGTAACTGCTGGAGTGCAGTTATACATACTTTAGTTATACATACTATATTTATCATCTAATAAAATGAGTCAATCAGTCAATAGAGCACAGATGGGGCAGTGAAAAATTCAAATTTCTCCTCATCAAATGTTGTTGTGTGTAGGCCTATGTGAAATATGAAGCTAGCGCAAGCAAATTGTTAGCCTAGCTTAGCAAGACTGGAAACTGGGAAAGAGCTAGTCTGGCTCTGTAACAGAATCTGCTCCTCTAAAGCTCACTAATTAACACTTCATATTTTCTTTTTTTAATTCACACAGAAACCGAAGTGTAAAACAGCATGTTGTGGTTTTAAGGGAGGTCATGTTCATTCAATCAAGCACCATCACTTGGCCGGGTGCAGTGACTTACTGTAGTGCAGTCTACGCAGGTCGCCTCGCAACCTGCAGGTGACCACAGAACCCCAGGAATTCACTGTGCCTAGCCAAGAAATGGTCTGGCACATAACCTCGCTTAAAACCACAACTTGTTGTTTTTACACATTTTGGTTTTTGTGCGGGTTAAAAAACGTTTTTAGACCAGCTTTAAAAAGTGATGGTGGGCCGATTTTTTAAAAACTTTTGGATACAGCCTGGTCATATGTTTGCCCCCGTATCTAGTCTTTATGCTCACAATAATATTTTTTAGAATGAATTATTTTCATCTTACTCTCTTCAAGAAAGTGAATAAGTGCATTTCACAAAATATTGAACGATTCCTTTGAAACCTAAGAAATGTATCATACTGTATCGTAAGAGTGAAACGTCATCCTGTGCTGGATCTTCTTCACAGATATAAAGCACCACCTAATGCAGCTCTACATATTTATCTGACATTCATGAGCACTGACATGATTTTTCCACAGTGTTGTGCTTTGACAGGCAGATGGATCACTGCTGCACAGTCAGGACTACAATTTGTTCTCGCAGGGTAAGAAAGCTGAGGCTGGGAACAAGCTGGGACAGATACATTTACAGTACAGGAGACCGACCTGCAGCATATGAGAGGTGAGTCAGCGTGCTTCACTGGATAATACAAACTACAAAACTGATCTGTCTGTGAGGAAATCTAAACCGTGAACACCATGTTCCCCGATGCAAAGAAACCTTCGCTCGGTGACTTTGTTCCTCTGAAGTGTCATTTAAAGAAGGCGTGACATCATTGCAGGACCAAATGAAATGAGCAAAAAATGAAAATAATTTCAGGCCTCTTAATTTCTGTTCTCAGTGTGCAACTCTAACTGCCTCCTTCTCCAAGCAGTGAAACGTGGATCAAATGATATCCTTTGACAAACACTGTAGGGAGTTTCCTGTAGAGAAGATAATAGATCCCGAGGGTACTCGCAGACACACACCCACACACACATTTAACTAAAGGCTAAAGCAAACAGAGACTCACCACCTCACCACCACAACAAACAAAAACGATGTAGGTGTTGTATATCGTGCATACACCTGTGTTAAACTTTAGATACGGCATGTGTGGTACCTAAAGCACAGCTTCAGCTGGCCTTTGCAGTGCCAGAATGCTTTGACGCTCACCAAACTGAGCATCTCCTGCATCTAATTTCTGCTGGGTGGGGACACAAATCAAACAAACTGTGTAAAAAAAACAAGCACAGGGATTTGCACAGCCACTTCAAAAGATGAAAGCGTCTATGCAGAGGCCTCAGTCCCTTTCAAACCCGGCGGCTCAGACAGGTCAAATAGTTTGAGGAATTAGTGCGCAGTTCAATTCGGAATGGCATTCCCTCAACTGTGGATTACATGCACAAAACAACTTACTAAGACTACAAGGCCAAGCAGTGTTGTGCAAAGTCTGCTGGAATGCTGTTGAAGTGATGTGAACATTTTCAGCTCCTGCAGGGCAAAGTTCCGCTGATTTTTGATGCGTAACAACTAGAAATCTGATAATTCAGGGTGAAAATCACACCTGGCAGGAGTGTCACAGGCATACGGGGGCTAAAAGGCAAACAGGATGTACAGTATAGCTGTCTGTGCCTGTTTCAAAGGACAGCACACAATGGGTTCTCCAAGCAGGGACCACCACACACACCTGCGACACACTTAGAGGTGTTCGAAGGCCGTTGTTGATAAGCACTGATAACGCACTGAAATTCATTCGATTATTTCCAGCTTTTCCATCAGTAATGGTGAACTTTAGGGCCATACACCGTCACGCCAAAACACAAGGACTGTATTTTGATCCTCCTCCATTTCAGCGGCACCTACATTCCTTGTCCGGGGTGGCCAGTGTAAATGCAACAAGGGTAAGCACAGGAGGGGACTGAGGCTTATTTGAGTATCAAGATTCATGACCTGTAGAAGTTGGTTTGAGTGATGGCACGCCTGCAGTGAGAGAGTATTTACACTCACCCAGTGCCAGGGAGTGTTAAATCCCAGCATTCACAGGTGTCAAAAGTGTGCTGTAAGCATATTTGTGTGCTTGTTGCTACAACACTTGGCATGTGCCAAGCACACTAAAGAACCATAGGAGAGATCAGACACAGCGGAAAGCCAACATGTCTCTACAAGGTCATTTCTGTACCTTTTTGGGTCGGAGCTGCCGGGACAGTATTTGTTTATCCAGCACAGAACAGGCTGAATTACTTTAATTCTTGACACCAGCTTGACTGCAAGTCAGAGCCTGTCGTCTGCTGCTGGACATGTTGTATAGAGACCACCTGTGCTTAATCAGGCTCCATCAGACCATACAGAAATGTCAGGGAGAATAAACAAAGAATTGTCAAACATAATGTGCATGGAATAAAAATAAAAGCTGAAGAATTCCCCTCTCCAGTTTGCTGAGTATTACACAGGCAAAATTAGTCATTTCAAAATAAAGGCTTGGGCTAGCTGGATAGAAATATAAAAGCTGGCTCACTTCCCAAAGATCATACTTTATAATCAGCACTGTAGCCTATACCCTTATAGGCTACAGTAGGAATAATCATGAATTCATTCAGCTAAAAACCTAACTTTAGGAAAGAGGAAAGGCGTGTTAGAAAAACGGGAAACATTAGAAAAAATAAACAGAAAGTTGCCCAAAACAAACACTGAATGTTAGCAGCGATTCGCTTATTTGGACAGCCTGTCAAAAATTGCAAAACGAAAAAGTTAATAAAAAGTGAAAAAAACGCCAAAACCTTGCGTTGTGTTTGTTCAAATGTCTTGTACACCTGATGATCAAAAGTACTCAAATGTGCTTGCAATTTATATTAATGGGTCGCAATTTCAAAAAACCATTTAACCATTTCAAAAAAGTTGGTACTTAATTCACGCCACGCAGCAGCAAACGCAGCCCATATGTGGATTTGAATTGTAGCTGTCTGTTCAAAATCCTCATCATCGTAAAGCGATGAAGGTAAACTTACCTGAGAAAAATAATCCTCCAGGCGTTAAAATAAAGTAATCCCGTGCGCAGTTTTCCCCCGAAATCCTCACTCTTTCATTGAAACGCAACGTTGAACCAGCGGGCGTGTGTGCAGGCGCTGAACTGTTCCACCTGGACTTTTACTCCTGCGTGATCGGAGCGCTCATTAAACGTGGAGAACAGGACGGGGCCAGAGTTCCCCCTCTTTGCCCGTCCCACTTCAGGCACCCAGCTCTGCACCAGGCACAACACGAGCAGTATCCCGGGGCCAACAGGAGAGGATGACAGGATGTCAGGAAGACCTGGCGCTCAGCAACATGGCAGTGCAAGCTATCTTTTGTTTGCTTGACATGTCTTTTTTTTTAATACATAAGAAGCCAACACATTTATTCATAGTTGCAGCATGCCCACGCAATGGATTTGCTTTCTGTTGGCACTTTAAGCTGCATATTGTCTGTTATGTTAAGGGAAGAAAACCGAGCAATTATTCTGATTATATGTACTGCAACTCACTCATCCCATCATCTGACTGAGAATTAAATCAACTAAGAGCAGCATGTAAACTCTCACCAGAGTAATCTCTCCTCCTCCACCAAGTAGACCAATAGATCTGAGAAACAGATGCTTCAAGTCACATCCACTGTCACTTTAGGCTTTTGTCTGCTGCTGTGGTCTACAGTGAATGTGCACCCCCAACCCCCCCTCCCCCCAATACACAGACACACACACACACAGACACACACACACTGTTCGTCAATGCAGATTGGCACACAAGCAGCTGCTATTATACACTATGTGGATGTTTGTGTTGAAACCGATTACCATTTCGATTTAAAGGTTTTAGGTCTGCTGTAAAAGAGCTCATTGTGCGTGTGATTATGGTATTTGCAGAAAAGCAGAAACCCCCTGCAGGAACTTTTCTTTTCTTTCTTTTTTTATGGTTTCCTGGCTCAAGTAGATAATTGCCTTGATGTTGCTAGAAAAAAAACAGATCAGGTGTTGTTTCAGGGTGACTCATTTCTCTTTCAACAATGCCATGCCCATGAGTTAGAGAGCTTATCAGCAGAAATACATCCACCACACCCATGGAACAGTAGAGATTTAAGATTTCTGTATCAACAGACAGGATGCTTCAGACAATGGAGATGTAAAATGACACAATTGTAGGCAGGTGGACATAGTAAAGTCTGGCATTTATCAGGGAACGATGAATATACATGGGAGATCTGTGCCAGAATTTTGTGCCATCTCATGCTTCAGTTGAGCTGAGGGCAGTTCAGTGTTTTCAGATGGTATGTTACATCTGTCTCACTACATTAATGATTGCACATCCCATCAGCTGGAGATATTCAGAGACGATTCAGGTAAAGCAGTTATGCGTTGCTCCACACTATATGCCACTGTTACCAATATGGATTGAATGAATTGAATGAGCGCCAAAAAAAAAAGAGCTGGAGGTGAAAACTCTTGTTTCAACAAGTGTGAAATAAGATTCAGAAAATAATTTAATAACATTGGCTACAAATCCAGTTTATTAACACGGGTAAAACCAAAAAATACTCTTAATCTCCTCTTGTAATTCAAGCATTGGTCCTCAGAGCCTGTCACACCAGCACTCTGATGTTTCAATGTGTGAGGGCAGGTCAGTGTGGGAGACCCCCTGTGGGTCAGTTGGAGGAGTCTGAGGAGGGCTGTTTACCCCCGAGTCGCTGTCAGGATTGGACGCGGCGTATTTCGCCTCCAGCTGCTGGACAGGAAGTAATGCAGGTGGGGGCGGGGCCTCGGCCTTGGGTTTGATGATTTTAAAGTGTTGCAGATGCACCACCTCCTGGCGCTCTCGTGTGCACGGCAGCAGCACAGAGACGTCCTTGCGAAACTTGGAGCTCATGCCGAAGTAGATGAGCGGGTTGTAGAAGCTGGCAGACTTGGCGAAGAGACGGGTGATGATGCTGGTTGTGCTTGGCACCTGGAAGCCCCAGGCTGACCACATGGACACCACTGCATACGGGGACCAGGCCATGATGAAAGCTGTGCAGATTACAATGGAAATCTGGAGAGGAACACGAGGGAACAATGGGAATACCGTGAGAGGAGGATTATTACAGACGGGGCACTTTAAAGTAGATCTTTAAAGAGTCTCATTTAAATTTCCCAATCAAGTCTCTCCAATAAAAAAACCTCAGAAACAAACTCTATTTTTCCTACCTTTGTGACATCTCGCTCCACCTTCCTTTGACGGGTGGTGAGGAATCCATCAGCTGACATGGCATTAGTGTTTTTCACTGTGTTGATAATGGATACGTAGGAGAAGAGCATGATCATCACAGGGATGAAAAAGCAGAAGATGAGGATGGAGATTATGTAGGACTTGTGGATGGTGGAGTAATTGGCTTTGGACCAGTCCACCTCACAGGTGCCATAACCTCGATCTAAGAAACAGAAGACACAGAGGTCAGATCCATGTTTTCAAAAATGAAGTTGTATACTCCTTACTTCTGTTAGGTTAGCATGTGAGAACAGACCGGTGTAGCTGCCCCAGCCCAGCAGCGGAGCAACAGACCAAAACAGTGCTCCGGTCCAAATGCAGATGAGCGATACGGCAATGGTGTTAAGGCTGATACAATGAGCTGCAGAAACACACAACAAGGAACGTGAACACAACACAATATTCCCAGGTTCTGGAACAGACATTGTGATTGTTTGCAGTTTGAAAAGGTTAAATGTTATGACTTTGGCGAACACAGGGCAGAAAAAGTGAGAGGCACTTAAAGATGCAGCATTCTTGACTTGTTGTGAATGTGTGTGACATTTATTGAACAATGAGTTATTTTCTTATATTAACAGCCTTTGCAAACATCTGCGACTGAAAAGAACCTCTGTTGACCAAGTATGCAAAGCTTTGTGCAAGAAAGAAAATCTATTTCTGAGCAGCGCTCACATATCTTATGTCAATATACCACAAGAGGTGCATTACAGTTTGTGACAGAGGATTGGTTTGGTTTTTCTGTGGGATACTCAGCTTTGTTATGCTGAATTACCTTGTGTTGTTGCTTGGATTCCTGCAAGTTTACCTGGCCTAAATTATTTTCAATTGGACCTAAAATCATGTAGCATTTTAAAAATGTTCTGATTTACATCACTATCTGTTGCTGTTTGCAATAGTTGCAGCTGCACTCTGGCACATAATACATTTGATGATATCCCACACGTACCACCAATGTTCATAGTTTAACCAGCAATGTAAAAAAAAAAACCCACACATTTTATGATCATCCACAAACACAGTGAAAACTCTTATGCCATGCTGACAAAAGAGGCAGTTGCTCAACGTAATTTCCATATAATTAAGACATTCTTCAGCATCACTTACACCCGAAAATAGAAAATGTTACCTCAAGCTAGCTTAATGACATGTTGGCGAGATGTAAATGAAATTGCTGGAGACAAGTGGTAGTAATTTCCACAGCTGAAGTCGGTAATAAGGTTTTATTAGCACTGAGAAGCTCACTTTTCCGTCAGATAAGAACTGCTGAAATGTGAGGCGGGCGTAGACGCTGGTCTGAAGTTTTCTTTATGTTCTCTCAGTTAAATCCAGGGAGTATAGATCTCACCGTTGTTTGGGTGACATCCCTTGATGTATCTGGTGACGCTGATAACGGTCAATGTGTTGATACTCGCAAGGCCAAAGAGCAAAGTGAAGACACCGTCTACCTGGAAGAAAAGCGAGACAGAGGTCAGTGAATCATGTCCTGGAATGGTCTTTGACGCCTCGGGGCTTAGATCCATTGCCTGCCCAATAGTTCCAAACCTTTGTCTGTTGAGATTGTTTTGCTTTGGACTGATAGAGACGCACTTCCTGTCTTTAAGCCAATATGCTCCAAACCCAGAGCATTTCCTCTGATGTGAGCTACCAGCTTTGTAACCTGCACGATCAGCATTTGGCAATTTCGTAATAGCTGTTAATAGATTCGACTTTGATTTCTACAAAAAATATGATGGAGTAAACAGTTCAATGTCTGCCCAATGCATTCAACCTTGAAGCTTTTTAACATTCAGTTCATTGTTAATCACAGCTCTCCTTAAAGGGAATTATGCGACTGTGTTTCAGTCTGTCTCCCACTGTGCGACACCCAGCTCCTTGCTGTGCCATTTCCAGGTGACATGGATCACTTAAGGTCCCTTACTGATTCCTCTCTTGATCTTCCTTAGACCTCATCCCATTACTGTCAGTCATCATGTTTTTTTCATCCTCACATTTGGCAGATTACTGGTCTGCCAAAGTCTGAATCAGTATGATTTTAAACTTTTTAAAAGAATTTAGGACGGTGGCTTCTTGAAATGTGATCCTCCCGGATCACCTCACAGTACGGTGGTTTACCTCTACTGTCTGTCTTGGCTTGCGAGAAAAGATGTTGGATCAAAGAACAAGTAATGACTTTAAATCAGAGTATTGTACACTGCTTTGAAAATCCTTTCCCTGTACTCCACTTTGCAGCATAAAAAGGTGTCATATTCAATAATGTTCTGCCCCACAGGGTGCAAAACTCTGGTGTCTGGCACGGCTTGCAACTGCTCATGTCCCATCATGCCCCATACAGTAATCTGCAAATGCTCCTCACATGCCTGTCTGATTCACCTTCCTGTTTCTTCCCTCCTCTATTTCTGTTGCCTCTTACTTTCCCCTTATTGACTTCCGACACTCTCCCAGGGGAGGGTGAAATGAAAGGGGCGTACTGCTGCTATGCCAATATTTCTCCTACACCTAGAAACCTGAGATTGGATGCCTGAGAGATGAGATCATTTCAGTGGCTGTACTGAAAGTTAACAGCAGCAGACATTGATTTACAATATCGCTCTCACCCAGGTTTTTGGGGTTTACTCTCCTGAGACTGAAAGTATTTCCGGTTACACCTGCTTGTTTTCGTTCAGCTATCCTTGAGCAAGAAAAATACCCTGGACGAATTCCAAGCTAAAGCTAAACTATTTAATTTCAAGTTGAGACTGCGGGAGGAGAAACACCTTGAAATTCTCTTAAATTACACGCAACAACTCATTCGTTCAGTAACATAAGAGCATGCGATCAAGTCATGCAATCGTGTCTGCAGTTCTTATTTGTTTCGTGTTTGACAGGTTCCATGCTGCTCCAAGAGTTTCCCCATTTAAAGGCCTCCACAGTGGTAATCTTATTATAGATTTAATCTCCAGCCCACATGGCTACTAGCATAATCCATTACACACACACACACACACACACACACACACACACACACACACACACACACACACACACACACACACACACACACACACACACACACACACACACTGTAAGACGTCCATTGATTCTTGTGATGTACTTCATTCATTTGGTAATTTCCAACCGGTGTTCCTGGAATTTGACTAATTGTTAATGCTGTAAATGGCAAAGCAATTTAATATTTGGTTGGAAATATATATATATTTATATTAATTAAATAATAAGTTATTCTGTTAAATTCAACTCTTTGAAATCAAGTATTGTCTTAATGTGGCTTTTACCTGGCAGGTCCAGATCCAGTTGATTAGATACCCATCATCCTTGAAGATATTGAATATTTCCAGGATCCCTCTGGAGTAGCCCAATATGGAGATGCTGGCATCAGAGATGGCAAGATTTAAAGTGAGGAAATCTGTTGATTGAAGCGAGGCTCGCTGTCTGTACAGGACAAACATCACTAAACTGTTTCCAAACCAGGACAGCCATCCTACAGAGAAGCAAATATACAGCACATTCAGTGAATATTTAGTGGCCCACATATCATTTGGTATAGTAAATTAAAATAGAAAACAGTAGAACAGAGTAGAGTTGTGTGGACTAAGTACAGCGTAGTATAATAGCAAATTCGGGGAGAGTATTGTATAGTAAAGTACAACAGATTAGAGTTATAGTATAGTAATAGATTTGTATATATCAGAGTGTACAAACATACCAACATTTTAGTATAGCTTAGAAAAGGGTTTATGATATTATGTTGTTTATATTATATTGAATTACATTAAATAAGTACAGCTTAGTATAACACAGCATAATGCAAGATGGTAGAGTAGAATATTATTGTATCACCTGGAATTATAACCACATAGTTTTCAAGTTTAGTATAGCTATAGAGGCATTCAGTGTGGTATAGTGTCGAGTAATACAGTAGCAAACTAGCAATATAATAGAGTGGATAGTATAGCAAAGTACAGTCAACAGAGTGGGGTATATCAGAGGAGAGTGCAGTACACCATAATATATTTGAACATATTAAAGTAGTGCTTTGTGCAGTAGAGTACAGTGTTAGAATATGTTGCTAGTTCCTGACCCCTATCATTGTGTTAGCTGCTAAACTACCAAGTAAAACTTAATAATTATAGAACAGAGAGAGTAGCAGTACTACTAGTTCGTTAGATAACAGTTGTCTTTTTATTACTCAGTCTGTTACTCAAAATCCCTCGACTGCATTAGTTCCACCAACACAGACCAAACTGTCAGTGTCAGCGGTTCACTGGCCTCTAAAATCATGAGCAACAACAGTTGTTTGTTGTTTCATTGACATTATGATGGTTGACTTACCCAACACTAACAGATAGACTCCAATGAAGGTTTCTCCTTGTTCGGACAGAGGGGGGTCTGTATTCAGATTACTGAGGTTATTATTCCTCCATGGAATATTCACAACCTTCACAGGAAAATCCTTCAACGTTATTTCCATGGCCGGAGTTTTGATGCTAAGACATGAATCCTCTGTCCTCCACAGTAGCTCTGCTCTCCTCTGCTTTCAGGAGACACAACTTTGTTACACTAATGGGAACGTCCATTCAGTTCATTTTAAATCCAGCTTAGACGCAGACACTAATACCTCACCACTCACTGTCCAAATGATTACACCTGTAATCCTGTGTTTTTCTTAGTAACTAAGCAGATCGAGATTTTGTGTGAAAATCCAAGCTAAAGGGGAAATGTCTAGTCAGCCAGTCCACTAATGAAAATTATTTGTAGTGTGTGTGTGTGTGTGTGTGTGTGTGTGTGTGGGGGGGGGGGGGGGGGGGGGTCATTCACTCAAAGTCATTCACTCATTTGTGGTATATGAAATGTCCAAATTTGTTATAGCTTATCACAGCTTACCATCAACTACTTAAGTATTGATATAGGTAACTTGGGTTACTAAAATTATTTTAATAAATATGGAAATATTTAAAGCAAGCAGCCAGTTAGCTTAGCTTAGCTTAGCTTAGCACAAATACTGGAAGCTGCTTCATACTGAAGTATCAATTTTCTCATTTAACTCTCTGCAAGAAAGCCATTAAGCCTATTTCCCAAAATGTTTCTTCCAAACTTCACCAACATTGTTTGTTCAAATGAACGCCCTACAGACCAACATGGAGAAACGTCTTGTCACTTTACACGGTCCTGAGGCAGCGTGTAACAGTGTTGGTGAAGCTGTACACTCTGGTAACAATTTACGTCATCCTAACCATTCACAAAATCCCTTTGTGCTTTGCACAAGTCCTGTTCACTAACCGGCACCTCCTCTCCAGACACATGTTCTATTTTCAACTCATCACTTCCATTCGGAAAGAAGGGTCATGCAGGTGATGACTTAGCAGTAGAACCAATTCATCTAAATGCAGATAAGGCCAGAAGGATCATATAATGTTTAATTAAGACTGCGTGAGCTAATGTGTGCACTGTCAAATTCACTGTGCTCTGATGTCAGTGTGAGAACATCTGGCACTCAAAGAGCATGTGGAACCGTCCCATATGATTTACAGTATGAAATCATTTATTAGAGGAGAGTTTGGGGATTTCACTAAGACATGCTGATTCAATTTTGTTGTTTTAAAACCCTTTTGTTGTGTGTAAACTTACAATTGCACCACATCTCCCCTCCTCCACCCTTCTCCTCTTCACAGTGAGCTTCACTGTGGCAACAAACCTACAGAAGGGGTAACCTGAACCGCCCCCCTCTCAGTCTGTGTTCAGATCACAGTGTGCACCTTGTTTTCCTCCTCTGGACGCCACAGAGCAGCTCTGCTGGCCCTCAGGATGTGGAGGGAAGGGCCGCCGCCGCCGCCGCCGCCGCCGCCGCCGCTGCCAGATGCCTCGGTGCTTCCGAGTCCTCCTCATCAAACCTTTGCTTTGAGCCTCTGAAAGCCAGTCCGGAGAGAGTGACGGAGCTGAGGGGAAAGTGAACCTCTGACCCAACTGTCACAACTGCAAACACTAAACTCAGTCATTGCTCACCACCACCCAGAGACGCCACACGACCCTGCTTCCGCTCTGCAGGGATCCCTGTGCATGCAGCCCAGAGAGGCCGAGAGGTTTTCTGATGCCTCTGTGGCATTGGGTCTTCTGGTCGCAGAGGATAATGTGATAATGCTTGTGGCAGGCAACGTACAGAAAGCTCACGCCATCGACAACTCACAGTGCCAGATGTTGAGGTGCTCGTCTTTGCTGCATGACAAGTGTGATTGTCTCTAATGGGAAGTCATGGTGTCATTGTTCATGCAATTTTCATGAATGATCCTCATACCTACAGCTGTTAGGAATGCCATCATTGCACCGGGAAAGTAAGGAGATTAGACTGTCTGGCAGCAAGCGATTCTCGTGCCGCCAGTGTTGCGGACAGCTGCTACTGAGATTATGCTGCTGCTAAGACAACAGGTCAAAGGCCAAACAGGAACCTGCATTCAGCAGGTGCTAAGGAGTGTGAAGGCAGGACCATAGTCGTCCCGACATGCTCTGTTTCTGGCAAACATCCATCCCTACAGGATGATATCTAGAATAGCTTAGCTGCTTTGGCACGTGTGTGTGAAGCTTGGCGGTCACAGTGCAGCCATAGTGGGGCACTGTATCATTGGGCTTACGATGATTACTCTCCTTCAGTTTGTCGAGCGAAGCCTGGGATGTGAGGTTAAAAGCTCACAATTTTCCCAACGGAAAATCACAGACACAGATACTGTTATGAAGGTGTGTGTTGAAGGCTGCGAGCTGTCTGAGGGCAACAAAGCCTCTCTTCACAGAGGACATTCACCAGGTCAAGAGACCAATACAGGATCTGCTTAAAACGGTCTACACACTTTCTCCCTCCCTGTCACTAAACGAGACACACAGGGACTTGCTTGTGTAAAGGCTCCACACAGTGTGGAGGTAAATGGCTTGCCTGTCATTTTTTTGGATCAATCTACTGCAAAATATTGGTGAAGTTTGTCCTTCTCAGCAGTAAAATATTCTATACCGCCTTTTAGTTCACAGCTATTCAAAGACGCAAGACTTTGGCCTACAGTTGTCAAGAGAACATTTGTGACAGAGTTTGTTCAAGGAGGTTTGTCAAAATCTGGCCTATTTTATTTGTTGCCTCTATCGAGGCTGGTGGACTTATGACCTCAAAACATACAAAGCTCAAAGCAGCTCAACACAAGTAGATAGATACGATGATTTAATGTAAAAAAGAAAAGAATGCCTGTTTTGAAGACGTTCAGCTGGCTTGCAGGTGAAGATGACATAGGTCCAGTAACATAACCCTATAAACCACTTCTGCCTGCCCACAGCATGTTCCCACCTCCTTCTCAAAGGGTTTGAATCAGGAGTAATATATCGGATCTTAGAAGTGGGCCCAACTCTTCATTTTACCTTCATTTAAGCCACAGATGATGCACAACAACACATGCATGATGTTGCAGATAAAAAGTACAGGAACGTCTCCATTCCTTTGAGTTATTAAGTCAACAGATATAATTTGGATGATATGAATGTTAGATTTTATATGTGGGGTAAGACCTGGTGCAGCGTGATAACCCCACTTTAGAGATGTATGGCTCTGAGATTTGTGAAATGCGCCTCGTAAGTGAAAAGTTTGTAAAAATCCCTCGGTGAAGTGCACAGTTCATGCAGTGACTTTACCACCAGTACAAAGACTGGACTGTTTTTCCTCTTCCCCCTGCACCTTAACATTTCTTTGCCCTTACAAGGCAAGAGGTTACTGCTTAAAACGACTTCAAATCAACTGCATGGTTTTACAGAGCCATTGTTTTGCTGTCCTGTTGAACTTCAACACGGGAAAAGAACACTTGGTGTCATTAGTTTTATCTGCAACTATTATATTCAGTAGAAAGGAGCTGCACTGTTGTCTGGCATGCTGACTATGCATTTAAAAGCAAGTAGTGAACACAGGCTCTGTGTCGAGCCCAATGAGCGATGTGGATTGGTTTTGTGGCTCAAGATCTTTGGCTCTGAACCACATGCAAACATTTATTTGGGCCAGTGTCCAGTTTGCAATTTGTTTAAGCAGGTAACCCATGCAAGTAGGTCTTATTGAGGGTTGAATACACACCATTCCCAAAGGGGTCTGCACATCAGTTTTGACACGAGGGCATATTTTGTCAAAATCCGATGCAGAAAACAGGGATCTTTTCCTCAGGAGAACTAAAGCGCACACGCATACCTTCAGAGATTCCCAAGGATCTGTAATTGACATCCTTTCTGCATGGCCAACTGTTTAATGTCTGACAGGCTGTGGCTTCTGCTTCCACTGATGCTTACTTAGAGAAGCCAGCAGCCCTGCTTGACACAGTGGAGAGAGTACTGATAGCTTTTTGCATCCGCCTCCTTGGTCTGAGTGAAAGGTTTGTGCGCTGGCGTTCTTTCCTCTGGCCTCCTTGGGAGTGAGAAGATCAGTGACCCAGCTCCTCTGAGGAGCTACAGCTGCAGGAGCCTGAGAAACTGACAACCTATCACACTGCAGATCTCTATGGAGCCAAACAAGCATTTCAAATCTCCTTAAAAAAGCGTGACCCCGTTAACAACATGGATGTTCTCAGCTGTCCGGACGCCCCATCAGGGTCGCTGAGTTCATCCTTGTGCAGAAAGTTAGTGGGCCGCACCATTATCCTCTCCCTCAGCTAGTTCTCCTTAGAGATGACACTCTGATGACCCAGACTCATGCCTGCTTGAGCCTAATTAAAAAGGAACAAAACCATTTTTAGACTGACCTTCTGACCGCTGGGTGAATGTGGCCCCTTCAAAGCCTTTGTGGTTATCAATTACTGAATTTCAGATGTAGTTCTAAATATTTAGAGGAACGGGAACATTATATAAATGTGAATGCACTTAAACAGCTAAATTACCCAAGACATGCTATTAAAAAGCACTTTACACATTGCGGTAATTCACATTAGGGTCACAGAGGGTCAGGGTGGGAGTATGCCAGCAGGCTTTGGATGGAAGGCAGCAAAACCCTTCTGACACATAATTATTCATAATAGAAAGTGATTTAAATGTTGTAATGTAACTCTTGGCAGGAAAGTGAATACGTTTCCAAAGTTTCCGTGGTGCTGCGTCATGGAAACCCCAATACATTTTGATTTCTGTTTATTGATCACACAAATTGTGTTCAGCTACTTACTTATGCTAACAGTGTCTGCTGCTGATAGAACAGATGAGCCAACAGACCAAATAAACGCTCTTCTGAGCTTCACTGTCTAAATCAAAACCATTGCCCATGCCCATGATTTACTAATACATTTGAGTAATGAAAGGATAGGGAGGAAGGACACTATAAATGCACTCATCCTTTGAGGATCCCAGTCCCATAAATAATGCCCCCTGTTGTTATATCAGCCCAGTTATTTATCTGATCAAGGGTAGTAACGTGATCCCTTCCTCCCTGCGTGCATGACGCCTATTAGAGTACAAGATTTTGGGAACTCCTTAAAGTCGATGGAAGCTGCAGATTCATTTGATAATTCTCTGTATCGGTGCATCGCTGCAGGCGACTCTTTTGCACATCGTCAAAATGTTCTGCAGCGTTATCAAAATCCTTAATCATAGAAAGCAGCCACTTGTGACACACATGCTCTTCATTCGTGCTTATTAATTCTCTTTCAAGATCTTCAAATGCACCTCTCACTGTGGTAACAAGCTCTGTGGCTGCCAGGCTTGGATTACTGCAGCACGGATGGCAGTTATCAGTAGTACCACTGGGCGGAGGTTAATTCACACTTTACTTTAATTACACAGTGATTTACACAGGATGCTGCAATGGTGCACATTAAACTTTATAACCGTTGGTGCTGCGCTACCCTATGATATATCAAAATCCCCGACTACGACATCTAATAATCACTGCAGTCATTTACAGGTTTTCTTCCTCTTCCACATGAGGCAGTCAAAATGGCATCGGTTTAAAGGTGGTTTTCAGATGCAGCTTTTCCTGTGATTCAGCCCTTACACGTTTATCCTCAATGACACATGCTGCGTGTTTAAAGTTTAGTTTGCCTCTTCACTCAGTCTATGTTAACCGTGCCAAAGTTGAATCCAGAATCACTGTGAAAGATGACGTGATAGATTTTCAAAACGACAACTCGGGGTGACCCGGTTGACCGTCACATCCCCCAGCGGACACCTCGTGGTGTGATGCTGTGAATGAGGAGGACCTGAATGAGGAGGACCTGTTTTACAGGTGGTCGACTTCTCCTTGACAACAAGTCCAGTTTCAAGTCCAAGTCAAAGTTTGTTGAATAAACCATTATAAACAGGTATCCATGAAATATACTGGGGATCACTCCAACTGAGGGAATGAACAATGTAAAAGGTTTGAGTGGATTGAAGGCGTATTACACGTCATATTTCACATCTATCAACAACCTTACTTTCTATGTTCTGTTGAGGTCGCTGAAGGAGGCTTACAGTACGCATACCAACATGCTCAGCAATCTGCAAATCTGTGACTCTAACTGTTTACTTTTTGTCCCCACAAAAGCATTATATATTGGGATTATCGACACACAGAACGTGTTTCTGTTTGTAGATCTCACGAAAAAAAAAAATCTTCATTGACCCCATGTTAAAAGTAATTTCTGCAGCGCTGCTGTTATTGTCATGTAGCATTACATCATGCGTCATCTAACGTTGTTCATCTGCTTTTTTATTTCTGTTTACTCTGACGGCCAGGTATGAGAAAATGGCTTTAAAGCTAGAGTTGGTAATCTTGAGCATCTTGCAAGAATAGGCTAGATTTAGAAACTATATATACTAGTGCTATGCTGCATGACCAAAACTCTGTATCACTGTATTTTCTAAGCATCTGGTATTTTCACTAGGGCTGTATTGGCAAGCACCTTACGATACGTATCGCGATACACGTGTCACTATGTGATATATCGCGATACGACATGATAAATATTGCAATAAAGATAGACCTGACAATACAACTTGCTGTATACCACCAGGATAGTCTAATACAAACATAACATATATTGATAATACAGCTGATACTACTTTAAAATGTATTTGTATTTCACATAGTTACTCAGCAGAGAACACACTGAACTGAAATGCACTTGCCATAAACAATTATATGGAAATATAGTACATATTGTATTCTCATTGTGTCACTGAGCACTTTTTTTACTAAAATGCACTTGCCACAACTTCATTTGAAAATAAAATACATCCTGAGTTCTTTTCTTATTGTGCCACTGACCACTCTTACATGTAGATGCCATAAACATCATAAGAAATAAAGTGCATTCAGTAAAGTTGTCTGTCACTATGGCTGGGTCCTTCCCAATTATTTCCCATTCCTCCAGGTTCTGTTTTCAGGAACTCTGCGATGTTTCTGCCTGCACGAGAGCCAGCATTCGATTGAGGGTTGCACGGGAAAAGCTTTTTTTAATGCAAACCATACTGTGAGATTGTTTACATTATCGTGAAATACTATACTATTTTTGACATATTATACTATGGCTTTCTTTAAATGTTTTTTGACATACTATACTATGACTTTCTTATGACATTTTTACTACTTTATGTCAGGTGTCTGACAGGGCTTGTGTGTGCTTTGTTGTTGCTGTGTTTGTCTTTCAGTGTTCCTGGTTGGCTTAAGCTGGGTGCCATCAAGGAGTCGGAGGCAGCTGGCTGCTGTTACCAGTACCAATAAGACCAGCGCCATCCTGGGAATTAGGGTTTTTTATTTTCCCCTGGCACCACCATGTGCTATGTTGAACTTTTGATTTGTTGTATACTTTATCAGTTTTATGATTCCTTTTTTTTTATCACGATTGTTTTTTTTGTTAAAATTCTTAAGCAATTTTTTTGTTGTGGTCTTAGAGCCGGACCATAAAACTATATTATGATTTTAGTAGAACATGAAATGTATGTTTAACTGAGGGATTAAATCCTGCCCTCCAACTCTACAAAGCTTGATCTGTTGTCATTAATGGGAAAACAAAAATGGGGACTGTCAGCCACGAAAACCAAAACTTTCTTGGGTTGCCCACCTAGGTGTTCATGTCTCTGTTTGACTCAAAGCTGAGCTCCAAGAAAATAAACAGTGTTCTGCCCGAACAACTACAGCGGGAAATCTCACATCTTGACTTACTCAGGTGAAAGACTTCACCCCCAGGGTTTTTATACGCTATGCTATGACATTTTCCTGACTTTTATAGACATGCTGTTCTTTGACTTTTTCATACTTTTTAATTTATTTTTTCGACATACTATACACTGTTTATAACTTTTTTCAACATGCTACACGATTACTTTTTTTTGACATCCTATACCATGACTTTTTCTTGGACATCATACACTATGACTTTTATTGACGTGCAAAACTTTTTTCAACATACTAAGATTTCATCACGACATTTTTCTACATGCTATCCTATGACCTTTTGACATTTTTCGACATACTATACGATGACTTTTTATATTTGTTTGCATGCTATACTATCACTTAATTATGACATTTTATATTATTACTTTTGTATGACATTATTCAACATGCTATACTACGACTCTTTTAAAAACTTTTTTTGAACATTAGTTTTTAATGAATTTCTTCTACATTATACTACAACTCTTTCATGATTTTCAACATGTTATACTATTACTTTTTTGACATAATAGTGTCTTTTTTTACTTTTTTCGACATACTATAATAAGACTTTTTTCATGATTTTTTTCAACATAAACTGTGATTTTTTACCACATACAAAACTATGACTTTATAATGACTTTTTTTAACATACTACACTCAGACTTTTTAGGACACTTTTCAACATACTATACTATGATTTTTTCAAGACTTTTTGAAATACTATTCTATGGCTTTTTTATGGCTACGTTGTGATTGAGAAGTTGCAACCACAGAGTTGTCCAGTCTGGGAGTTGTATATGTTTACGTCTGACAACCTTAACCATTTCACACTGTGTTTTCAGTTCACTAACGTTAACCTTTTTGCCAAAATCCAAGATGGCAACATAATCCATATTAACTCCCTTGTTAACTCGTTCATTACTCCTGGTAGACGGTCAAACGTTCACCCGATATTGAGCAGTAATTTGAGATTTTGGACACTGACTTCTCATCATTTCAGTGTTCATCAGTGTACATATGGACACTACTTTTTCATCACATTGTGGACATTTTGAGGGCACTATATAGTGGATACATTTCCATACTCTTAATTTCGACACTGAATATAAAACGGTTAACCATAAAGTGCACTGTATAGCAAATAGGGAGTGAAATTCAGACACAGCCTACGACTGATCCACAATATCAGCTCAGATATTATAAGTCCCCCAGTCTGGCCGTAGTGCTTTAAGTGGTTGTAGCTATAAAAAGTTGATAATTCATGATTGTCCTGTGTGAGTTCACGTAAAGTGCAGTTGAAGTTCACCTCACAACATGATATATAATATCATCATCATCATCGAGTCATCTTTTTTGTTCATCAGTTGTTTTGAATCCTGGACTCTGAGGGTGGAGTTTATACGAACAAAGTATGAGATGGGACTGGGCTTCTTGTTTAGTTGCTGCACAGTGAACCTGACCGAGGTCAGAGGTGGAGCTGAACCATCACTCCTGTCCTCACATGAATGACCCGAGGGAAGGGCAACAAAGGGATGAAAAAGTGGAGGACAAGGGAGGAGCGGAATGACAGACAGAGCGTAATGCTCAGCCCTCACTGCACTTTCACTTTTCATCAAGTATTTTGGCTGCACACGAGCTGAAAGAATGCACCGCGGGGCAGCCTGCAGCATCATCTCCCCGCCACTCCCTGCATCAAACCCACGTCTCAACATGTATTCAGTCCAGGGCCAATGTGTATCCTGAGCATCATCTTGGGGGGATATTTGTCCACCCTAGGACGTACGTGTGTCTTACATTATTCTTATTTTATGTTTTGTCCAGAGGGCCACCTGGATGTGAGACTGAATACAGACCTATTTAGAGAGTGTTTGACAAGCTGCACTGACTAATATCAAGTCCAGTACATTATACACATTGATAAACTCACTCTAAAGAGTTTTTTTTATTTTTTTAAACACTTATCTAAGATCCTCAGTGGCTTAAAATAATCTCCTCCCTCTACTGATCAATCATCTACATACTCCAATGATTTTTTTAAAAGTGGCTTTTCCACAAGCTCTTTTCCCGCTACACCTTGTAAAATGGTGCTGACGTCCCAAAGTAGACTGCTGGGTTGTAAGACTAGCTATTACTGACCTTACCACAACCTATCATTCCGCTACAGTGAACATTTAACAGAGAGTCAGGTGGTTGCTGTAAACTCTTTCCACAAATACAAATCAGGCAGCAAAAGCAAACATCTCCTCTTGGTTCCTCTCATTTTAGCTTTGATACATTGTGTCTAAAACTGAGTGGACGGCATAATTGTAAGGTGTAATTTATGTTCTTCCAAATACTCCCACGTGTCATATCTGACCATTATTTCAATTTTTAAATATGTAACCTGTAGCTCAGTCTAAGCACCTGCTCATACCACAAATGTATAGATAAATTCTTAGTAAAATACTACATTCTTATATATATATATATATATATATATATATGTACCAACACCCCACTCTTTCCACCCTCACACACTCAGCGATACACACACACCATAAATAAACAGCGAGCAAGGAAAATGAATTTGCTCATAAAGGACAGATGTTGCCATTGGATACAAGATTAGACTTGGCTTGAAGCTTCCCCTGAGAGAGAAAGATAACACTCTCACAGTAAATGATGTTATGTGTTGGGTGTGCAGGCCAGTGGAACAGTAGCAGCCAGTGCTGGAGAATGGACACACTCAGCCCTGAAGGCTTTCCACTGTGTAAGCCCTGAACCACATCTTCTAACTAAGGGTGATAAAGGGGCCGAATCCAAAATGTTTAAGGAAATCCCTTTCCACCAGTTCAACAATTTACAATCAGGCCTTTCTTACTAAACATAACCATGCTCACAGCCACCTCACACATGTTGCTGCACACAGTCGGTCTTTCAGCAGCTAATATATGACTGTAAGGCAATTGACAAGTTATGACAGGGTTATGATCAATACCATCACAAACTCAGAGAATAATCCAAACACATTTGAAGTGAGACACGTGCATTCACTTGAACAAAAGCCTCCCATCCACATGCTGTTTTCATAAAGGGCCACTTGAAGAAACACTCACACTGTTTGCTCAGTCAGTCAGAGGTCCTCGTTGTGTTGACTATTATTCTACTCTCTACGGGGTGGGCTATTTCACTGGAGGTATCGAATGATCACCTTTTCTGTTTTCCCTTGAGTGGATGTAGTGGTCAAAGCATCAATGAGCCACTGTGGAGGTGCAGGCGTCTGACACGCAACCAAAAAGGGAAGCTGTCAATCATCTCCGAGGTTCAGACCACCTCAATAATGCTCTGTCTTCTGTCAGCTTGAAAATAAAATGTAAAGCCCATCGTGTAATAATTGCTTTCTACTGTAATTACATGTTATTGTTAAAGTAATTGCTTGTAATAATGTTGCTAAGTGATTAGCTCATTTTGCCACACGCAGGTATTTAGTTTATGTTCCGACATGCGAGTTGAAAGGTGTGGAAATAACATATGGTCTTGCAACTAGTCCACTATAAAGACCATTTGTTTACTGTGCAGGATGCTCTCACTGAAACAGAGAAAAAAGGTGATGACTAAACCCTGACACTCTCATTCCTGTCTGGCATCATGAAAGAAGCTCTTCAGTCATGATAGGTTAAAAACACACACACACACACACACACACACCATGCAACATCTCTCCCCTGAGGAGAAGAGAGTAGACCTGGGTGTGGTTGCAGCTCTGGGGCGAGAGTTTTGCATGTTGAACTCCTTTTTTAATTTCTTCTCATGGTAAAGTCAAGCGGTTTGGAAAACAAATCTCATAGGACAACCTTTATTAATTGCAGAAAATGTTTGCATTTGCAGTCTGTAAACATCTGCAGGGAAAGATGATGCAGCTGCCGGACCACACAGACCACAGGCAACACCACCAGTTGACCAAAGGAAGGGCCTTTGGGAGAGAGGTGGGATTGATGTTCCACTTTTCATTAGAAGAGTTTGGAGTGCACTAAAATAAAGCTCCAAGACCGACCACAAGCATTTAGTAAACCGTGCCCTGGGAGCTGGTGACCCATCCGAGCTGAGTCTGTAGCCTTGTTATTAGATGGTGGCTTGTTCTGGGGTCTTGAACAATGTAACCTCACTTGTCAACAACTCCAGAGGCTTCCAAAGTGCAACAATCTGACATACCCCCAACCTGGAAACCTAATCCGATCTATCGCTCAACATTGCAGAACAGATTTTACTCTCATTAACGGCAATGGACTGCATTCCACACATCAGTGGTTGCAGGCAAAGCACTGGCTGATTCTAAATGGAGCTTGAGGAGCCGTGGAAATCAGCTGAAAACAGACCTGCAGCACCATCTACCTGCAGATGAGAGGACGTGTAGAATAAGCTGCATTAAGCTATTATTGTTGATTTATTCAAAAGAGAGCGATGTGATGCGTTTGCTCTTTGGGTGGTAAAAAAGGATTAAAAAAAAAGAAAAAAGCAGTTAAGCACTTATCTACGTACGATACTAGTTAGTACCTGATGAATAAATAAAGCTGGAGAAACTTTTAATGATTGTATTTATTAATGCATGAGGAAAGCAGGAAGCTATTGCAGTTCTGCTCAATACATTTCCAACTCTAGTGAGCAAACACAACAAATCATTGGGTCTGCTACTTTCAAAAGACAATAAAAGTAGTTTCATCGAAAAACTATGAATGCAAATGGAAATAAAAAAAAAAAAGATTTTATGATCCAAATTCACCAGTTATTATTTGATCTTTTCTCAGTTATCATACTTGCATGTGCACATGTACAGAGAGCACTTGGTGATCAATACCATCAACATGTCAAAACATCAGGCGTGTAAAATGATCCAGCTCTGTGCAGCAATGTCAGGTTCTGCATGAACGTGCTGCCCTCTGGAGGCAAGAGGAAGTTCACTTGTAATTTTGCAAAACAAATCTTGAGAATAAATAATACAATTTCAAGTAACAAACAATGTTTTAGGAGTTTAACAATACAGTTCAAAAATAACTAACTAGCAAAGCCTTCCCAAAAAACAGGAAATGTTTCCAAATGTCATATTTACACATTATAGCTGTAATAAGCTGCAACGGGGTTGCTCCAGGTTTTTATGTTCATTTATGTTAATGACATCTCGTAACCACAGATTGAAACAGTAAAAATCAACGTCAGTTAATTTTTTTGTTTGAACAAGTTAAAATCTAGTTCAAAAAGCTGTTGTGTCCCCAAAATCTTTGTTCCATTTGGTGTACATAGTAAGAGTCGCTGAGCCAACACTGGGCTTAATGCGCTTCAGGGAATCCTCAAAGTCTTTCATCTTGATGTTACGCATCTGTGTATACAGACAAACACAAATACATACTGTCACGTACTTCTTAAATGGGCAGAAAGGAAATATCTGTAGTATTGTGAATATAGCAATACCTCACTGGCAGCCATACTTCGGACTTGGTCTGGACCCAACTCTGTGTAAGAGAGGATTTTCATATAAAAAAAAAGCTGCAGCTTTAGCTCGGCACGGAGGCTGAACTACACACCAACGATACTAAAATGTTAGGAGGACGTCTTACCTCTAATTGGCCCAAGCGCAGCATCTTTGGCTAACGACGTGAGATCACTTCCTGAATATCCTGCACTATTTCTATCAAGTCAAATATCAAGGAATTAATGCACATACACAGAAACATAATGCTGTGAAAGGCTGTATGGCATTTAAATATCAAACTCACTTTGCGAGATAGGACAGCTCATTTGTGCTCAATGGACTCCCGTGCTTTTCCAGAAGGTTTTTCAGCAGCGTGAGTCTTGTCTGGAGGAACGAGAGTTACATCCTATCTATAAATGAACTTTAAAAATGCAACATTCGCATTTCAAAGCTAAGAAAGACACTGATCACAGTAATAAACTGTCAAAATGGTTCCAATGTAAATACCTCCGCATCAGGCAACGCCACATAAATCCTTTTTGCAAAGCGCCTGCAAGATTACCAGGAGAGGAAAACTGCAGTGAGCTTGTAACAAAAGAAATGCATAACAATTGTGCAGCGTGTGGAGCTGCAGCATGTACCTCAGTACTGCTTCATCGAGCTCCTGAGGCCTGTTGGTCGCTCCCATTACGAGCAGCCTGTCATCCCCTCCTGACTGCACCTGAAACCAAGAAGCATTGTCGTGAGAATAAAAGCGTAGCTCTGTGAGATAACAGACTTAAGCGCTCTGGAGCGGGTGAGTGATCAGATGTCAGAGGCTGCTCTTACCCCATCGAACTCAATGAGGAACTCGGTTTTTAATCGACGAGAGGCCTCGTGTTCTCCCTCCCTCCTTTCACAGAGCAAGCTGTCAACTTCATCTGAATGGAAAATCATGTTTAAAAAAAACCAGTGGTTTATTTATGAACTGCAATTTTGGAGATACAATTGGTGTTTGGGGCACATTTAGTCAATAAATAAACGAGAGCAATACAAACCGATAAAGATGACAGAGGGTTGCAATTCTCTGGCAACTGCAAACAGTGCTCGTACAAGCTTCTCTCCCTCTCCTACCTGTGACAGCGGTAGACAAGAAAGGTTAAAAAAACAAACCTACACGAAATTGAGTGTAGTGTGGAGACCTACTCCAGACAAAAAGAGCACTAAAAGTGTTTTCTTACATATTTAGACGTCAAACTGGCTGCGCTGATGTTGAAGAACGTGGAGTTTGACTCTGCGGCGACTGCTTTGGCCTAGTAGAGGAAGCCAGGGTTGCATTTCACATCATAACACTGAGGCAGTTTGACCTGGACAAATGTGTTCGCTGTGTTGAAAAGAACATTTGACTTACCAGCATGGTTTTCCCATTTCCAGGCGGGCCAAATAAAAGCAAACCACGTGCCGGAGCTCTCAGGCCGGTAAAGAGCTGAATGGCGTGTTAAAAAAATGTTAAATGTAAATCTGAAAAAGCAGAAATATAGTAATCTGAGAAAAGATATGAATGAGTGATCACCTCTGGTCTTAAGGCAGGGAGAATGACAATCTCTTGGAGTGCTTGCTTGGCCAAGTCCTGTCCCGCAATGTCTTCAAAGGAAACAGACGCTCCACTGCAATGAACACAGGAAGCTAATTAAACTGCAGCAATTGTTTGTTATTTTTTACAGTTATTTGGTTTATTATTGTTGTAATAACAATACTTATAAATACCGGTCAACAATGTCATTCATAATCAAGTTGGCCAGTTTGCTGTCCACATTCTTGAAGTTCTTCATATCCCTCTTTGGGGGCTGTTTCACGGCTGTGGGTTTTCCATTTATAGCTTTTCCAGCCCGTGGGGTCAACTTAGCAGGAACAAAAACATCCAGAGAGCAGTACACACGTCATCAGAGTCAGACATCTTTAAATAACAAACAACTGGGCAACTAAATGCCATTTAAAAATCACCTTTGGATCAGTGGATCTGGATGGGGGTCTAACGAAGGTGGAGGGCCTGATGTTAGTGGACACGCCTCGCGCTGCAGGCTGGCTTTTGGGCACAGGCTTTGGTTGTGGAAGATCATGATTTGAAGTCTTCAGTGGATTACTCCTCCTTTTAGATGCCATTGTCGTCTCTGTGAAGCAGGAACAGTATTCATATTCAGCATCCCTGTCCAGAGTCAGATGACTGATGAGTCTAGACTTGGCGATGATAAACAACCATGATGCCACTTACCCAGAAGAGCAAGCCTATCTCTTGCCATGGTGAGATTGGTGACCATTTTATCTTGAAGTCTCTTTGATCTGTCATATTGCTCTCCTGCTAACACAACGTGGTGTATAAGGCAAACGCATTTTACACTGTGTACAATCAAAAGTATAAACATGTATACTACCTTGTCCCGTGATCTCTACAGCAATCCCCCTTTCCAGCTCAGAAATCCCCTTCTTGTACCACTGTACAGCCTCCTCTTTATCTCCTGGCATTACGGGGAAGAGTGCGTTACAAGCTGCCATGCGACACAATAAATATGTCAATCTATAAACAAACCTGTGTCATGTTCGTCGATCCTTAGCGCCTTCGATACATACTCAAACGCCTGTTTATGGTAGTTTTTAATAACTTCACCGCTGTCTTTGCTTTTACTTGCCATTCTTTTGGCCGGCATTAGCGTTCATTACGTTCAGCGTTAGTCGCCTTTGAGGTGTGTACGCTTGCTAGTTGTCCTCGCCATTCCGTTCCGTTCAGACCGGGACTGTATACAGGAAGTGGACATCGTCGTCGTGACGTCAGCCGTTGGTTTGTGGACTCACGTTTTGAAGCCTCGAGTTCAGCGTTTACACGGTCACCATCTTGGATTAAAGCCGTCGCCATTTTGACTTTTTGCAACCTTTCTTTCTTTCTTTTTTGAGGTTCATTGGCGGTTGGAAAACAATGAATTGGCGCATTACCGCCACCAACTGGTATGGAGTGTGGATCAGGCTGTCTAGTACTGATATAGTTTAATATAATAAAAAAACAATTGCAAAAAAATAAAAATAAAGAAAAAGGAACAAAAAAAACCCAACAGGCTCATATTTTCTTAATAATATTAGTTAGTCTATGATACTGAAATAGTACTCGATAACATTCACTTTTTGAGTTATTTTGCAGAATATCCACTGCATCAAAATGTACCTCCATCTTGCCGAGGTTTCCAATCAGCTGTCTTCTTTCTTGCTCATATTTCTGACATTGAACACTAACGTGTTCTATTGTTTCCTCTTGCCCACAATAGTCGCATTTGCCTGTTTCATGTTTTCCTATTTTTAGAAGCATACAGTGTGTCCGAATCTAACACTTGGTATCACTGTTTCATCGCTCCTGTTCCTTCCTCACATCCCTCTGAATATGATCCTTGATTTAGGATCCTGTTGGCCAGTTGATGTGATAACCTCCAGATTACAGCGACTGCAAAACATAGTCTTACACTGAAAATACAACAGGAATCTTGTCTCTGGTAAAGATAAGGACAACATGATGAACTGAGGAAATTAGAAGATTGAAATGTAAATTAGATGATTGAGGCTGAATATTTCAAGTGCATTGCTTCTTTATATCAATATGCAATTCCACACAATGTTGATGGAAAGACATTTCCCTTAAAATCTTATTTAAAACAAATACAGACACTTTGCTCAGCAAACGACTGTGACCCATTTGTCAACACAATCATCACATTAATACCAATTATCTGCTAACGTTGATATTTTTCCAAACTTTCCTTCATCATTTCAGCAACATCAGGGCTCTGCAATACATCACAGCAATTCATCATATGTGATTACTCACTGGGATTGATCCCATAATATCCACTTCTCTTGACAGTGTTACCTGCTCTGTACTCCATCCCTCTGACCTTCAGTCACTTCGAACTGTAAACCACGTCTTGTGCTACTGAACCATGAGTTGTCTGTATTGTTTCACAACTACTGTTCATCTTTAAGGCTGATATAATAATCACTCAATGAAAACAACAAACTTACAACAAGATAGAAAAACACATTTTTTAAATGTTTGTGATCCAGATTTGTATACCTTGAAGAATTGTAAACATTACACAACCCGTCTCTGCTTATTCTAATACAACAAGTATTGGAAACGAAATTGAGAGAGAGAGATTAAGTAAATATATATACATATACATTTATTTATATTCATTTATTTCTCAATGGATCTTTCCATTGAGAGACAAGAGCCTATTGCAATAAGGCAGAGGACAGTTAACAAACACAACAGCAGCAAAACAAATGTGACCTCCACCCACCACGCCTGGCTCCACCTGACCTCCACCCACCACGCCTGGCTCCACCTGACCTCCACCCACCACGCCGGGCTCCACCTGACCTCCACCCACCACGCCTGGCTCCACCTGACCTCCACCCACCACGCCGGGCTCCACCTGACCTCCACCCACCACGCCGGGCTCCACCTGACCTCCACCCACCACGCCGGGCTCCACCTGACCTCCACCCACCACGGCGGGCTCCACCTGAACTCCACCCACCACGCCGGGCTCCACCTGAACTCCACCCACCACGCCGGGCTCCACCTGACCTCCACCCACCACGCCGGGCTCCACCTGAACTCCACCCACAACGCAAGAAATCAGGATCGGGAGATCACTTACTTGGTCATCGTCGTCGAGGATCCTGAAGACTTCAGGGAGGCCGTCTTGTGCAGGACGTTCGATGACGTAGTCGCCACCAGCTGAGAGGGAAACATTTAAACTGTCAGGATTTCTCATAACATGAAATATTAAAAGTGGATCAGAATGTGAACACATTTTCTTTATTCAAACAATAAAACTTTGATTATTTTTGTCTCCGAGATTGCTATGACAAATGTGCAACATGACACTTAAATTTAGATGTGATGAGGTTTAAAAAAGCCCTTTAACCTTTTCTGGGTTCTAAACTTTTTTCACAAACCATGTTATTTTGACACATTTCACCTCCTCTAGATGATCCTGTATTTTGTAAAGGTATAGCTCTAAATATCAACAGTGCATAGTGTGAGCTGAGTTTAGTTTTTAAGCAATTCTTTTTTTTTTTTTTAAGGTGTCAAACACAGGGAGGGTGGTAGCACAAAATGGTGGTGGATGAAAAAGAGTTATCGCGGGGGTGCCAGTGAGTATGCAGGAACTAAAGAGGAATTTCAAAGTGTGAAAATTAGTGAATGTTCAAACACTAAAAACACTAAAGACATTGAAACAGTATTGATTGAATTTGAAGTGGAGTGTGTGCTGCCAAAGAAGATATTCTTGGGTTATTTGAGTTACCCAGTGAGAGCTTATGTGCTAAAATCATTGAGGTGCTTGAATTGCCAGAGGTTTGGGCACAGAGCCGAAAACTGTAAAGAGAAACGAGATGTGCTAGATGTGGTGGGAACCATGAGTATGGAAAGTGTAGAACAGGGGTAACTACAGAAGAGCATAATGTGGCATATGGAGGGTGGGAGGTGATGAGGTGAGAGAATGAAATTCATGAAATGAATAAATGAACTGCACAAATTGGGTATTGGTAACTGGATTAAGGATTTTCTGTTTGGAAGAAAAGTATGGATTGGGACAGACAATATGGACAGACAATATGTTGTGTTAAATCAGGACGTGGTTGGAAATGGTACTCTTCAAGGTAGTGTGATTAGTCTGCTACTTTTTATAATCATGACTGACGATATTTTCAGACATAGGTAGGTCCCTGTTCGCCTGAGGCCTTGTGGAAAACATAATATGGCCATATCAGCAAAATAGACTAAAAATGTAGTAAATGTGTGACATGTGCAAGTTTTCATGGGTGCAAGTTGTTCATTGTTGAAAACAATGTAGGTGGCCTTGATAAAATCTGTGTTGGAGTACGGCAGTATAGCGGATAGATCAGCAGTCAAATCTCCCATAGGGAAATTGGATGTGATTCAGGCCCAAGCATTTAGAGTTTTTAAAGGACAGGAAGGATACGCACGGATAGGGTGCACCAGTGGTTGTCAGGGGCTAGCATTTTATAGAAGGTATATTTTTTTATTTCATTTGTTTTCATTTTTTAGAGGGATACATTGCCTAGTCTTGTTTCTGCTCCACACTCCGGACCAGGAGGTGGCGGTAATGCACTAATAAGATGGATGTCAACCAGAAGACGAAGAAGAAGAAAAATAACACAAACCAATAATCCTCTGATACCGAATGTGACAGCTGTTGTTCTGTAATTTCTCTTCTGGCGATACGATATCGGCACATTAAAAATATTTTAGATTTTATGCCTTTCCAAATTTGCCTGATAATAGCGCCAGACTGTCTGACTAACTGACGTTAGCTTCTCTCTCCAGCTGACTCGTTAACCGGCATCTACACAACCAGCTGACGGACCACTGAGCTTGTTAGCCAGCTAACGTTAGCCAACGCTGAGCTAACACTGAGCTAACGTTAGCTCAGCTGTCTCTCTGAACTGCCCTTTGTCTTTACGAGCCAGTCAGCTCGCTGGGATCGTTTCTCCTCTTGGTTAGCCGACACTGGCTCTTGCAATTTTACTTTTTTTAGCCTGACAAGAGTTAAGCAAACCAAGATAGGCAGCTTGGGAACCAAGATGTCGAACCGAGTGGTGTGCAGAGAAGCAAGTCACGCCGGGAGCTGGTACTCTGCTTCGGGTAACTGACAACACCGTCCGCGTTAGCAAGCGGTGTGCTAGCTGTTTGTGTCACGGTAGTCTGTTTTATTGCCTTTGTTGGCTTTTTAGTTTGTATAACCGTCATTATCTTGGGGATAAAAAAAACTATCGAATTGGTGGATTGCCACAGTTGATGGCTAACGTTACGGTGGTTAATCCATCTGGTGAGAAGTCGACTAGCTGACACTAGCTGTTATTGACAGCTTCATCTCTGTTATGGGTTGAGCTTATCACCACTTCTCCTCCCCGGCTGGTCGATGTAAATCTTCTAAAACCATGTTTGACTAGAAATCAAAGCTTTCAAATGACAATAGCGAACTTTGCTAATATTGCATAACTTCCTGGCCTACGTTACCTGCTATCAGGCTAGAATAAGACATATAATATATATATATATATATACATACAATAAGACATTCCCCAAAACAGTTTGTCAGCAAAAATGTGAAGCCGCTCATATTTCTGTGGTTTGGCTGATCTCTGACCCGATGAAGTTAGCGTTAGGTGCAGGAATACTTGCTGCCATGAAACAAAGGACTGGGCAGGGCAGAAAAAGTTCATGTTGCTTCCCTTCCCCCATTTCTTGTTAGTAAACACCGAAACCCTGCCTGTTTATTTCTTATTGCCTTGTTTGTAATAACCGATGTCGACTAAACAAAAGTTACTTTAATGATAATCGTAAACAAAAATATGTTCATAAACTGAAGGCAGATGTTACGTTAATCTACCTTGATCACGATGTCCTTGTTAGTTTTTACAACACTAATTATGTCGGTTGTTTGTTTTTCCTGCAGATTTAATTGTATACGTTAGTCAGCTGTGTTTGATTGGTGTTGACATGACGTCAACAGCTCTGGCCACCAGTAAAGACGAACACTGGTGGTACAATAGGCAGGAAACCAGGTTAAACTGAGTGGGATTTTAAATGAATTAACCTGTTTGACCTGGACCAGAAAACATTTGGCTCTGGATTGACAGTGAAATTGTGTTTTACCTAAAATGTCCACTTTATCATTCTAGTTTATCTCCATTTTCTACCCAAAATAACAATATTTTTAATGACTAGATTAAATCAACCACTATTGCCACATTTGAATTCCCCCCCCCCCCCCTCTGGGATCATTACAGTGACGTATTACCTTGATTTTAGTGATCCATACCAGTAGCGTTGCTGTGTCTTATCAAATCCTTTTTGTATTTATCAGATAATTATGTTTTTAGTGCTGGTCAGCTATGTCATTCTTAGTCTTGAAAGGAAGCACAGTTGCTCCTTTTAACCCAGTAATCTGAAATAAAGTTATTTTTGTTTTTAAATTCTACCTTTTCAGGGTCCCAGCTGAACGCACAACTAGAAGGCTGGCTGTCCAAAGCAGAGTCCTCAATCAGACCCGCAAGAGCCATCATAGCGCCGTAAGATCACGTTTAATACAATCTGAACATGTCAAAATGTATCTGTGATGCTGACTCATTCCAATTTGACATGTTTATATTGGCAGGCATGCTGGGTATACCTACTGTGGCGCTTGTGCAGCACATGCCTACAAGCAGGTTGATCCTTCTGTTACGTAAGTCATTCAGTTTTCTTCTCTATTCCTTACATAAGAAAATGCTTTGTGTTACTTTTTCTGATCTTACATTTCCCCCCACAGAGTGAACAGATGTTACTTTAGATAGTAGAATATAGTGCTGGTGGTGTGCCTTTTGTGAATAGAGTCAGTGAGATAAAATCCTGTTGCCCTTCAGTCGTAGGGTGTTCATCCTGGGACCTTCACACCATGTGCCCCTCTCCCGCTGTGCCCTGTCACCTGCAGAGATCTATAGAACACCTCTCTATGACCTGAGAATCGACCACAAGGGTATTCACTGTTTTCACTCATGACATTGTGATTTTTTTGTGTGTGCGTGTTTGTCGCTCAATCTCAGATGTTATCGCATGCTAATGAGTTAAGTATTTAGGACAGCCTTTTAAGGGTCATGTGAGGTAGTAAGATAACCACTTTGGATTGCTGTTCAGGTTTGTTTAGTGTAGAATGTAGTGCGTGTTTCCAAATGCTGCCAAAACCGAATGAGACAAACACCTTTTTTCCAGTAACACTAAAAAACTAAAACAACCCAGAATTACCCTTCCTTTGTTGTGATTGATATCGTCTAGCCTGACCAGAGCTCCAACATACAGGCCTCAAGCCGTCTTGGGAGGTGATACACTGTTAGCCATCCACCAGGGGCCAGACAGTTCCCTCACTATTAATATATTGGCTTTGTCAATGATGAGGTTTTTCTTAGCTAGACACTTATCAGGGTCCCCAAATTAAAGGAGTGTGCAGCTCCAAAAACGACTTCATCAGTAGACACTGTCATCATAACATGCACAAATTAAAGTGAAACTCACCTCTGTTTTACAGTTTATGCTGACCTCTGGAAAACTGGGTTGTTTGAGCGGATGAGTCTGCAAACAGATGAAGATGAGCACAGTATTGAAATGCACTTGCCTTACACTGCTAAAGCCATGGAGAGGTAATGCATATAGAAGTGGCATTCATTGAACTAAAGAATCAACCCCATACACTTACAGAGGGAACGGCCTCACGGGAGGAAGCTTTTTCTTAAAGGTGCCCTGTGACGTTTTCTTCTAAACAAACACAAGTTATGTTTACATTCAGTGTTTCTCCACAAAACACATTGTGTGAATCCTTGAGCTCCGACAAATGTGGTGAATGCATTGCCTTCCTCAAAACATTTGCAAAGCCGATTCTTTTTGTTTTGTTATAGAAGGATTTTAAATCCTGCATTGTTTACGTTCATGTTTACTGTCTTTGCTATCAAATCCCAGCATTATTTGGCATGTTAAGTCACTTGTAGATCGGTAGAATAGTGTGACATCATTGGCCGAAATGTGTATCATGTGTTCTGTTCATTCTTTTCATTAACCTTCGATACACATTGTTAACCAGAAGGACACATGTGACACATGCATAACGGCCCTCTGTTAGGTTGGAAGGAGTCAAAGGTATATTCTTGGTTCAGAAAAGCAGGGATCAGGTAGTATGAAGTGAACTGAGCACATTAGCCCAAACGCATGACACAATCAAACCGAACAAAAACCTGTGGTGTTGACTGACAAGACACATTAGTGATGTAGGTGTTGCATATAGGGTACAGAGGAGCAGCTCCCGAGTAATAGCTTATCATGCAGTTTGCCATTCGTTTTCAATGATAGATGCTCTATGGAAAATAAAACTGTATTAATGCAGATTTTATTTCCACCCATGCCCATTGAACATCACTCTGACAAGGAGGCGCAGTTATTGTACTCATGTTGTTCGTTCAATAATCTGATGTTGCAGCCACAAAGACGAGTTTAGCATCGTCCCTGTGCTTGTGGGTGCCCTGAGTGAGTCCAAGGAGCAGGAATATGGGAAGCTGCTCAGCAAGTACCTGGCAGACCCTTCCAACCTTTTCATTATCTCATCCGACTTCTGCCACTGGGGTTGGTATCGACAAAGAAAAGCACTGAAAATGAGAGTATTCCGCCGTTGAAAGCAGTTTGTGATCTGATCTCTTGTGTTTGTCTTTTGAAGGTCAGCGGTTCCGCTACACGTACTATGACGAGTCTCAAGGAGAGATCTGCAGGTCTATCGAGCATCTGGATAAAATGGTAACCACTGAGATATATTTGATTGAAATGTGAGATCATTATGTGAAGATTATCGTCAGCCACATGCACAGCTGTTATGGGAATAAAGTACACATTAAATAGATAAACCAAAATGAGCCACATCCAAAATTCTTATGAGTGATAATTCTTATACCTCGTGTGCTCCTAATGCGACTATTCACTTTCATTTATCTGCTAAAAAATACACAATGTTCAAGGAAATTGGAATACAGAAGGGCAGAGAGGACGTGGGTAGTGTTTTCTTTTTAAATTACTGCTTTCGAGAGATGAAATAATGAAACTATTCTATTGAGAAACATGACATAACAAAATCGAAACCTGTCCCTTTCTCGGCGTGTGAAGGGGATGGGCATTATAGAGCAGCTGGATCCCATGTCTTTCACCAACTACTTGAAGAAGTACCGCAACACCATCTGTGGGCGTCACCCGATTGGAGTGCTTCTAAATGTAAGTACCACAGAAGAAGAGCCTCACCAGGTGTTTCCCTATTTAACGTCATGTAGACATGTTGATGAAAGTTCAATTGACTGTTTGCATGCTCTGCCTTCTTTAGTCACTGATGCTACGCCTCTACGTCAAGCTTCTCGCACATTTATAATAACTAACGGTTTTATACATGCCTTATGCGCCTGTGCTTGTGGTTTTGTAAAGGATAAATTAAGGCACCACCGTCCAAACTCTTTATAGATAGAGTATGGCCCTTACTGCAGCTTTAATGCACAGTGCTTCAACACCTGAGGACATCTAAAGCTTGACCGGCCTGCCATGTATAGTTACAGTTGACTTTAATTGGGGGGAGAGGTTTAGTGAAAAATCAATTTGCATTGAAGAACTGTAAAAAAAAACCCTTCCTGTTGTGAGAACGAGACGTTCTATCCTTATTGCCTGACTAAGTGCGGCTGTTACTGTTTTGCAGGCTGTGGCTGAGCTGAGGAAGTCTGGTTTAGAAATGAACTTTTCTTTCCTGAACTACGCCCAATCAAGTGAGTGCAGGAACTGGCAGGACAGCTCCGTGAGTTACGCTGCTGGGGCTCTCATCGCTCATTGAGGTCGACTTCCGCAGGGGCCACTGCAGCGCCGCCGCCGTCGTCGTCCTGCCCTTACTATCTATCGCCATAACCTGACCCAGACACCCTCCCTCTCGCCCCCCCCCCCCCCCCCCCCCCCCCAGTTACGCCCACTATTTGCAGGAAGGACCTAGACACTCAAAGCCAATATAGTCGCCTTTCTCTGTCTCTCCCTCAGCTCTCCTCCTCCTTTCGCCACCCTCCTCTCAGTTTGAAGTGTGTCACAGAGCTTATAGTTGAAATATTTAGCTTGAAGTGCAGTTTTGAGACTATGGAGGTGCAAATGGTTAGAGAAGATAAGAAGAGTGGGTATCATTATGTCTCGGAGTAAGCGTTGGGAGGGGGAGATCCTCCTTGGGTCTCGTCCCATTTTGTTTTCCTGACAACGCAATCTTAAGGAGCATTTTTGAAATTTTGCCAGATGAAAATGGAAAGAGTACTTTGACTGACTGCTTCATGCGACTTAAACTCTGAAGACAGTGTCATAGGTGTAGTTAACCAACATGTTGTAGTTGCTAACAAAGGGCTGCACCCAAAAACTTTCACCCACTCCCCGACTGTACAAAACCAAAAACGTTATCACTCTTAGATTATCAAATATTATCTTTAATTCATATTTTATTCCTTTTTATTTCTCCCTTTCTCAGTAGTTTTATTAGACGTGATAGTATTTACTCAAGTAGTGTGTAGATTTGAACAAAAGCAGTGTGGTCGGTTAAGCGCTAAAGCCATCAACATCATCTGCCCAATCAATTTCTTCCAGATTCCAATGACATGCCTGTAGCATGAGAGATATGTTCTGCAGGGGGCCAGAAATCCACTTGTGGGTGATTCAGAAATGTGATCAAAGCCGGATATTGTGTAAATAACTCCAACGTTGATGCCTCTAGTCCTCGTTTACACCGTCACCGTCAATCTCTGTAGTTCATGAATCGTCGGGAGATTCGAGTGAACATTTTTTTTTTTGCTGGACTTGAAATGTCTTTTGTTACACGTTCAGTTCTGTAAGAGCAGCAAAAGCTTTTGTTTCGTTTTGACCAAAGTGTTAAAGGCCGACCTGATCGGCTTACGTTGTTAGATCTGTTCACCAGCTCGTAATCTACATCTTTTTGTGTCGATACGTTTTGATTTAAGAATGCCAAAAGTTATTGGGAAAATATAAGTCATCCTTATTTAAAGGTTTGCGTTCCAGTTTAGTCGCCTCTGAGTGTACGAGATTTCACTTCAGTTACTCTCGAGGCAGCAGGAGTATCATTTAGACACGGTCAGCTAAAAACAAGTAGTAGACGGCCACGTTTGAAGATCAGCACAAAGTCATCATGCTTTTCTATAAGCTTCAGGAATATATCCAGAAAAGAGACAGTTGCTCCATGTTGTATTTTGGAATCTATTAAAAAAAAACAGATATTTACGTAAAGCACGAGGATCACTTTTAAGAACAGAAGAAAATAGGTTCTTTTTTTTTTTTTTTTGCAAAGTAATATGCTATGGGGTCCTGCTGCCTGAAATTATAATATTTTCAAAGATTAACAAACTGCATACAAAAGCTGAATGCAAAAACCTGATGATCCATAGCGCCAGTATGGGCCGTCAATGGCAATATGACATAGGCAGCACACAATAACTGCTGTCCTGTCTTTTGATATTTGAATATCACTGACTGACTTTTACTGATGCAGTCCTCTTGACATTGGTTCGTGCCTCTCGGCACCATAAGAGGCACTCAGCGTTACGCTACGACGTCCGACTGAAAGATGAATCCTCAGACTCACTTGACCTCTGACGCTAATCCAAGGGAAACTAGTAAAGCATGACACACTGTGCTATTGTGCCTTTTTATCACTGTTGCAAATATACATATTAAGTGTATTCTCACTTTTAGTCTTATTTTAGTTTGTGTATTTTTCAGTTTTTGTTTTCCCACATGTAGCCTCCTGCTTTGCTAGAGTCCAACAATGTGTCCAGCTCACCCAGCACTCCAGGAGTGTGTGACCTGTCCCCCTCATCTGTTGGTCGAAAATAGCACCAACCGTTATCTCCTTTCTCCAGCAGGGAGTGGTGTTCTCCACCTCGCCTCATTCCTGTAGAGAGAAAAAGGCTGAACCTCAACACTGTTCACGGTCCGTTTATGGATCTTTCTTTGTCTTTTAGAAATGGTTTTTGTTTTTGCTTAGAGAATGGGAAGTTACATGTCACAAACCTAAAATATACTACTTAACTACTCCCTCAATGGAGTTTTTTTTATCTCAGGTTCCACTGACAAAGCATCCCAAAAGGCTCTTCAGATAAGGCCGTGGATTCATGTTACAAAACAAGTAAAATGTACTGAAAAGCGTGTCTGCTCTGGTGTCTTGTTCTTCAAGTATTTACAACCATAGAAAACTGCTGACTTGGTATATGCATTTCATTGTTTAATCGTTAACTTGTTTCTTCCTCCAAAGTTGAATGGGGTTAGTAGCCTCTTAATTATTAGCACATGTTAGTTTGGTTGTAAAATGTGCAATTTTCAACTTTGTATGATTGTAAAACATGTTTGCTTTAGATAGGTGTTGATTCAACGTTATGCAGTTTGTGTTGCTCTTCAAATTGAAGCTTCTCTAAAACAGTTTCATGAAAAAATCAGTACCATAAACTGCTAAAGTGTATGAGAGTAAACTTCCACAAAACCACAATGTTAGGCTGTAAATCTCACCTACTTTATTTCCAGCGTTTCCACTAATTCACATGTTTTGTTCCGACCACTGATGTCAAATAACAGTACAAACCTCATAATTTACTTTAAGAAAATGTACTGCAACTGACATAATGAATTGGGATGCAGTGAACACGCGTTCGAGGCTCTACAATACAGCTAACCAAATGCTGCTGCCTTACAAATGTTCTCATCTGCTCTCTGTTTCCAGACCAGCAGCATCAGTTGAAGGCACGGGGCTTTATAATACGAGCTGACGTTAACGAGACACATCCTATGTCAAACGCAGGACAACAGTAGTTCAGTTGTCACGATGTGCACAATCACGGCTCGCACTGCACTAGATATTACAGAAGTGCCAGCATATCAGTGCTCAGATCAGAAACAGTGTCCTGGTCTGATGATCTAACTTGTATTATTATTGTCCTATTTAGACTGATTGTTAGGCTGAATGTTTCGGATCATTTTAATTGTACTGTTGTACTTGAACACTGGGTAGTACAAACCACCAACAAGATCATTTAAAAAACATGTAACGACATATGAATTTGTAGTCAGTATTTACAGACTAATGACTTTATTGTGAAGTTATGGTAAGTTTAGTCGGTTATCCTGTTCAGTTTACGTCTCCCTTATTCCATCTCACTCATTGGTAATTGATCATTTAAAGTCAGCTCACCCCAGATTTCCTCACAGACATAAAAAAACAACAACTTGCAAATACAATCAGAGCTACATCATTGGGGCAGATGTTTTTTCCTGTCTGTAAACAGGAAGGACGGACGGAGGAGGTTTTCTGCAAGAGGCTTTTGGTTGACTTCAAAACAGAGTAACGCTTTGAGAAAGCTAGCCCTTTTAAATCACAGCATTCGTTCCAAGGTGCAAAAAAAGGCAGCGCTTGCTTTTCAGATTGTGACACACCTGTCTTTTTGCTTTGGGAGGAGTAAAAGAGGCTGTTTAAATCCATTGAACTTAATATGGACTCTTAAGAATAGCAATAAGAGGAAAAGATAACTGCAACGCTGCGAGATGCACTGCTGTGGGGACTTGGTCAGCTATCTCAGCTGTGGGATGATCCTGATTGGACTCGGACAATTGGTCCATCACAAGAAGACGCAGACCTCCTACGGGCGCCACATGGGACTCCCTCCTCCGGCTAGGACGGTCCCAGCCAGACTGGCTTGGTTCCTCCAGGAGATGCCAGCTCTCCTGATCCCCCTGCTTTTAACACTCACCAGGCACAAACCCTCCAGTACGGGGAAGTACCTGCTGCTGGGGACCCTTTGCCTGCACTACTTTCAAAGGTAAAAGCAAAGGCGGGAGCCTAGTTTTAACCATTTCATGTGTGTGTGTGAAGGGAAGAGTGAAAATGTACTTTGAGATATATAGCAGTGATTAATATTCAAAATACAAGCAACTATACAAGATTTTAACTATCAAGATGTTTCGTTTTTCTCATTTAATAATATATTTAGTTCTATATTGTCTCATGCCTGTAGTATATTATCCCATCGTACATTTCTTATATTGACTTATTTTCTTATATTTGTCTCATACATACTTAGCCTGTTTGTGTACAGTACGAGCATCAAAGGTATTCTTACACAAGATGATTTACTCTCCATATTGGTTTATTATAGCACTGATTCACCAGTGAAACAGGATTCAAACTGAATAACTTTAACCTTTTAATAACTAAAACCTCACCTCAATGTACAGTAATAATGCTTGCAACTTATATATTTGTACTTGTTGACAGAAAACAAAAATGTGGGATCATCTCTAATCATGTTGCCATAGTATAGCTAGTAGATGTGCAGTATGTATACAGCCAGTTTGTAAGTGAGAGCCAGAACCAAGAAAAAAAAACAACTTAAAATGGAGACACGGAAAAAGGAGCTTTAAAAAGCTGCTATAATCTGAAGGCTAAAACATGGTGATAAATGTATTGGCAAACATGAAGGAGGCTTAATGGTGCATTTTTTGCCTGTATTTACATGATAAATCATTCACACAAAGTATCTCATCCTGTCTGTTCTTTGCATGTACCAGCATGGATAAAATGCACTATAATCTCCCTCCTCTTTCCATCTGCTGTATCTACTATTTCTTCACCAATCGTAGGACATTTGTCTATTCACTACTGACCAGAGGAAAACCTTTCCCACTGGGTGTGATGCTGCCAGCAGGCTTCTTCTGCTCTCTGAACGGTTTACTGCAGGGACACTATCTGCTGCACTGTGCCCAGCTTGATAATGAATAGTCATCCGACTATCGCTATAAATCTGGTAGGAGCAATATTTATTCTTTGCTTTCGAAAATATTTAATTTTTAAAACATGAAATAACTTCCATTTTATGTGCCTCAAACATTAACATTTAAAATGATTTAGATTTTTAAAAAAGAACAAGATACAAATATGATTTTTTTTCTAGGTTTACTGCTGTTTTACATTGGAATGGCCATCAACGTACACAGTGACTATATTCTACGCAACCTGAGGAAACCAGGGGACGTACTTTACAAGATACCTACCGGTAAGAAACAAGAGATCACGCCTGAATGACCTCTGATCCACTCTGTGCCGGGATAGTGACCTGCTCTTCTCGCTCTCCTACAGGTGGTCTGTTTGAATATGTGTCTGGTGCAAACTACTTAGGAGAGATAGTGGAGTGGTTTGGCTGTGCTGTAGCCACCTGGTCCCTTCCAGCACTCTCATTCGCTGTGTTTAGCCTGTGTTTTATTGAACCCAGAGCCTAAACTGACAGAACATGAATACCCGCCTGCCAAACTATTACCGTGCTATATCTTAGTGACGGTTGTTATCTTCTGCTCCTCTGTTACAGGTTTTACCAAGAGAAATTCAAAGACTATCCCAAGTTACGAAGGGCTTTGATCCCATTCGTCTGCTGAGAGACAAAGAACCTGCCTGTCATCTTGTAAGTGCAAACAATACATCGAACCAGCATCAAGCACAGTGTGAGAGTCGGTTTCCTGTTCCTATTGTATTTGTAAACAGAAATGATGCCCATTTTACTGCAACAAAAATCTGTTTTGGTTTCGCTTCCAGTCATTATTCAAAAAAACCATAATGTAAATACACAGACAACATGCTATCTCATGATTTCAACTTTCTATCTCATAATTTCGACCATGGGGATACTTTTATTTTCAAGTCTAACTTTTAATTATTTTTCCAAAAAAGAAAAAAAGTGTGTATATATATATATATATATATATATATGTATAATTTTTTTTTTTTTGCTGGCGGATTCGCGGGCCACATAAAATGACGTGGCGGGCCGGATTTGGCCCGCGGGCCTTGAGTTTGACACCTGTGCAATAGGCTATGTAGCCAGACCCAGACATAAATTATACATTAAGCTAGTTGACATCTGTCACACTCGGATCAAATATTTACCTTGACAGACAATCCATTGAACTGGAAGATCTGAAGACTGAACTCGTGAACTGTTTTTTGATTTGTGGAGAAAGTATTTTGAGTATTTTAAATACAAAATTACTCCACTCTAAAGTATTTTGTTACAAATTACATTCGATTTTTCATCGGCCCTATCAAATACAAAATACTCAAAGTAATTGAAATACGTATTTCAAATACAAGTAATTGAAATACTGCCCATCTCTCCCCGGGGGAACATGGTCTACATGAAACATACGTTGCTATTCGTAGCATTGTTGTCAGCATTTAAATGGGGACAAGTAACAGGATAAACAGTGAGGGGGTAAAAAAAATAAGATGAGACGGAAGAAGAAAGAGGGATCTAACAAAGAGACCAGGAGGAGGCGGGGCGGGTGCTCGTGGGGACCAATTACCAGACTATTACATGTCTGATTGTGTGTCAACGCTGTGGCTGCAGGTACCCTGACGTGCTCTACGGTGGCCAAGGTTTCAGTCTGCCCACGGGCTCTGCTGGCACTGAGGGACCAGACTCGGGCCTTTGGCCTGGAGACGAGACATGCCCTCAGCAAGCAAGCCTGTCGGCAGAGGGCCGAGGGCGGTCCGGAGGCCGCCGAAGAGCCCCGTGCTTTTCCCCGCGTACGTCTTGTTGAGACCTCTGCTCTTCTTTCACTCCATTAACATTATCCACAGCAAGCCTGATGAATAAGCTCACTCCGCTGCAATCATCACCTCACGTCTCCTCCCGCTTGCTGGACAGCGAGATGTATCTGCTTCCATCCAAGCTTATAGATGTCCGCATGAAAAAACAAATAGTTTGTTACAGCTGCTGATGCTCCTCTTCTCTTCTTCTCCTCTACAGAAAACTGCTGCAGAAGAAATGTTAGGAGCTCACTTCAGAGAAATTGTACAAGATATGGAAGACTATTTGAATCCACTTCTCACACAGTTTGACTTCTCATGCTTAAGGTGAGGTATTGTATATGTCTGGAGGTTTGTCCTCTACAAAGGCTCGACATATTTCTGTCCTATGTTGTCGTCAGATGTGAGGTAGCTCAGCCCGACTCATCCTCACCTGTCCTCACCTCCCTCAGAACCCAGGCTGCACCACCACCAGTCCCTCAAGTGACCACAACCAAAGAGAAAGAAGAGAAGGGGAGCTCAGGTAAAGGAAGAGCATGTTGGTTGAGAGCTTTCTTGTGTCTGTGACACCCTGAGGGCCTTGTGTATCATATGAACATCCAACATCTGCTGTGATTCTTATCTGTTTATTGGCATGGCAACCCCATCAGCAGATTTCTGTTCACCCCCTTCAGGCCAGTGTTGTGGCTTTACATGTGATATAATGTGATAAACGTCGATTTACACACACAACTTGATAACTCTGTACTTTTACCAGGTGCCGTGGAGATTATAGAGCCGCTGAACTTTTTTTTTTTCTTTCAAAGAATGAACTCTCTACATTGTTGGAACAGTCACACAACAGTTAGAAAGTATGGATTTCAGATGTGCAGCCATACATGTTAAAGGTTAAAGGCAGCAACATCTTCAAGATTAAAATAAATGATGGGTTCTGAGAAAATGTGTGTACTTGTGTGTGTGCAGCTAAATTAGCAGCAGAGCCAGGGATGTGTGTGGTGTTGCTGGCAGACAGGAAGTTGCTGGAGTTGCCTCTGGAAGCGTTGTCCATCCTGCAGGACCACGACGTCTGTGTCTCGAGACTTCTCCCTCCAGCTCCTCCACAGTCGCCTGAACAGAGAGGAACCAGACAAAGGTACTTTTATCATTTGTATGTTGTTGGTATCATGAAGTAATAGAGTAGCAATGAATACGATTCTTTCTTCAGCTGTAGATTTCTGCTTCATATTGCAGGCCAGATATTGTGACGTAGACGTGGCGGGTAAAGTTAAGTAGTAAGAAACAACAAAGTGTTGAACTGGTGGACCACAACGAAAGAGGAATGAAACTAAAAGATATGACTTGTTATGAAACATATGAATGTTTAAAATGTGGCAAAGATCCTGTAAGAACAGGTTTCCTGATGGGAGGAAGAAGACCATACAGTCTGAGGTGTCTTATCTATTGAACTGTTCATAATTAGTGGGCTTTTTGTCCAGTATCAGTGGATTTTGCCTCACATCATTCCCCGTCATATTTATGTAAATAATTGCTTACATTTGCGAAAGCATCTTGATGCTTGGATTTCGACTGCAGGCAGCCATCCATAGAATTGGAACATGTTCAGGAGAGAGGTCCGTTCACATCCTGCCGGCATGCTGAAGTGGTTGTCCATTTAAAAGTGGCCATTGTGATGCAATTTACAGTCAGGACTGTGGGTTTAATTGTCCAGGTGTAATATATGTAGGACATATAATGCTTATGCTTTTACATTTTTCCATCACGGTGTGAGGTATTGTTTTGTTACATTTTGGAAGTTCAGCCTTCTATAATAAGTAGATTTTCTCATATTTGCCCTATGGGGCAAATTGTCCTTGATTCCATTGCAGTGTTTGATGCAATATATCAAAATCAACGTTGTTGCTAATTCTTATCATATCCCAGCAGTTAGTCTACAGAAAATAAATACATTTCCTGTTTTCATAAAAGAAACAGTGGCATCGTGTAAACAAACTGGCATTCGAAGGGCTAACATTTTGAAAATGAATATTGAGTATTTGGTGGTGATGATCAGGACTGAAGCTTGTTAAAAACATTGAACTTTTAATATAATATCAATATATCATTTTATGCCAGTAGTCCCAGTTCTGACGCAGACATTTTTGTACTCCAAGGACATGAGATCAACTTTTTTTTAGGTTGTGGCACAAGGTGGCCAATGTTTTTAATGTTTTACCTGCTTTATCCTATAACAAAGCTAGCTATCCATAAAAAGTACACAGCTGACATGTAACATAAATATAGAGCCTTAAATTAAACAACATTGAAACTGCGTGCTTAAAGGAAAAAAGCAATTAGCTGTGGTTGATTTGCAATTACTGTCGTCTCTCATTAATAAGAATAGCAACATTGTTCACCAATGTATTGTTAAAGGTACAGTGTGCAGCAATGGACTAAAATGTCAAAAACTATCTTTTCATATTTCACTATCGGAACATAAGGCAAGTGAGCAACAAGTACAGTTGTGTTGTTAGAGAGGACTGTTCAATGTGCTTCTGGTCTCATAAACGTATCACAACCGTTTCAAAGCTGGAGTTCTCCAGTAAAGCCAGTATGACTGTCCAGTATGAAGGTATATTTGTGTCTTTATTACGCAAACAAAAAATGTTTTAAGAACACATTTCTCGCACTGCAATCAAAAATCAAGTTTGTAAGTAAAAATATATAAACTGAGTTAGTTTTGCTTATGAAACGGATTTTTGGCTGCAAATCAAAATCCTTTGCTCTCAAAACAAAAACCTTTGCTCTCAGAAAATGATGGATGTAGTGGGCGGGGCATACGCTGCTGAATGAGCCAGGTGTTTTATTTATATATATATATATATATATATATATATATATATATATATATATATATATCCCCTCATTTGCAGATTCATCAGCAAAATGTAACCTTTCAAATACTCGCTTATTCCGCTTCTTCTAGATTTGTCACAAAAACAATTCTCCAATTTCCTAACTGCCCTCCGGGTGCTATGATTGACTCTTTTCTATCACTTAATACGAGGCTAAATGGGCTCACTTCAGTCATGTATGATCACATTTTCAAGCTAAACCCAACTTGTTTGGACTCCCGAAGGGACATCCGGGACCAGGACCTCAAGATTACCACGTCAGATCAGCACCTCCTCTATGAGTCTGCTGCAGTGCAAGATTTACCGACGCAAGACTAGCCAAGATATACCCTGACAGAACTGATATGTGCAACCGATCAATCAACAATGAATAATCAATTAACAATCAATAGTCTGTGTTTTCATTTGCTGAGCGTAATGGATATCGCTGCTGTGAGGAAACTTTTACAACTCTCCTTCACTCACCAATAAATGTCACTGACTTTGCAGATGCTGACTTTTTTTCTTTTCTTTTTCCCCCAGTCCCAAACGCTGTGTAATCTGCCCCGCAGATGTATTAATTCTGCTTCCTGTCTGTGGCAGTTGAAAGTGACAACAAGAAGGAGACCAAAGGTGGCAAGGGAAATAAGGGGAAGGCAGATCAAAGACAAGCCATCAAAGTGGTGAGTTCAGTAAATGAATCTGGGCCTGCCAGATACGGACGGCAACATTACTTTTAACCTGCAGTCAGCACCGGCAATTATTTATTTCCTCTCGCCTCCCTTTTAAGTGTGGTTTTTCAATCAATTACATCATGTGTTTTCGTAAAGATCCTATTTCTGGCTTCTGAGCGTTTATCCTCCTTCATGCACCACTTTGCTTGTTTACAACCAACCCCTTCCTTTCTACTTACATTTCTGTTGCTCCGTCTCCTCTGTATTGAACTACACTCTTGCATTGTTTCTCGCATATATATATATATATATATATATATATATATATATATATATATATATATATATATACTGGGTACACTTTGTTTGTCACCATCTCTGGTTCAAGCTGTAACTCTCGTTTATTTTCCCAGATACCTGTGAATCGTGTGTTGCCTTCTAACACCTTCCCAGTGGATGCGCGTCACATGAAATGTATCTTTTTATTTATGTTTTTGTGAAGTATCAAACCTATTTGTGTGTTTTTAAATTGGCTGTTTTATTTGTGTTCTTGACACGTATTTGTAGAAATGTTGGAGTATTGTTGTTAACATACCCCCACAGATATTGTTGACCCTCACAATGAAGGCAACTTTGGTAAGAGAGATGATGTTACACATTTAAAGGATTAATAAGGCAGAATATTGATGTGTATTAGTAAATCCAAGAGTGGAAATGGCAGAAAGATTGTGTGTTGCTGGTGATCAATTACAGTACAGTATAGCTCCAGCCGCTTTTCTTTCGTGGATGCTGTGTTCTGGACTGAAGTACAGGAGTGCCGGGATGCTCTACTGTGATTAATGTTCTTTTCATACTGTATTGCAGCCGGGCATTGGCCCAGCTCGCTCTGCATGTCAGCGCGTAGCCTCTCAAAGCATCCTTCTCCCTTTTACAATACAGTATTTTACTTCATTTTATTCGACTTTTGTGGCCTCGTATGAGTCATATTCCAGCTCCCGGTTCAGTGTCGCCCCTTTAGCGGTGTAAGGATCCGTCATGTTTGTATGTTGTTCTCCATCTGGCACAGAAGGGACCAGTCTGAGCGTGAGGATGAAGGAGATGTTGGAAACCCACAGCCAGCATTGTAGCCATGTGTGGGAGGGCTTCATGGGCAGCAGAGAAACGCCCAGGTCAGAATGCAATGCAGCACGTCTTTGCACTGAGCGTGCTCAGAACCAACTGTGTTTGTGACATTACAATGCACCTCATCTGCACCGCTAACCCTTCCCCAATATGTATCAAGTGTGTCCGAGATGGAGCAGCTGCTGTGCAGATGCAGTGCCTTCATTTACCTGGGGATGGAGCGCTTCATGGCAAACATCCCACCGGCCAAACTGGCAGCCTTCAATCTGTCTGGTACTGTACACCCAAACAGCATTTCTGTACAAATGAATGTAGGTACGTTGTTTTAAAATGTTGAACATGTCCAAATGTACGACAGCGTATTAGGGCCATTGTATGTGTAAAAAAGAAGAAATTATGAGAAAAACATCTATTTCTGAGATTGAAGTAATACAATTACAAATAAAAAACACATTTGGATATTCTCTGAGATTTAAGTGGTAAAAAAAAAGAGTTTACCAGAAGGAAACTAGAATATTCTCTGAGATCATAACGTAATAAAAGAAAAAACTCTGACATTCTCTGAGGTTAAAGTCTCAAATTTCTGAGAAATGAAAAACGGAAAAGTCCTGTTTTTTTGGTCACAGAACCATAATGCTTCACTCAGGTTGGCTCGACCTCATCACACCACAGATTGCCATGTATTTTAACTGCAGTGGATGACATCATCAAATTGTACTTTGCAATCGGATTTAGCAATAAAGGAATACTCGTGATTTTTGCCCAGAACCACCGTATTACCAGCAGCATCCAGCCTTCGAAGAGAGTAAAGTGGACTTATTCAGAAATTGTAAATTATTACTTTAATCTCAGAAATTCAGAGCTCTTTCAAAAATTGCACATATTTAGCACTTTCCATTTTTGGATGAACCAAACTTAACACAGCCTATAAAAAAAAAACTGTTTTTAAAAATACATTGACTTAGAAACCTCCACACTGCTAAATACAATATATAAATACAACGACATCAGGGACATTGGTAAAAGAACCTGATACTATGTGTACATATGTATGCGCATCCAGGACTCTGACATGTACAAGGCAGCCCTCTGATGGGATAGACGTGCAAACTGTTATGGTTTGAGTAACAAAGATTGAAAAAAGATTTCCCTTGATGTTGCTGAGATAGTTACTATCTCACAACCCTCTCAAGCTAATATGAAAGATCACTATGAAGGTTACTGTGTCGTATAAAACACTTACCGAGTTCTATGTAACCACACTGCTGTTTGAGTTATCTAAAGCCGTTTTAAAAGGTGTATTAGGAAGAAAAGTAAGGCGTCAAAACACTGTAATGGCTGAATGACTGACATTCGGAGCGGAGCAGTTTGTCGATGATGTAAGCAGTAAATGGAGCAGTGGGCTTAGTCACTTCAAACCCATCAATCTTTTCGTTCCCTGTGTGGTTATAGACGTAACCCTGTCCTGCAGCGAGAGATCAATGAGGTTTTACTTACGGATCCCTGCTACACTTTAACATTCCCACAGCTTCACTCGTCTCAAAATATCTTAAGATTGGCTCTCTGCTCTTTATGTGGTATTTTAACACGGATATTTGCTGAATCATTTCAGCCGAAAGTCACTGTTGCCTCAGTCAAATGATGGCTGGAGAAAAATAGAAGTGGAACCTTTATGATTTTCTTTCCCCCCGGAGTAGTCTCAAAAGAACCCCTGACCGTGGTGATTTATTTACAGCCGGCGGAACAGGAAGCGGAATGCGTCTCCCTCTCCTCGCGCACTAGAGGAGGGCCTCTTCCCTCCCCCAGCACTCGTTAGATGAAGAATAAGCTGCCCCGGATCACCTTCCAGTCCCTCACCCCTTCCAAGATATACTTCACAAAAACAACACGCCTTCATCTTAATGGCTCCCTCCGCCGGCATGCAAAGACTGGGTGGACTCAATGTGATCGACAGAGTGTCAGCTTGGCCCTTACACATGGCCGCAGGCCAGACATATGGGCCTCCCGCCAGCCCGGCGCTGTCGTGCTGCTAACTATAGCGCGACTGACACCATGGTCTGAGTTCCAGCTGTTACCTCACAACAAACCGGGCCGCTCTTAATTAGCCATCAGGATAAGAAGAGCCGATGGCAGATTTGGGTGTCATGCCGTACCACCTGCACTCGTATCACAAATCACTTTGTCTTGTTTAAGTAATGATATTATGCTTCTTAACATGGGGGGGGGGGATGTTTCGGCCCCAGGCTGCTGAATAGCAACAGACCGTCATTGTATATAGGAGGTCAGACAGAATAGCTGCGAGGCCTCACTGACACACACCTGGTGTCCGACACGAGCGTTCTAGTCTCGTCCGAGTGCTTGTACAGTAGAAAGCCTCTATTTTGTGTTCTAATAGATGGACTGTGTCACTGACAGCCACAGCATTTTAAAGTGTCATAAGTTCAACCTGTTATTTACATCGTACACTTATTCAATTCAAATTTTGAACACAATGGATCGATAGTTATTTTTCAACACGGACAGCAACGACAACAAAAGACAGGAGGTGATTAACTATTTACACTGAAACGATGTCATTAACCATGAGCACGCTGTGTGTGCGCTGGCTGTGCACTGACATGGCTGGTGTGTGCAGCCGACGGTGTTAACTACTAATTAACAACTAATCGTTAAACCTGTCCGGTTCCAATTTAGAATTCTCACACTTTGTCTAAAAACCTCTGAAACAAGTTGGTATAAAGAGACTGAAAGGTGTGTGTCAGCGTTAGTCTCACGCCTCTGCTTCACCACGTTCTGAGCACAGGCCTTATCCTTCATTAGTCTCCTCGAGTAGACAACATCATTGGGGGTTGTTTCCATATTTTGAGCTCAATGTGTGTCTCAACTGTTAATACTTGAATGATCCCCTTGTTGTTTTAACAATCGTTTTAGAATATAATCATTGTGTCAGCATACAACTCTTATGATTCTTAGAAATTCTCCTCCTTCTGTTCGTAAGAGGGTTCTGTTAGTTGTCTAATAATAATGATGAGGATGACGTTTTCTCTCCTCAGAGTGCCGCCTGGCTCTGCTCTTCGACCTGACTCAGAACAGTGCCAGTGTTCTCCGCCAATCGAACCTCGACATGTCCAAGAGGTAACCGCTCTATCGAGTGAAGCTCAAACTCAGTTTGTCAAAAATCCTCTGCACTAACCTTTCTATTAAGTAATGACATTGAGTTCCTGTATTGACAAGAACACAGTACAGCTGTTGTTTCAAGAGCGGCTTCAACCACAGCTGCTCTCCCCCGAGCACATCTGTCCTCTGTCTCCATCACCAGCCGCCGCGACTGTTCCTCACAAGGCGGCCGGAGGAACACGGAGTTCTGCTGCTGCCTCTCGTTTGTCAGAAGCTTCGGGGAGACCGTCGCACATTGAGAGAAAATGTATTTATTTTTCCCTTCGTGACGGGAATCAGTTAGCCAGGCAGAAGCAGAAGGGTTTACCACGAGGCAAAGCATCATGGGAATACAGTAAAGAAGGAAAAAATAGAATTAAAGTAGTTTTAATGACATTATTTTCATATGATGTATGAAAATATCCCAAATGAACACTGCAAGCGGCTACTTGATTACTATGAAGGGATTGTTTTAACAGCAGTTGATCACTATAAGCTGTTAACACTGTGTTTCTCTTCCGTCCAGTGCAGCACAGCTGGACCTGGAGAAACCCCTGGAGACCGCTCTGCTGCTGAGTTTGTGTGGTGTCGGCTGTATTGTCCTCCACCAGTGGCACAGCAGCCTTCAGCAGAACACACGCACGATGCTCAATGTGCTCGACAGTAGGTTCTGGCCTTTTCTACATTTCCCACCACGTACGATCCACCTCATACATTGTAATTTACAGGTGTGTGTGTGTGTGTGTGTCCACGTGTTCATGCAGATTTACTGAGGGTCAGGCAGACCTCTGGCCAGACCGTCCACGCCCTGAGGAGAGGGGACGGTGAGGTCACAGGATCACATGACACTGTTCATCCCACTCGCGTCCTCATTTAGCCTCACGTTGGCATTTCTGTTTCCTGTAACTATGTCCAAGTGTTCCTCTGTGTGTGAGGCTCTGGGCTCTTTGTGAATTCAGATAAGCTTCAGATATAGTCATGGCTTCCTCTGGCTTGTTCTCTGCAGATCAAGTGCTCCGCAGTGACTCGGAGGGAGACGATGCTCGCCACAAAACCACTCTGGCACCAGCAGCCTTCAACTGCATCGTCTATGGCCTCCCGAACTTAATTGTTGCCTAATACGCTGTATATCCTCACTGATATTTCACAGTTCAAGATCATTTCTGAATATCAGCCGGCTTTGCAAATATGAACTAAAGCTACTGTAACATGAGGGGGGGGGGGGTCGATATTTCATTGAAGGTGATCCATGACCTCTACGTTTTCCATCGTCAAAGTTTTTAATATTGTTGTTACTGTACACAGCAGACGTCAGGTGCAACGTGCTCTGTGCTGTGGGAGAGGGTAGCTCACAGAGGTTCCCCTCACCCTGTATGTATCCTATTCATTACATGACCAACGTTACTGCTCATATCGCTCTGACAAGTTGTACACTCGGGATCAGATAACAACAACATTGACCTGTGTAAACAACTCAGGACGGATATAGTCTCTTTCCAAGTATGGTATTTGAACTTGTTATTCTTTTCTTTGTTGCATTTCCTTTGACGACCCAGGAAATGTTAGCGAAGGCATAAATCCACGTTATATGTCTCCTTGCAGATTAAGCCATCCAAATGGTGATCATGTCAGGCACAGCCACTGTGCTGCAGCAGTTTATCAGTGGGCTGAAGAATCGAAATGAAGACACCAGAGCAAAATCTGCCAAAGAGCTGCAGCACTATGTGACCACAGAACTCCGAGAGGTAAACATGGATGTAATAGAAACCTGCCACTAGGATAGGATTACAATATACTGTTGTTGCCCACAGCTGACTGATCAGCTGTTTACACTGATTCATTGTGGATATGAAGACTTTTTAGACACCTAGTTTTCTTTTTTTTTCTTTCATTGTACAAGTCATCAGTTATGCTTTTTCAACACACATTTTTTGTGCCTTCCACAGTTAAGTCAAGATGAAGCCACTACATTCTACGATGAGTTAAACCACCACATATTTGAGCTGGTATCCAGCTCTGATGTGAATGAAAAGAAAGGAGGGATTCTCGCCATCGGTAAGCCGTAAACTTCGACATGCCAGATTAACTTCATTCAATTTAACTTTTGATTTACCAACGATCTGGTGGAATTGTCCAGAGATAAGTGACTGTCCTGCATGTATGTCACATGAAGATGTGCAATACAGCACACAGTATGTGTGAAACAGCATATTACTGAGACTCAATCCTGTGTTCCAGTGAGTCTGATTGGAGTGGAGGGAGGCAATGCCACCAGAATCAGCCGCTTTGCCAATTACCTGCGCAACCTGCTCCCGTCCAGCGACCCTGTGGTGATGGAGATGGCCTCTAAAGCCATGGGCCACCTGTCTATGGCAGGGGACACCTTCACTGCAGAGTATGTGGAGTTTGAGGTGAAGAGGGCCCTGGAGTGGCTGGGAGCAGACAGAAATGAGGGCCGACGCCATGCTGCAGTAAGTGATTCACAGACGGCAAGGGCTGTGTTGTTTGTTGTTGAAATAAAGCCACTTCTTGGTGGTGTTTACAGTATGTGTGGTGGAGATGAGGGCTGAGGACAGTTTCACTCAAAATTGTCCCATTGACCCGTTTTTACTTTGTAAAGCAGCACAAAGCTAGAGTACTTTTATTTTAGTGGCACAGTTTCCTCCGGACACATTCATCTCTCACGCTCTCTTTACCACATCGTCCCCGAGTTGATGGTGAATGGACACATCATTTTAGCAACCAAATATAACATTGTTATGACAACACATTTAAGATGATGACGGAACAGTACACACACAATTTATTTCCAGTAGCACTTTTTTTTTTTTAATTCTAAGGGTTGATATTAATTGCCGAGTGATGTCTCAAAGCACAATATTTACACATATTTTACACTGGAAAGACCCAAGAACGGCAATCAATGCCCAGCTGTGAAATGCTTTCCTGTCCTCTCCAGGTGTTGGTGTTGAGGGAGCTGGCTGTGAGCGCGCCCACCTTCTTCTTTCAGCAAGTGCAGCCCTTCTTTGACAACATCTTCTACGCAGTGTGGGACCCCAAGCAGGCCATCCGGGAAGGGGCTGTCTCTGCACTGCAAGCCTCTCTCATCCTCCCACCACAAGGAGACTGTGTACCGTGGTCCTACGCCCAAAATCCCTGTATTCACTGAAGGAGATCCTAGGGAGTTTGCTCGGCTTAAGGTTGCCCTGGAGAACCTGCTGCCTGAGGATGCTACAGAGCGCTTTAATTATCAGATCCTGGTGGACCACCTGAAGTATGAGGAGGCACTGCTCATAGCGGACTCCTACAACAACTCGTTGCAGCCCTACACTGACACGATGGCTAGCCTCATTGAAAACTATGGCCAGCCGCACCAGTTAGCTCTCAGAAAAATCGCTGACCTGATGGATGCCCCGAACATCGCACGTGGAGACACCTGTGGGTTCAAGCAGTTTGCACTGCGATTGAGAGCACTAGTTGGTATGTGAGATCAGCTTGGGGACAGTGGACATACTGAGCTTCACTGTGGGTCACATGTGACACGGCTGTTGTCCAAGCTGCCTCAGGATATGCGGGCTGAGTTCAAGAGGTTCCTGTACCCCATGCGTGTTACCATCCCCAACCTCTTCCACTTTTCAGACTGGCTCGACTATGAGCTGAAGATTCAAGAGACTGTGTACGTTTCACTGTACAGAGAGGATAAGAACAAATCAGGACCACGGCCAGAGAATTACCGCGACAGGAGCAAGAGTGGCAGGAGCACCAGCATACTGCCACTACTGCTTAAACACGCAGCACATTCTCGACCAGTGTGTAAGCTTTGCACAGCTGACAGTGGAACAAAAAACAGCCTGGATCAAGATCAACAAAAGATGCTGGAGATGCGGCCGCTCGCACCAGGCTGCACAGTGCCGCCTGAAGTTTACATGTCAGAAGTGTAAGGGGAAGCATCTGCAAGTTCTGCACGATGTGAATATAAAACCTGCAGCTGAGAATACGTCCTGCCTTGTCAGCACAACCAATGACGTACTGTACTTGGACAGACGGTCCGGGTGCAGCCAAGTCCTACTCAAAGTGAGTAAGGTGTTGCTGCGCAATGGTGAGCACACACAATTGCTTGTTTGACTATTGTCAATAAACCTCTCAAAAGGAACATCTTGTCTGGAGTGCATTCTGATCGATGCCCCCTGGTGGCCACACCTTTTAATGAACCACAGTAAAAATATACAGTCCTTTCCCAGTCAATACAACAACCTATTTAGGCCAACAGTATGTACCTGACAGTACTCTTCTTCCTCTACCTTGGTTTGTTGCAAAGTAAAAACACAAATGTACCTTGAAGTTATTTTCTATGTCGTTCCTTATTTTGTTATCATCTGTGCCTCGCCAGTGTTGGTAAGTTCTATATGATCATTTTGAAATAAACTACAGCAGTGTTATAAAAAATTATAATAATTCATTAATTTATTATTCATTAATGTCAGATCTTGTTCCCTTGGACCTACATGTATGTATCATTACGTTCTGCACTGGTTAACAATCAGTAAAGATTTCAATTATTTATGATTTAGTTTGAATTAAATTGGGAAGAATTATGCTGCACGTTGGGGCCATAATCTAAAGCTTTCCCCATTTTAGTTATATCAACATGTAATATTATGATTATCAATACGTAACAGTACTAACAGTAATGCCTTTGAGTCAAATGAAAATCAAAGACATTAAATTATAATTTCACAATATTTATTGTATATTAATTGTCATACATAGTCAGATTATCAGAAATATTTTGACATTGTTTCAAATAAAAATACATATTTAGAAAGTTTGTCATACATTGATTTTTATTGTGCTGCTCTATAAATAAACAGTATACATACAACACAACAATGTAAAGGTCGTATAGTTGAGTTCAAAGTATTCATCTCTTGTGTTTGTGTCTCACAGGGCAGGACTCCTCTGTGCTATTGGCTCACTCGTGGGGCAGCTGAGAGTGGACGTCATCCAACCATCATCCCAGGAAGACCCAGACCCACCACAGACCACTGAACCACTCAGATGGAAGTAGAAGTGTTGGAAGTGTTGTTGATGGAAGTAGAAGTGTTGTTGATGGACTGCGGATGGGAAGAAAGTGTTCGTGTGGCGTGAGGTCTTGGTCCTGATGGACCGCAGACTGCATGAGTTAAGGTGAGAGCACCTTGGACGAGAATGTCCAGTAATTCCACAGAAGTTAACTGAAAAGTTGGAAGTAAGTCCGCTGGAGTTGTTCCCCTGATGTTTATGAACTCCTCTCTGGTGAAAGAGCTCTGGGTATCGCAGCATAAAACTGAATTAAAAACAAAACAATGCGCACCAACACGATTATCATTATCAGAAATATTTTGACATTGTTTCTAATACCCAGCGGGGACCCAGCGGGTACGTCACCGTACCCGCTGGGTCTCTGACTCTCTGGGGTGCTGAGAGTGGTTCAGTGGTCTGGTGGGTCTGGGTCTTCCTGGGATGATGGTTGGATGACGTCCACTCAGCAGCACGAGTGAGCCAATAGCACAGAGGAGTCCTGCCCTGTGAGACCCAAACACAAGAGATGAATACTTTGAACTCAACTATACGACCTTTACATTGTTGTGTCGACCTCCATGTCCTCGTCCTCCATGTCGTCGACCTCCATGTCCTCGTCCTCCATGTCGTCGACCTCCATGTCCTCGTCCTCCATGTCGTCGACCTCCATGTCCTCGTCCTCCATGTCGTCGACCTCCATGTCCTCGTCCTCCATGTCGTCGACCTCCATGTCCTCGTCCTCCATGTCGTTGACCTCGATGTCCTCTTCCTCCTCCTTAGCTGGGACCAAAACGTCACCGGTCCTCTGCCTCTTCACACTTACCTGCTCCATGCGCTCCTCTTCCCTGCGCCTCTTGGTGGACTCTTCTGACCTCTGGGGGACCAGGGGCGGAGCCTCTTCAGGACGTTCCACACCAAAAAGGAGGGAATGCACATAATAAATACATACTACACATACTACAAATACAACACATACTACACCTGCTCCGTTGTCAGAGGAGTAGGGGAGGATGCTGTAGCCCACTGGTGGAGGAAGTGCCATGATGTCGTTCACAGAAGCTGAGAGGGAAAAATTCAAACTGTAAGGATTTCTCATAACATGAAATATTTCTGGATTACATTGAAGAATAATCAAAGATTTAATTAGAAAAGAATGATGACCGCACTACACGTGTCACCAAGTCACCAACACAGAAGAGGCTGTTTTAATATTTTAACAATAATATCAAACATAGTGCAGCTCTGCCTCTGTTAGTTTGAACACATAATACAACTATATTAATAATGATAAAAAGAATATAACTGTAATATAACTCTTACTCTGCACTGTGTGTTATGATACTAATTGTTACATACAATATGTGTACATAATTGTTAAACTCCATACATCAGCTGGTGTTTTGCCAGGGATTGACATGAGAAGAGTTTAACAAAACATCCAGCAGGTGGTGGTATACGGTCAAACGGAAATTAAGGAGCTTTTATTGCATCATTTGGAGTTGTTGAAGCGTGATATCTTATTGTGAAGGACAAAACTACGGTCCCGGATGTGTTGACAGCATTGATGGTGGTATTTTGCGACCCTGTTACATGAGAATATCCCCGAAAAACCAGCGGATAGAAGTCCGTACGGATTAGGTCATTAGCAGTGCACGGCTAATTCGGTTAGCATCGTTTTAACGACTCTGGTAAAGGCAAAGCTAACTGTAATAATTACAACAATATTTCGTTTGAAAGGTACGAAGTTTAACTTCAGTTTAACACCATTAAATCAACTGAAAACATTACACGATCATTTTTATCAACATTTTAAGTGAATTGTATTGAAACATGAGCTAAAAACTGTCCGGTTTGGGGTACAACTCCGTTAGAGAAATAGTTTCAAGGGATCAGATGTTTGTTCAATAACAGGGTCGCATCGTGTCCTGGTTTGATGACGTAGGCTACGGCCAGACGCTCGCCTCTCGTTCCATATGGTTACCATGGTGCACAACTTCAGCATTTATTGAAAGTGTTCTATTTTCAGAAATATACATTTTAATGTTAAAATAGGAAGATTTGATGCCTTCAAACCAAAATAACTGTGTTTAATTAAACATCTAGCTACATTATTGTGAACACCTTCCACAGATGTCCCGCAACATTTAAGACATTCTGCCACTCGAATAATCAGTTTACACGAGCGTCTGTTTCCGACAGGCCTGATAATATAGTGTCAACTGTTCACCTTTCACTGATTTCTAAACGGAGAATGCTTTAAATGCTTTGAAGGGGGTGAATCAAAAGAAAAATGCTAAAATAAATGTAAAAGGTAACTTACCCGCAGAGGGATGGGCTATCTCTCACAGCCGAAGATCTTGCGTGCTTCTGTTGTCCACGAGAGTATAGCGATCCAGTAGTTTCTCCAACAAGTTTTGTATCAAGTAGCTTTTCAAACAAAAGTCAAGAAGTTAAAAACTCAAAGAGTCGGCTCTCCACGGTATGTCCAAGAGGTGTTTACGCTCAGGTCCAAGTGCAGAGTGAGCGATCAGAACGTTCTGAGGCCTCAAGTAACCTCGGGTGGGTCCGTTTCCATGGCATTCAGTGACGCGTGCGTGAGTGAGTGCGTGCGTGTGATTAGCCAAGACAGAAAGAGAGACATATTAATTATTTTATCTAATATATAATATATTTTTTATTTGATTTATACTAGTTATTTGTATTTGACTTACCATTCAGTACAGCTATGAGTTGTAAACATTACACAACCAGTCTCTGCTTATTCTAATACAACAAATCTGTATTGGAAACGAAATTGAGAGAGAGAGAGAGAGATTAAGTAAATATATATACATATACATATATTTATTTATTTCTCAAATTAATCTTTCTAGTAGAGACAAGAGCCTGGATTGCAATAAGGCAGAGGACAGTTAACAAAAACAACAGCAGCAAAACGTGTTTATTAACTTGCAGTAACACATATGCACATACTTTATATTTTTTTGCTTGCAAGGCAGTCACCCTGCCCTGCAGGATTATTTTCTCCAAAATTGTCCAAATCACATTGAGTCAATTATGAAAAGAGAAACACGTATCAATAATATTCACACAAGGATGCAAACTTTTACTGAAAACTGTACTTTACTCAAGGACATATGCGCTACATGCGTTCAGCTCTGCGCAGGCCACTCGACGCAACACAGCGCTTGTGAAGTTTTCCGCACGTACCCTGCTGCAGACGGCCCAGCCTAACTTAGCGATGCGATCCCTAGCTAACATTTCTCTGCACTAGCTAGGTAGTCGTACAATGAGAGATATTCTGCAAGAGCCGAATATAAATTGACCGACACATATAAGAGAAACACGTAAGTGGTTCAAAGCGACGTTGCTATCTTGCTAACACTTTGCTACAATAGATAGCTTAACCGTAGCCATGGCTAACGTTAGCTAAACAAAAGCAGCATGATACACTCATGAGGCTCTGTGTTAGCCTGTAACCTACGTGACATAACACAACGACACACTACTTAGACATGTCAGTGTTGTACTAACTCTTATTATTGTACAGGGTATACTTTTTCTAGTTTCGTGTAATGTCTGTTTGGTATGTTGAGTTAACCAGTAAGGTTTCTGAAGCTAACCAGACGCGTTAGCTTGCTGCAACGTCAGCTAACAACAACATTGACCTGTGTAAACAACTCAGGACGGATATAGTCTCTTTCCAAGTATGGTATTTGAACTTATTCTTTTCTTTGTTGCATTTCCTTTGACGACCCAGGAAATGTTAGCGAAGGCATAAATCCACGTTATATGTCTCCTTGCAGATTAAGCCATCCAAATGGTGATCATGTCAGGCACAGCCACTGTGCTGCAGCAGTTTATCAGTGGGCTGAAGAATCGAAATGAAGACACCAGAGCAAAATCTGCCAAAGAGCTGCAGCACTATGTGACCACAGAACTCCGAGAGGTAAACATGGATGTAATAGAAACCTGCCACTAGGATAGGATTACAATATACTGTTGTTGCCCACAGCTGACTGATCAGCTGTTTACACTGATTCATTGTGGATATGAAGACTTTTTAGACACCTAGTTTTCTTTTTTTTTCTTTCATTGTACAAGTCATCAGTTATGCTTTTTCAACACACATTTTTTGTGCCTTCCACAGTTAAGTCAAGATGAAGCCACTACATTCTACGATGAGTTAAACCACCACATATTTGAGCTGGTATCCAGCTCTGATGTGAATGAAAAGAAAGGAGGGATTCTCGCCATCGGTAAGCCGTAAACTTCGACATGCCAGATTAACTTCATTCAATTTAACTTTTGATTTACCAACGATCTGGTGGAATTGTCCAGAGATAAGTGACTGTCCTGCATGTATGTCACATGAAGATGTGCAATACAGCACACAGTATGTGTGAAACAGCATATTACTGAGACTCAATCCTGTGTTCCAGTGAGTCTGATTGGAGTGGAGGGAGGCAATGCCACCAGAATCAGCCGCTTTGCCAATTACCTGCGCAACCTGCTCCCGTCCAGCGACCCTGTGGTGATGGAGATGGCCTCTAAAGCCATGGGCCACCTGTCTATGGCAGGGGACACCTTCACTGCAGAGTATGTGGAGTTTGAGGTGAAGAGGGCCCTGGAGTGGCTGGGAGCAGACAGAAATGAGGGCCGACGCCATGCTGCAGTAAGTGATTCACAGACGGCAAGGGCTGTGTTGTTTGTTGTTGAAATAAAGCCACTTCTTGGTGGTGTTTACAGTATGTGTGGTGGAGATGAGGGCTGAGGACAGTTTCACTCAAAATTGTCCCATTGACCCGTTTTTACTTTGTAAAGCAGCACAAAGCTAGAGTACTTTTATTTTAGTGGCACAGTTTCCTCCGGACACATTCATCTCTCACGCTCTCTTTACCACATCGTCCCCGAGTTGATGGTGAATGGACACATCATTTTAGCAACCAAATATAACATTGTTATGACAACACATTTAAGATGATGACGGAACAGTACACACACAATTTATTTCCAGTAGCACTTTTTTTTTTTTAATTCTAAGGGTTGATATTAATTGCAGAGTGATGTCTCAAAGCACAATATTTACACATATTTTACACTGGAAAGACCCAAGAACGGCAATCAATGCCCAGCTGTGAAATGCTTTCCTGTCCTCTCCAGGTGTTGGTGTTGAGGGAGCTGGCTGTGAGCGCGCCCACCTTCTTCTTTCAGCAAGTGCAGCCCTTCTTTGACAACATCTTCTACGCAGTGTGGGACCCCAAGCAGGCCATCCGGGAAGGGGCTGTCTCTGCACTGCAAGCCTCTCTCATCCTCCCACCACAAGGAGACTGTGTACCGTGGTCCTACGCCCAAAATCCCTGTATTCACTGAAGGAGATCCTAGGGAGTTTGCTCGGCTTAAGGTTGCCCTGGAGAACCTGCTGCCTGAGGATGCTACAGAGCGCTTTAATTATCAGATCCTGGTGGACCACCTGAAGTATGAGGAGGCACTGCTCATAGCGGACTCCTACAACAACTCGTTGCAGCCCTACACTGACACGATGGCTAGCCTCATTGAAAACTATGGCCAGCCGCACCAGTTAGCTCTCAGAAAAATCGCTGACCTGATGGATGCCCCGAACATCGCACGTGGAGACACCTGTGGGTTCAAGCAGTTTGCACTGCGATTGAGAGCACTAGTTGGTATGTGAGATCAGCTTGGGGACAGTGGACATACTGAGCTTCACTGTGGGTCACATGTGACACGGCTGTTGTCCAAGCTGCCTCAGGATATGCGGGCTGAGTTCAAGAGGTTCCTGTACCCCATGCGTGTTACCATCCCCAACCTCTTCCACTTTTCAGACTGGCTCGACTATGAGCTGAAGATTCAAGAGACTGTGTACGTTTCACTGTACAGAGAGGATAAGAACAAATCAGGACCACGGCCAGAGAATTACCGCGACAGGAGCAAGAGTGGCAGGAGCACCAGCATACTGCCACTACTGCTTAAACACGCAGCACATTCTCGACCAGTGTGTAAGCTTTGCACAGCTGACAGTGGAACAAAAAACAGCCTGGATCAAGATCAACAAAATATGCTGGAGATGCGGCCGCTCGCACCAGGCTGCACAGTGCCGCCTGAAGTTTACATGTCAGAAGTGTAAGGGGAAGCATCTGCAAGTTCTGCACGATGTGAATATAAAACCTGCAGCTGAGAATACGTCCTGCCTTGTCAGCACAACCAATGACGTACTGTACTTGGACAGACGGTCCGGGTGCAGCCAAGTCCTACTCAAAGTGAGTAAGGTGTTGCTGCGCAATGGTGAGCACACACAATTGCTTGTTTGACTATTGTCAATAAACCTCTCAAAAGGAACATCTTGTCTGGAGTGCATTCTGATCGATGCCCCCTGGTGGCCACACCTTTTAATGAACCACAGTAAAAATATACAGTCCTTTCCCAGTCAATACAACAACCTATTTAGGCCAACAGTATGTACCTGACAGTACTCTTCTTCCTCTACCTTGGTTTGTTGCAAAGTAAAAACACAAATGTACCTTGAAGTTATTTTCTATGTCGTTCCTTATTTTGTTATCATCTGTGCCTCGCCAGTGTTGGTAAGTTCTATATGATCATTTTGAAATAAACTACAGCAGTGTTATAAAAAATTATAATAATTCATTAATTTATTATTCATTAATGTCAGATCTTGTTCCCTTGGACCTACATGTATGTATCATTACGTTCTGCACTGGTTAACAATCAGTAAAGATTTCAATTATTTATGATTTAGTTTGAATTAAATTGGGAAGAATTATGCTGCACGTTGGGGCCATAATCTAAAGCTTTCCCCATTTTAGTTATATCAACATGTAATATTATGATTATCAATACGTAACAGTACTAACAGTAATGCCTTTGAGTCAAATGAAAATCAAAGACATTAAATTATAATTTCACAATATTTATTGTATATTAATTGTCATACATAGTCAGATTATCAGAAATATTTTGACATTGTTTCAAATAAAAATACATATTTAGAAAGTTTGTCATACATTGATTTTTATTGTGCTGCTCTATAAATAAACAGTATACATACAACACAACAATGTAAAGGTCGTATAGTTGAGTTCAAAGTATTCATCTCTTGTGTTTGTGTCTCACAGGGCAGGACTCCTCTGTGCTATTGGCTCACTCGTGGGGCAGCTGAGAGTGGACGTCATCCAACCATCATCCCAGGAAGACCCAGACCCACCACAGACCACTGAACCACTCTCAGCACCCCAGAGAGTCAGAGACCCAGCGGGTACGGTGACGTCCTCCTGCCGCCCCCCCCCCCCCCCCCCAACCCGCTCCTCCACCCACTGCCTGCAATTGAAATATTGTTAATAGTGTTGATGTTGATGGAAGTAGAAGTGTTGGAAGTGTTGTTGATGGAAGTAGAAGTGTTGTTGATGGACTGCGGATGGGAAGAAAGTGTTCGTGTGGCGTGAGGTCTTGGTCCTGATGGACCGCAGACTGCATGAGTTAAGGTGAGAGCACCTTGGACGAGAATGTCCAGTAATTCCACAGAAGTTAACTGAAAAGTTGGAAGTAAGTCCGCTGGAGTTGTTCCCCTGATGTTTATGAACTCCTCTCTGGTGAAAGAGCTCTGGGTATCGCAGCATAAAACTGAATTAAAAACAAAACAATGCGCACCAACACGTCGAGGCAGCCGTCCGCAGCGCAATCTTGATGTATAAAGAAGCGATACTTAAAAGCTCTGCTGCACGATGCTACCTATCGTCAACCCCGCCAGACGCGAGGGAAGGCGTCTGGTGTTTTATCAGTCCGAGTCTGACCTCTGGGGAACCAGGGGCGGAGCCTCTTCAGGACGTTCCACACCAAAAGGGAGGGAGCGCGGATGGCCAGTGGGAAAGGGAGGAGGAGTCGGCAAGCGGTAGAACCCATCCCAGAAACTGCTAGGTGGTAACCGCTGGGTGAGAGGGTCATCTTCATCCTCTTCTTCTTCCTCCTCCTGGTCAGCTGGGACCAAAACGTCACCGGTCCTCTGCCTCTTCACACTTACCTGCTCCGTGCGCTCCTCTTCCCTGCTCCTCTTGGTGGACTCTGCTGACCTCTGGGGGACCAGGGGCGGAGCCTCTTCAGGACGTTCCACACCAAAAGGGAGGGAGCGCGGATGGCCAGTGGGAAAGGGAGGAGGAGTCGGCAAGCGGTAGAACCCATCCCAGAAACTGCTAGGTGGTAACCGCTGGGTGAGAGGGTCATCTTCATCCTCTTCTTCTTCCTCCTCCTGGTCAGCTGGGACCAAAACGTCACCGGTCCTCTGCCTCTTCACACTTACCTGCTCCGTGCGCTCCTCTTCCCTGCTCCTCTTGGTGGACTCTGCTGACCTCTGGGGGACCAGGGGCGGAGCCTCTTCAGGACGTTCCACACCTAAAGGGAGGGAGCGCGGATGGCCAGCGGGAAAGGGAGGAGGAGTCGGCAAGCGGTCGAACCCATCCCACGTTGTCCGCCATGCATGCACCGCCATGTTTCCACAGCAGGCCAGAACGGACAAACCAAACACGGGCTCTAGCGAGAACCTTTCACGTTTCAACGTTAGCTGAAGGTAGGGATGGGTAACCTGGAATTAAAAAGGGCCTCCTAACAGAGTTTGGATTGTGTGCGGCCCTTTTAAGAATTAGGATTTGGGAGTGACGCGGATATGAAAGCTAGTTTATCTGTCTTTCCTTTACAAGCAGGACAATTATTTCTCTCTCTTCATTTGAGAGAAGTTCATATTTGTGTTGTCAACGTTGTTGAAACGTGCTAAAATCTCATATCATGTCGGCATTTTCAAAAAACTCCATGCAACCGTTTGAAAACTGTAAAAAAAAAACTTTAAAAAATAGAATAATTCTAAACTATGCATTGAAAACATGCTAATATCCCAAACTGCATCAACACATTAACATCTTGCAAAATAACTTTTTATTACAAACCTATAACATGTAAACTCGTTTGTTAAAATGATCGGTTAAGTTACGTGACATTCGTAGCTGACAAGCTAGCTAACGTAACCGGGAGCTTAAACATCACATGTTTGTTCATAGTAGTAGTAACTGACAAGCTAGCTAAGAGCTACCGTTAACGTCAGCTGACAAGCTAGCTAAGAGCTACCGCTAACGTTAGCTAGCTTGTCAGCTAACATTAGCGGTAGCTTAGCTAGCTTGTCAGCTCGTCTGCCTGCATCCGACCGTAGTTAGCCTTGGAAACTAACTTTGAATGCCTTCACTTTCAAACCTCAGAGGTTGACTAATATCTTACTGAGATTGTGACGATTTTACAGATGATTTATACTTCATATTATGTCCATAAACGCTCTGTAGAGTATTGTGTTTGATCAAGCCATACATTTTCAATGTAATATTATTCTTCAGACTATTTAGTCTATTCTATACATGTTCACACTCGTAGCTTAGGTCTTGTCTTCCAATTTATTTTAATATAATACATTGTTTCCTTTGAAACTGTATTACATGTTGACCTATTTTGCATGTGTCCAATATCAAACCATTAACAGCATACACTTATTTGAAATAAATATGTAATAATATAACACATTTAGGCTATTTGTACATCCAGCATTTGGTTATTTCATCATGTTTTCATTATCATTACAAAACTTGGGTTTCTCCAGCAGCTGGAATTGGTCCGGTGACATCATCTACATGATGGATGGTAGAATTCTTGGAAGTTTAAGAAATCACCAACTGAAGTAGAAGTAAAGAAGGAAAACTGAGGGAAAGTTGGTTCAACAACAGACAACCTTTATGTGGACACAAATAAACATTGAGACACGGGTAACCTTAAAATAATTGACTCTTTGCTCCACAGAATCAGACAAAATGTTTCCGTTGCTTTTGACATGATGACATTTTAAATGAACACTGTGGCTCATCTTGCGCAATTATTGTACACAAGTACATGGAAATAGTCCACTGGTTATTTTGGTGGGGTTAGGGTTAGGTTAGGTTAGGACGGCCAGTTACGCTATTGTTCGCGCTAAATTACCCCATTTAAAACTGCAGTGTTACAGGTGTGTGAAAGGTGTTACGTCGGTCAACAAGAATTTCAAAACTGCTTGAATATTAGAAAAGCAATACGTCCGTACGTTTCATTTTACCGTCACTGTAAATATGCCACATATTAGTGTCTTTAATGAACAACTAACCCTGTGTCGAAAGTAAAATGCTGAACAGAGCCACCATCCGTGTTTGTAGTTAGGGAGCGTTACCAAGCAACCCAAGAACGGATGAGACTACGGTAAACGAAGAGGACCAAAAAGGCTTGTTTGTATTGATTGACTACTAACTTGAGTTCAAACAACTCACTGTAGTCTCTAAATTCAAATGAAATAGACTTATTTTTACATCTCTCTCACTCTCTCGCTCTCCCCCCCACTCTCTGACTCACATAAAGCACCTCTTTAGGCTCCTGGTCCCAACGCTTCTTAACTTCAAAGTGCATCACTAGAAATCAGGCCACTCAGTGTGCAAAAATAATTTACTTGGTCAAACCAAATACTGTTACTGATGTGATGGGAGAAAATCGTGAGGCAAGGCAAACTACAGTGGCACTCCCTGCCATGGACTCGGAGTTCCTAGTTAGAGGGTTAATTGACAGAAAGATGTATTACCTGCCAGAATTTCAAAGCAGCATAGATGGCTCCTCAGTGGCCCTCAAGCAAAGTTGTTGAGCAATTCTTTGTGGAACCTGTCTAAATATACACAGGACTAAAGATCACCAGATCATCTGCATACATGATGTGATTAACCAGAGTATTTCCAATCATGCACCCAGTATTACAGGCTGTCAGTTGCTTGGACAGATCATCAACATACAGATTAAACAGAACTTGTCTGACACCATTGCTAACCCCAAATGGGGCTGACACACTTTTACCCCATTTTACTTGCATACTCTGGTGCGCATACCAGTAAGCCAGAATTCTCACAATGTATGTGGGGACACCTCTTTGGCTCAGTTTAAAAAATAATTTACTATGATTAACACGATCAAAAGCTTTGGAGGCATCAATAAAACACATAAGAAGTGATGAGTTTTGACCTCTGTATTTGTTTACAATTTCCTTTAAGGCATATATACACAAGTCAGTGCCATGTTTGGCTTTGAAGCCCAACTGGTGATCTGTGGAGGTGATGAAGTCCTGTATTCTGTCCAGCAGAATTCTTTCTAGGACTTTTGACAGGACGCTGGCCAAAGCAATGGGCCTGTAATTCTCTAGGCTACATACTTTACCAGCTTTGTTTTTAATGACTGGCACTAAGAGAACAGACAGCATTGAGTCTGGTAACAAGCCGTGAACCATGAAGCCAGTAAAACAAATAGCGAGGAGAGGAGCTAACCTCGGACTAGCATATTTAAGGTGTTCAGCAGTAATATGGTCTAAACCACTTGATTTGCCTTCAGACAGTTTATTGATAGCTTGGTGCACCTCATATGATGTAATTGCCATTGACTCATTACTCTCAGAACTGTCCACGCTATACAAATCGCTTTAAATATATAATATATTATTATTTACTGGAAGAGTCACTTGACCTACTTCATGGTTACGTGACAATAGCTGACAAGCTAGCTAACAAGCTAATGTTAGCAGGAGCTCGTCTGCTTGCATCCGACGGTAGCTTGGAAAGGAACTTTTAATGCCTTCACGTTCAAACCTCAGAGGTTGACCAATATCTTACTGAGATTGTGACGATTATGTCCATTAACGGACCAACAGGAGCTCAAGTAGACAGGTTGTGAACCTGAAATATCACTTTAAGTCCGGTAACATTACAAACGTTGAGATTAATTACACGGATAAACTACATTTGAGTATTTTGCTCCTTTTGTTTTGTGGTGTGAAATAAAACTAACTCTACATTTTGTTTTGTTACAGGGAGCCAGGAGCTGAGGGGGGAGAACGACGGCCTCTTCACCGGAGACAAACATTCAGCAACCGTAGCTTGGAATTAAGACATCAGTCCATTTGTAATATCTCCATTCTTGTACTTAAAGCTACAATGAAATTAGCTCTCAAACTATATAAAGCCTTTACTAATAGGACAACCAGTAGAGAGGACAATACACTTCTGATGTGTTATTGTTGCTGTCACACAGATGACCGTTGTGACTGTCACCTTTTTCTTTTATTTATTTAAACCCACAATAAGACATCCATGTAAATGATTTCTATATGAATTTGTGTGTATTCTGCTGTGTAAAATGTGTCAATCTTCTAAGTTTGCATCCTTGTGTGAATATTATTGATAAATGTTTCTCTTTTCATCATTTACTGAATGTGATTTGGACAATTTTGGAGAAAATAATCCTTCAGGGGAGGGTGACTGCCTTGTAAGCAGAAAAAGGGACAACTTATAGAAAGAATATAAAGTATGTGCATATGTGTTACTGCAAGTTAATAAACACGTTTGCTGATATTTGTTTTGCTGCTGCTGTTTTTGTTAACTGTCCTCTGCCTTAGGATTGCAAGTATCCAGGCTCTTTTCTCTACTAGAAAGATTCATTGAGAAATAAATAAATGTATATATATATTTACTTAATCTCTCTCTCTCAATTTCCAATACAGATTTGTTGTATTAGAATAAGCAGAGACAACTAGCTGTACTGAATGGCAATAGAGCACTGGAAGATAAAATAAAAATAACGAGTATAAATCAAATACAAAATATATTATATATAAGATAAAATAATTCATATTTCTCTCTGTCTTGGCTAATCTCACACACGCACGCATCACTGAATGCCATGGAAACGGACCCACCCGAGGTTACTTGAGGCCTCAGAACGTTCTGATCGCTCACTCTGCACTTGGACCTGAGCGTAAACACCTCTTGGACATATCGTGGAGAGCCGACTCTTTGAGTTTTTAACTTCTTGAGAAAAGCTACTTTCGAAACTTGTTGGAGAAACTACTGTCACTACTCTTGGACAACAGAGGCGCCTGAATATCTTCGGCTGAAGGAGGAGGAGCACCTGTGGGGAGTGCGCTGTGAGAGATGGCCCATAGCTGTGCTGGTAAGACAACTTTTACATTTATTTTCGTATTTTCCTTTTGATTCATCCCCTTAAAAGCATTTAAAGCATTCTCAGTTTAGAAATCAGTGAAAGGTGAACAGTTGACACTATATTATCAGGCCTGTCGGAAACCGACACTCGTGTAAGTTGATTATTCGAGTGACAGAATGTCTTAAATGTGGCTGGACGTCTGTCGAATGTGTTCACAATAGTGTAGATGTTTAATTAAACACAGTTATTTTGGTTTGAAGGCATCAAATCTACCTATTTTAACATTAAAAGGCTAAATAAATGCTGAAGTTGTGCACCATGGTAACCATATGGAACAATTAGAGGCGCGTGTCAGGACGTAGCCTACGTCATCAAACCAGGACACGATGCGACCCGGAGTGGGTTTGACTGTTGAAATCTGAGTTATTGAACAAACATCTGATCCTTTGACGTCATCATATTACATAAACTATTTCTCTAACATTTAGCATTGAGATGCGCTTTGCTCGTTGTTGTGGTATTTGGTTTTCGAGGGACAAGAGAGCGATCCGTAACTGTACGGGGCTGCATCTCCTCCACGCTCTGTGATATGCAACTCATAAACCGGGAGAATAATGAATTGTAAACTAAAGAGGTTAGTCATGTTGGATTAATGTAGACACGTTTCACTGTGCGTCGCTAGTTCAACAAATACGTTCACGCTGTGTATTGAAAGCCATTGACCGTTTCGTCCACACAAATGCAAAATAAACGTCTTTGTCCAGAGCTCACGAGTACTCAACAGTCGGTTAATTGACCTGCTGACTGACTGGTGAGCAGCTGGAATCTGAATCCAGATCAGAAACGTGTGAAAAGCGCGTGGCCAGCTGCTCCTCTCACCCTACTCTGTTGTTTCGGACATATAATAATAACAGTAATAAGGATAATATCTATAACGACAATAATACTATTTATTGCTTTTATCATTATTAATATAGTTGTGTTATGTGTTCAAACTAACAGAGGCAGAGCTGCACTGTGTTTGCTATAAATGTTTAAAGGTGAACCCTCTTGTGTGTTGGGGACTTTGTGAGTTGTGTAGTACTGTCCTAGTTACTTTATGTCGTCTTTTCTGATTTGAACTTTGATTATTTCTTCATGTAATCCAGAAATATTTCATGTTATGAGAAATCCTGACAGTTTAAATGTTTCCCTCTCAGCTGGTGTCGACTACGTCGTTGAACGTCCTGCACAAGACGGCCTCCCTGAAGTCATCAGGATCCTCGACGACGATGACCAAGTAAGTGGTCTCCCGATCCTGATTTCTTGTGTTGTGGGTGGAGGTCAGGTGGAGCCAGGCGTGGTGGGTGGAGGTCAGGTGGAGCCCGGCGTGGTGGATGGAGGTCAGTTGGAGCGCATCGTGGTGGGTGGAGGTCAGGGGGAGCCAGGTCAGATTGAGTTCGTCGTTGTGGGTAGAGTTCAGGTGCTCCGCGATGTGCGTGAGATGCTTCAGGTGTTCTTCGCGGACGACGAGGAGGACGTGGACGACGAGGATTCCAGGTACGAAGACTTCTGCGATGACCTTCCGGAAGTGGATGATGAGGAGGAAGATGATCATGAACAGGACCGTGTTCGTTTCGCTCGACGTTTTGTTGTGGAACGTCCTCAAGATGCTCCGCCCCCAGTCCCCCAGAGGTCAGAAGAGTCCACCAAGAGGAGCAGGGAACAGGACCACACGGAGCAGGCGAGTGTGAAGAGGCAGAGGACCGGTGAGGACAACCACGAGGACGCGACGCCCTCAACTTCAGGCCTCGGATCCTCCATGAAGAGGACCAGAGAAGAGGACGACAGGGAGTCGGCGCCATCCACTTCAGCCTTCGGTCCCTCCACAAAGAAGAGCCGGGCAGATGACTACATATGTCTTCCACCCTCCACTTCAGGCCTCAGCTTCCCCCCACACAGGAGATACTGGCAGCCGGCTGAAGACTGCGACTCTGATTGAGACAGACAGCATGTTTGCTGCAGAATTGTAAAACCTTTGCGTCTGGCAGGACTGATAAAGCACCAGACAGCCTTCCCTTGCGTCTGGCGGGGTTGGCGATAGGCAGCAGCCTGCAGCAGAGCTTTTAAATATCTCTTCTTTGTTGATTTTCCATTTGAAAAATGGTTGATGCTCGACGCAGAAACCAAAGGTAAGTTAGCAGTGAAGATTCTGTCACGGGAGTTCAAGATCAGGACCCAATAGCAAGACTACAGGACACAGAATCTGGTAAAACAGATTTTATTTTACCAACAAAAGTCTTCCACTCCTGTCTGTCCTGGGCGAGTCGCTGGATGGTGCCCCATGAGTGGTTTAGGCTCTGCATCTCCTTCTCCACAGTTCTTCTCCGTGTGTTGCTTGGTCGGCCTCTTTTTCTTTTCCCTTCTGGTGTCCAATGTAAGGCTGTTCTTGTAATATCAGCAGGATTTTTTTCTCAACACATGTCCCATCCATCCCCATCTTCTGCTCATTCGGATGGTCTCCATGCTTTTGTGTTGGCATTTGTCATACAGTTCTTTATTTGAGATGGTGCTTGGCCAGAAAATGTGCAGTATTCGTCTTAAACTCTTGGTGTGGAAGGTTGATAGTCTGTTGCGGTCTTCTTGTGTCATTCTCCAGCATTCAGAACCGTACAATAGGGTGGATAAAACACTGCTCTGATACAATTTAAGTTTGGTCTTGATGGCGTACTGCTGTGACCTCCATATGTTGGCTTGTATCAGACAGAGGTATGGTAAAAATGACTGACATTAAGAAAAGTTTTCCAAGTCTCTTTTACTCAGGTATCGATGGCTGTGACACAGGAAGCAACATCCTGGATCTCCTACACAACAGAGACCACAGGACCAGATGAGAAGGACAGAGGACCACAGGACCAGATGAGAAGGACGGAGGACCACAGGACCACAGGACCAGATGAGAAGGACGGAGGACCACAGGACCAGATGGAGAGCGGCGGTCGCCTTTCTTTCAGTGGGCTGAGTAAGTAATCCCTCACTAAGTATCAGGAATAAGATTCCATCATTGAACAATGTAAAGGTTGTACAGTTGAGTTAAAAGTATTCATCTCTTGTGTTTGTGTCTCGCAGGACTCCTCTGTGCTTTTTTCTCACTCCTGGGGCAACTGAGAGTGGACATCAACCAAATCCATCATCCCAGGAAGACCCAGACCCACCACAGACCACTGAACCACTCTCAGCACCCCAGTGAGTCTGAGACCCAGTGAGTACGGTGGCGTCCTCCCTGTCCCTCCCCCCCTCCGACACCACCCGCTCCACCCACCAGCCGAGAGGAGGAGGGGCGTCCCGTCCCCACCGGCACAGAGGACGTAGTTTGTCTCCATCTGCTTCTTCTGTGCTGGTGGGTTGATGACACCCCATGTAGCGCCTTGCACTGGGGCCGTTGGATTGACCCACTTTAGCGCTGATGGGTATGGTAAAAATTACTAACGTTAAGAAAAGTTTTCCAAGTCTCTTTTACTCAGGTATCGATGGCTGTAACACAGGAAGCAACATCCTGGATCTCCTAGACAACAGAGACCACAGGCCCAGATGAGAAGGATGGATGACTGCAGGACCAGATGGAGAGCGGTGGTCACCTTTCTTTCAGTGGGCTGAGTAAGTAATCCCTCACTAAGACGACAGAAGTATCAGGAATAAGATTCCATCATTGAACAATGTAAAGGTTGTGTAGTTGAGTTAAAAGTATTCATCTCTTGTGTTTGTGTCTCACAGGGCAGGACTCCTGAGACCCAGTGAGTACGATGACATCCTCCCTGCCCCTCCCCGCCCCTCCCCCCCTCCGACACCACCCGCTCCACCCACCAGCCGAGAGGAGGAGGGGCATCCCGTCCCCACCGGCACAGAGGACGTAGTTTGTCTCCATCTGCTTCTTCTGTGCTGGTGGGTTTGGGAAGCTCCTCACACACACACAGGAAGCCGTCAGCAGCTCTTTGCATCTGCTCACAAGTCAAGAAGGAGACAGATGCATTTGTCACATAGAACACAGCATGTTCATGTAAACTGTATGTACTGTATGTATACTGTTTACAGAGGAGCACAATACAAATAAATGTGTGACAAACTTTATAAATATGTCTTTGTCTTGGAAACAATATCATATTTCTGATATAATTCAAAAATCCGACAATGTACGACAACCTTATCGTATTTTCAGAACTCATAATATAACACCACATCAGTTAAACTGAGAGTTTTGTAAATATATTTGGTTCAGGGGGGAGACGCCGTTTCAAATCAGTGTTCAATTTGCATGATATCTACTGGACAGAAATCTCAGTCCAGCTCTCAGTTGGATTGTTATGATCACACACAGACGTTTGACAGTAAAGCGAGAGGAAGACTCTCCCACCCTTCCTGCTCCCAGACTTATCCCACCGACTGATAATGAGCAACAGATTAAACGTGTAAAATGAGGTCACGGCTGAGAACAATACTGTCTTACTTTCAACACAGTCTGCAGTCTGAGTTAATGTTACAGTTTCACCCCGCACAGTGTTGTCTTGCTTAATTGGGGAGATGGGATGATTGTGTTTGGAAGAAGCAAAGAGGGCTTCTTACTAGTAGTACTGCAAGTGAGACTGTGGTGCCATCTGTTGGCAAAAATATATCAGTGAATAAAAAGTGAATCAAGTTACAATACTGCCATCATGTGGAGGTTGTCCAGATGACATACATGCATCATTAGTGTCCCTTGTTTTTAGAAATGTGTCGCAAAATGCACCACAAAGTGATCTTCTCACTATGTGCATATAAAGTTGAATATTAATAACAATTCAAAAATAAAACAGATTTTATTACTTCACAAAGCAATACAATAACAGACGAGGGCTGCTCGGTATCATCCAGTGACAAATAAAAAGCCCCACATGGTACTCAATTAAATGAGATAAATTTGGGTTTCATGAATTGTGCAATCTTTGCATGATGTCGTTGGAAGCATGCAGTGATTGAAGTTTAGTTTAGTTCATGTCTACTGCCTTTCTATTCAGTATGTTATATCTAAATCAACAACAACACAAATGAAACTGCTGACATGTTTCATTCTTGGTTGAACCTTGTATGTATGCTCTGGGTCAAGATGATGTGAAGTTTATCATCACAGATCACGGATTTATGGAAACACCTATTGTAAACACACACACAGTCCAAACTATTTACATTTACACAATTTACTATAAAATCAAATCTCTCTCACACACGCATGCCTGCGTTAGTGGAGGGGGCGTGGTCGCATAATAGTGACGTCATAGAAAAACGGCGTTTCTGAGTTGCACTTGAAGTTTACTTGCTGCACCTACAAGATTGAGCTCTCAGACATCTGATCACCTCCAAACCAAACTGTTGGCGAACTGAGTTGAATACCTACAGCAAACAATACCAGTTGGACAGAATGGCTTCCAGTGGACCCCCGGCCCCGGTGGGCAGACCAGATCTTCAGATCTTCAGATCTTCAGACCTACAGGTAAAACATTTTTATTTATTTTTTAAATTTCATGCCAAATGTGTTTGTTAATGTTCCTTGACTCCATAAAAGGCAATTGCAGTACAAAACGTGCGTTTAATTACGTTAAATTAAGAATATTAAGCTAAATATTAAGCTAAAGAATGTTCAGCATTTAAGCTAGCTATTAGAAAAACTCATATTGTGAGGCCACTCACAGTTTCTGGTGTAAAACAATATGTTAAGACTGGACTTTCTTCTTCGAAATAGGTGTGGAATGTGTGACGTCATAGAAAAACGGCGTTTCCAGAATTTGCGAAAATTGCAGTTTGATTGGGGTGAGATGTCCTGAGCACACACATCACTCCTCGGTCGCCCAAAGCCAGCCATTCCACCCACCTCCACCGTCTGAAAAATCACCACAATAGACAATTCACTTTTTATTGATTTAAATGGTAAAGACATCCTGTATACAAGTGCAACAACACACAAACATCCACACCACCATGGGAAAGAACGGAAGCAACAGAAAAGAAAAGAAACATAATAAAAGAACGATACCACAGTCAATCTCCATCAATATAAGTCACCTGTGAGCGATTGCTAACAATCCTCCTAGAAGTAATACAACTAGAGGAAGTCAAACGTTGTACATGTTCATTGTCATTTCTTTCAGTTGATTTGAAGCAGAATTGAAAACATCCATCTATCTACTTTGTAAGAAGCACCTGATTGGAAGCTTTGTGAAGGCCTCTTCTCTCCTGTGACAAAGCCATCACTTTGTGGCACCTGGAACCATGAACATGAGATCACAGGTCATTTAAGCTAAATGTACAAGCAATAAATCTGTACGGCCGTGTTGTCTTCCCCCATCTGTTCTTGTTCTTGGATCTTACTCAGATTCAGGAGCTCCTCCTGATACGGTGAATGCGTCTCCAAACCCAGCTGACTACAGCGCCTCACAATCCTAATTGGGGGAGAAGAAAGAGCCACAAGAGACATACAAAGTCACTTCATTATTTCTGAAAGTAACTAAAAGTACGGTAACTAATTCATCAGTTCTGTGTTTGGACGGTTGACTGTAAATGAAGCAAGTTTGACTTTAGTCAAATCATTATCTTGCAGAGGCACACAATTCAATTCAAGTAAATATATATAATATATTTAAAAACTTTAGCATTGCACTTCGACAACATTTTCAAACATGCAATGTTCAGTTCAGAAAAAGGATCGAAATCGATGCAGCATAACCAGAGATACCAGGTTTTTAATCCAATGCATTCCTCTTCCCTGTCAAAACCTGGCATCTAGATTACCCACAATGCAACGGGACTGCGGACAGTTCGGTTGGAGATCGGGTGTGTATTTCCTCTCACATGCAGTACTACTCCCAAAGGACTTTAACGTGTAAGAGCTGTGGAGTTTCCCCGTTTAACTCCCCAGTGTTCTTACCTCAGTCGGTAAAGGTCTGAGAGGCTCCTCCTCTCCAACAGGTCTTGAGCGATGGTCTCAGCAAGATGCATGATGGGCAGCGTCAGGTGGTCGAGTGAGAGGGAGTGGAGCTCCTTTTCCAGCAGGTCGAGATAAAACAGGCTTCGAGTCTGCAGCCAAACAAAATCAAAAATACAGAAATAACCATATTCTTACGTGCATAGCCGAAAAATGTTCCATATTAATACTATCCGGTGCTTTATCAGAACAGGAAGTGGCCCACGGTGCCATCAAACCCAATCTCAACACATATTGATTTCAGAATGCTGAAGTTTCAACCTCTTCGAACATCAGAATGTGACCCACAGAGATCAATAAATGAACTTCCTCTTCACCAACAAAGGACAGCTTCTTAGAGCGACATCGACACCAAGTGTCACCCCTAGTTCTATACAACCAGCAGCCACAATCCCTGCTATGCTGAAAACCAGACTGAAATGAGGGACAACACCATACCCGGTATAGTGATGACTCTGAGACCTGCCTGCTTTGTAATGCTATGTGCGTTGATGCAGTGGGGGTGAGCGCTGGTTCTGAAGATGAGCCGGGCCTGTTCAGGACAGACGTAGCGAGCCCAGTCCTGTGGCGTGGAAGGAAGCTCCTGATCCAAGACAACGGCTTCAGGTCTCTCTTCTGCAGGGGTAGGCTGGTCGAAACAGATTATTTTGATGTATTAAAGTTAGATGACTGTTATTGACAAACCAATCAAAGCAACCGCTTTATCATTGGAAGGTACATACCTAGGGCTTTACACTAATCCGTGTAAATCAACGCCATTCAAAATGAAGTTTGAGCAATAAGACTTACAGCTTTCCCTTTTCTGCCTTGGTCCTTGGCTTTGTCCCTTTTGGACGCAGCAGAGGTCGGAGGCTGGCTCTTTGCCATCTCATTGGAAATCTCCCAAACTATCCCCATGGACACCTGGAGTGACAGACGGTGCACACATGCTCCACACTCAACTTAAACATTCGACTACGCATTTGAACAACAGCCTCATCGTCCACATTGTCAGAGTTAGAGACGCACTACCTGCCATATCCGCAGCACAAAGACGCAGGCTCTGAGCAGGTGAAGCTGGTGCTCGGGTGAAGTCCTGTCCGCCATGACAGCGAGCAGAGCGTGCGCTCGTACCAAGCTGTCGAGGCGCCGCACCTCCTTGAGATTCGACAAACCTTCCGTCAATAACACGCCCCGTACTCCCACCAGGGACTCGCCTTCCGCTGAGCTCAGATCCTGTTTTTTGGAGTCGTCCTCTAGAGGAAAAACAACATGAAAGATTGACTGTGAGAAGCGTTTAACAGATGTGTAGAATAATCCGGAAGTAGAATTGCACAGCATCATTACACTAAGAATAACAAATGCAGAGGCACATATCTCTGTAATTAGTTCCCACTTGTTCTGTTATTTGGGTGTTCAGTTGGTCTCTCAGGGAATAGTTAACGGGGCTCATAGCAGGAGAATACAAAGGACCCCTCAGTCTTTTAAATAGCGCTACGCTATGCTCACATGGGTGGTTGAGAAATCTGCTTCTTTACCCTAACCCTACACCCCCGCCCGACCTCTTCGCTCTGCTACCTCGGGGCGATTGGTTGCCCCGTCGCTCAGAGGTCCCTGCGGCCGGTCACAGCTGTTTTCTGTCCTGGCCCCTCAGTGGTGGAATGAACTCCCCACTGACGTCAGGACAGCGGAGTCGCTGCCCATCTTTCATCAGGCTGACAACTCACCTCTTCAAGAAGTACTACCCTGAGCCTTCCACTCACCACTTATTATATTCATACTAGTTTGCTGCACTTGTTGTATTAGTTTGTTTCTGCACTGTGCTTTTGCTCTGGTTTATGCTCTTAGATGCTTGTTTAAAAAAGGAGATGCACTTATGACTTCTGGTGACTAGTAGTTCTCTTGAATACAGATGTTGAATACACTTATTGTAAGTCGCTTTGGATAAAAGCTAAATGACTGTAATATAATGTAATGTAATGTCTGGGGACCAAAGATGATCCTAATCTTTTGATTTGAGAAGTTGCCTTATTAAGAACTTTATGGCACGGAATAGATTCCTAAAAAAAGTTGTAAGGAAGAGACATATAATGTCCGTTGTGGCTCTGGAGGCTATTTTATGGGAGTTTATGAAAAATGCAATTAAGCTGTATCACTGGAAATGATCCAGTGTTTTAAACACCAGGATGTCTCAGCCTGTGCTGCTTCGATTTCGACCTCTTTTTAAATATCTGCTTCTTTTTAGTCCCCCTTCTTTATGAAAGTACAATACTAAATCACAAACCTTCCCTGCACAGCGGTCTAAAAGCTTCTAAGGAACTAACATTGTTCAGAGTATGTATCGCAGCACTGTAGTCATGTGACCTCATCAGCTGCCATACCTGGTGTTTATTTCCTGACATCTCTGCCTGCACCCGACGATGCTTTTAGAGTAAAACACAAAATCTTTTTTCTCCTTTTATTAGGTAACTCTGCTCCAGGCTGTTTATGCCTTCAGAAATGTTGTGACAACAAAAACAACATACCAGAAAGAAACAACAGGCTGTCGTATAAATCTCTGGGGGATTTTATTCGCAGGTTTTATTTCCCATTTTTTTGGGGACTCCTGATGCACCCACATACACACCAACTGAGAAATAACCTCGAAAAAGTTGCAACACGGGGTGAAAAGCTTATAGTGATTAGAGGAATTGATGTCAGCTTACATAATTGCGGACAGAGAAGCTCAGGTCTTCATGGTTTGTGATCATGAGGGGATTTGGCACTAATCACGCTCATTGTTCTGTGATCTTGAAATAACTTTGTGCAGGAGGAGGGGGCCCGGTCCGACCCCAAAGCCGTTTCCGCGGAGGAGGAGAACTCTGAGAAAGACGGAGAATCAATCAGATGAGAGGCGAGGGTGACCTCTGCCAAAAGTGCTGAGCTGCAGGTACATACCTCCTGACAAGTGACCCCATCACTTCTGACTCATCTCTCATCTAAGGTCTTCATACTGAGCCTCACATCTCAAATCCCCTGGAGGTAACTCTCTGGGCGCTCTCCTATTGAAAGTCTGCGCAGAGAGATCTACTGTCCACATGAAATAAGCCTCGAATATATTGTTGATGTGGCAACATTTTGGAATATTGAGTAAGATTCAAGAGGTGGTGTTGAAAGGTCGAGTCTTGACTTGGGTGTCTGGATGGAGATCAATGAAACAAAATGTAATGTATCATTTGGATCATATCAACATGAGATGAATACCTCCACAGACAGCTTTAATCAGGTGATTGTTCTGCTGTTAACTAGCATAGAACCTTCTCGCCTTATGGAAACATAAACATGCGAAATAGTCCGTGCCTCTTCCCTACAAATGTGAACGCAAAGCATTAATAACACCCGGCTGATGATGCGAGAGAGGTCTTTACAATACAATACAATACAATATTTAATTGTCCTCTCAGTTTCAACCAAAGATATTCTGAAATATGATCAAGTATGAATAACTAATACGGCATATTATGGCCGTTATAGGGTTCAAGAAAAAAAAAACGGAGCAAGGGAAAATTTACAAGAAAATACCTCAAATAAATAGGTTGTTTTCTTTTGAATGTTCTTGTAAATTTGCGACTTTAATCCCAGAAGACTTCTCTGAATATTATCCTCCTCCTGGCTCTGGATTATTATGTTTGACTTCCCTACAACGGCCCTAATTCAGAAACAGTTCCGCTCCAGCTGAAAATGTTTTTAAGATAGTTTAGAAAAATGACTTCCACTTTCATATTTTGCAAGTTGGAAATGCAAAGTTCAGTCTTGATGTCGATATATCACTGAGAGCGCATGAGACGTCTATGAGATGTAAAAAAACCAAAACATAACCCAGCAGTGGGTAGATGGCTAAATTGAAAGATTACAGGAAATAGTTGTTTTTTGGAGTTGGACCAAAAGGAGAAGTTTTTCCAAGTTTTGCTGCAATTGTTCCTCTTGTCCATACTGGATGTGAAGAGCTCACTTCCTGTTGTAAATCCAGTTCAAGAGATGGGCAACAAAACCCCCAGTCTTTGCTCTGTGTAAAAAATGCACTCTACAGCATAATAGAAGCTGATATGAGGCTTCAGTAGTCTGAGTTCTTTTCTCCCGTCAAACTATATTAATCACTCACATTGGAGACGATTCATGAAAGAATCCTTCAACAGCCAGTATGATGAGGAGGGATGATTACAGGGTGAGGGTGACATAACCCTTACCTGTTTGATTGATTGATTACACAGACTTGTGTGTGTGTGTGTGTGTGTGTGTGTGTGTGTGTGTGTGTGTGTGTGTGTGTGTGTGTGTGTGTGTGTGTGTGTGTGTGTGTGTGTGTGTGTGTGTGTGTGTGTGTGTGTGTGTGTGTGTGTGTGTGTGATTTCCTCTTCGCAGCGGAGGAGGCGTAGAGCCCAGCAGCTGTTGGCACAGGCCAGTAAGGCACTGGCTGAGGCCGTCAGCCTGTGCCTCCAACACAAGCTGCCCTCCTCCATCCTGGCTGATGCCGCTCTCAACATGTTGGAGTGTCATGGCCAGTCTGACCCTGCAGCGTCAGGTCAATACCTTGTGGAACTTGTGGAAATCGGAACCTCACACTAGTGCGGCGCGGCGGCCTCGTCCTGGTCGTCCGTCGCGCGCCTCCGGGTACCCAACTCTCCTCTCTCCTGCGGAGGGAGCACGGGGGGTTCAATGTCTCCTCCTGTCGTGGGACGGAGCGCCCGGGGGTTTGTTATCCCCCTTTCAATCTGTCTTCGAAACCTGGCCTAAACAAGAACCAAATAATACAACTCTTAGCGGTGGATCACTCGGCTCGTGCGTCGATGAAGAACGCAGCTAGCTGCGAGAACTAATGTGAATTGCAGGACACATTGATCATCGATCATTCGAACGCACCTTGCGGCCCCGGGTTCCTCCCGGGGCTACGCCTGTCTGAGGGTCGCTTTGCAATCAATCGGAGACGCTCGCGTCGGCGCGGTTGGGGCAGTCGCAGGCACCAGTTGCCTTCGTCCCCCTAAGTTCAGACTTCGGGATGCCCGGTGCGGTGCGGGGGCCCTTGTCGGGCTCGCCTCTCCCTCCGTCGGCGCTTCTCTTTTTCCCCCCTTCTCCGGCCCCTTCGCGGGGGCCGGGTGGGGCGCCCGTCGGGCCCGCATCAGTGGGCGCGGCTGCCGGTGGACATGTGTCTCCGCGCTGCCCGCGTTCCTTTTAGCGTGCGTCTTGCGTGGCGTTCTAGTGGTGGACTGAGTGGTTCCTTCGGGGGTCTGGCGGGCGACGGCCGGGACCCTCCTCCGCCGCGGCGGGGTACCCGACACGGAGAGCGTGAGCCTCCCCCCGGCCAGGGGGAGCCACGCCGTCGCCTCCGGGCGACGCGCTCATTCGACTACGACCTCAGATCAGACGAGACAACCCGCTGAATTTAAGCATATTACTAAGCGGAGGAAAAGAAACTAACAAGGATTCCCTCAGTAGCGGCGAGCGAAGAGGGAAGAGCCCAGCGCCGAATCCCCGTCCGACGGGCGGATTGGGGACATGTGGCGTATGGAAGACCGCTTGCCCGGTGTCGCTCGGGGGCCTGAGTCCTTCTGATCGAGGCTCATCCCATGGACGGTGTGAGGCCGGTAACGGCCCCCGTCGCGCCGGGGTCCGGTCTTCTCGGAGTCGGGTTGTTTGGGAATGCAGCCCAAAGTGGGTGGTAAACTCCATCTAAGGCTAAATACCGGCACGAGACCGATAGTCGACAAGTACCTTAAGGGAAAGTTGAAAAGAACTTTGAAGAGAGAGTTCAAGAGGGCGTGAAACCGTTGAGAGGTAAACGGGTGGGGCCCGCGCAGTCTGCGCGGGGGATTCAACTCGGCGGGTATTGGGACGGTCGATGGGTGCGTGGGGATCCCCTCGTGGGACCTCTCCACCTGTTTCAGGTATTGTGCATCAGATCATATGTGCCCGAGTCTCGTTTCTGTAGGACGTTGCACATAGAGTACATCGTATGAAACAGTTGTCCATATGCTGCATGTAGGACACCTACAGGTGTCTCTGTGCACATCACAGTCCCTTGCATTCCTTGCGGTATCATCACCCACTATAATTCCTGCTATTACCAACAGCGCCCTCTTCCATCTTCTGTTTTTTTTCCCCCCAGAGCTGCCACGCTGTCGCTGCGATGTCCGAGGTCCTAAGCTCTGCCTGCGCCGGCACCAGTGCGTCCCAGCTCTCGGCTCTGCTCAGTCTGCACAGGAAGCTGCTCCTCTCTCAAGAGGACAGGCCCAGCGGCATGCTGAAGGGAGCGGAGGACTCCCTCAATCGCCTCTCCAAGGTAGCGGGGGTCACCAACCCCCACCACTCATGATTTATGGATGCTGTCATACTCTGCTCAGTAAATTCCCTTGATGGCGGACACACACTATCGGTGCTGTTACGGCCTTTGCTCTGAATGCACTTCTGAAGTCGAGCTTCAACAAAAAACACTTCAAAGTTACACCAACATACACAGTAGCTACTATGTGTGAAAACTCTAGGACATCTGCAGCCCTGTATAATACATATAATATATATCATACGTCAGGAATCTGCCCCCTAAAATGCAGATGAATCTTTTGGAATGTTAACACAGAAGCATGTTAATGTGTAAATATTAGAAGTACAAATGTAAATGAATAGTTGCCTTATAATCAACCAACTGGTTATGTGATATATTACTGTCTGCAATGGTGATTATAGTCCTCAATTTCCCTCAAAGCACGTTCAGTGACTCGTGCTTGATTATGTTATTAATAGCAACAATGATGTCTTCAGAAGAAATTGAAAAATGCACTTCATCATCGACATGACAAAGTGAAAACTGATTGTGATATTATCATCATTGTTTTAACACGGACTGACTGAAATGTCATCATTTCATCTGTGACCTTTTCGGACAAATGACATGGTTGGTTTTGTAGATCTAAAATGAGTTGTTTTCAGATCAGCTCTAATAATTACAGTAACGAGTAAATCATTTACTATTGTTGTCGAGAGCTGCTGTAAAATACTCAAACCTGAGATTCTGCAACTCTGTCTTTTTAGTTTGTTGTTGCCTTTTTAAAACAGTGCTTCATCACAGAACCAAAGGAACAACCGAGGACCTGATTCTCCATATGCTTTAACATTTGAATATAGTGTTCGTTCATCTACAGCAAATACAATCTTTAATTCTGTCATGTTTGAAATGTTTAAAGTATAATGCTAATACTGCGCAGCTGGCCAACAGTGTGTAGTACGTGCGGTTGCCACATCATCTGGTTGTGTGTCTGACATGTCTACGTCAGATCAATGCATGTCTTCAAAATACTTTTAAATTGAAAGGCAACAGTCAAACCTTTAAAACCCAACATCCTACCTTTTAATCACTTCTAAAATGATTTTATTCAGATCATGAAAAACAAAAAAACAAGGGCAAAAGTTGATATAATATGTCGTTGTATTTATGATCTTGAAACACCTTTATTATGGTTTGCAGGCCTTCAGCCAACTGACCATCCATCCCAGCCACCTAAAGATCCTCTCAGAGCTTCCGGCCAACCTGAACGTCCTGCTGCTTCAGCACTCTGAAGACGGGTAATTCCTCTTTTGTCCTCGTCTGTTGTCTCTCGCTACATTCACCTTTCTTTGCCCTGCTATGAATTCTCTCCTTGTCGGCCTCTGGCTGCTTCATGGTATATGAGTCACAATAGGTTTTAGGCTGAAGGAACACTGTAGACATGAAGGGGCCTGCTGTGCGGTACACCTGCCGCTAGAGGGCTGATGTAGAAACTATGTATGTGTACTTGTGGAAAGAGATGGATCTATGGTAATTGAAATGTAAGAGATTGAAAGTAAGCATGTGAAGTAGTGTATACAGTATACATTGTTTGCTTGTCTTTGTGTTTAGGTCAGAACTGTACGGGGCCTTCTATGAGATGATCAAAGCTCCAGATCAAAAGGGAAAGACGACGCAAGTTCCAGGTTAGAGGCTCGTGCTTTTTTATGCCTCTTAAGCATTATGTTTCTGGGTTGTCCATCCATCCGTCTGGTCCATTCAAGCTTCGAGCTCTTCAGTACAGCACTACTGCATTCATGTATTTTTATGCCGCATCTAGTTTGTCCCATTGCCCCGGGGGCAGAGATGGGCAGAGATACATCAAAATGTATTTTGATACAAAATACCCCTTAAATAAATGTATCAAAATAAAATACAAAATACTGGTGCCAGAAAATGAAACAAAATACAATACATGTATTTTGTATTTGAAATACAGAAAATATTTTTTTCTGGATTTTCCGTTTTCTCACGGTTTGGTCTATATAACGTACACAAAGCTCTGGTGAACCCCAGAAAAAGGAAGAACAGTCACAGAATGTCTGTGTAACTAAGCAAAGCTATTAAACGACAACAACTTGATTGATTATGTATATATATATTTTTATTAATGGGACTTAACAGCCCATAAACTTTGGCTTTGCATCAACAAGAACACATTCATCTATGAGGTGGGACCCAAAGCAAATAAACTACTGGCAAAAAGACTGCAAAAACAACAGGCAGAAAGGACAATCCATAAGATAAGGGATACGGTTACAAATCAATTACAAATCATGTACCCAAGGAGGTTGTCCGAATGTCTGTGGTGAAAAGCCGAAAAATAAAGTGTGAAAAAAGAACATATTCATCACATATGAATAGCATCACAGCCAGTTTAGTTGCCTTTCAGAACAACTTTTCAAATATTTCTGGCGTTAACCGCCTCCTGTGCGGATGGAATATTATTCCTGCAAATGAGAACAGTCTCTCAACCGGAGCTGAAGAGGGGAGGGTTGTGTTGAATCGAACAAAAAGGAGCTTGACAAGTGGGTACTGCTGAAGAGAAAGCAGGTCTTTTCTGGTGTCCTCCAGAAAACGAAGGGTCTCCAACTCAGCTTTGCTGTGGCTTGTGATCTCCTGACTTTCCTGGACTTGAGTTTCTTCAGCTGAGAAAACAAAGAAGTCATCTTCCTCATCATCTTGGAGGTTGGAGGAAGCCGTTTCACTCTCTGCCACCAGGCCAAGATCTTCAGCTGAGTGGAGCATAAGCAGGTGGATTCGCCTCCTTTCTCCTGACAATCGTGGTGGTAGCCAGCGCATTTTGAAGAATGGGTGAGTGACTGTTGCCAAGATGGCTTCGTTCACATCCGTCTTCAACTCCAGATAACTACTGAACCTTTTCTCAAAACCTACCAAGATGGCTTGTAAAAGGGGAGAAGTGTGCCTTAGGTTGGAGGCTTGTAGGTCATGGAGTTTGGATTGCACAGCAAAAAGGGTAGGGATAACTTCACCATAGTAGCAGGATATCTGACCCTGTAGCCGATCTATGGCTACTGCAATAGGTCTCAGGATTTTGTACCACTGATCTCAGGATCAGTGGTACACACTAAGCTCAGTGTATGAGTGGCACATCTCACATGAGGTGGTAGGATGATTGCACCTTCAGACACTTCTTCTTCTGAAGCATTGATGGTTACAAAGGATAGTCCATTCTCTTCTGTGTCATCATTCTCGTCTTCATCTGCAACAACAGATATGTTGAACTCCTTAAAGGCCTTTACAAAATTTGACCCATTGTCAGTCACTGTTGCAATGATGTTTTCATTTGACAGGCCAAATTCTGAGTGGATTTCCTCCAATATCTCAGCAATGCGGTTGTAGTTGTGTGGACTTGGGAAATGTCTGCATGCGAGAACGACTGATTCACGTTCAGTTGAATCTGGCTTGATCCAGTGAACTGTTACGCCCATGAAGCTAGTCTTACTAGTGGACCAGATGTCAGCAGTGGTGCAAACATATTGCACCGTCTTCAGTTTCTCTTTCAGATTACTTTTTTTGGCATTGAAATCTGCGTCTATTCTCCTTCGCAGTGTACGTCTGGAAATCACTGTCAGATTGGTGTTTAATCCAATTGAATCAATTCAACAAATTCAGTTTGTTCAACTGTAGACAAAGGATGCATTCCCTTCACTATGTATGAAGTAATGAGAGAATCAAGTTTACCCTGTGTTACTGTGTGTTCAAAAAGGCGGGTCTGCCTATAGGGGGTGTTTGTCTTTTTGCCACTATAATTAGGCCTGCACTCTTTCTTGTGCCTTTCAAAATCATCAAGACTGTCAGGGTGAAGTCTCTTCAGGTGAGTTTTGAAATTTGATGTTGCTAAAAGAGTTCCAGATATTACTGCCTTCTTTTTGGTGCAGAGTTTCCACTCCGCCTGGATCTTTCCATCTGGTGTTTGAGAGACAACACTGAAAACGTCCCATCCAAGATTGCAGACACAGGCTTGGTTCCATCTGTGCTTGTTGATGGTCCTTCTTGAACATCATCTTGCTGAGACATGTTGTCCACCTGGCGAACTGTAGAATGTATGAAATAATAAAACTAAGAATACTTTCATAATATGCCTTTTAAATAAAATAAATTGGATATTTAATGTTTTTTTAACAAATAGCCAGGCTATGACAGTAGATGTCCAACTGTGAACTATATTATCTGCCAGTAATTGATATGGCATTATGACATCCACATTGAGAAGATACAGCATAACTTGTAATTCAGTGCAAGATTAGATGGTCAGACGTCTCTTGATAAGGTTATCATGAACATACAAGCTCCCAATCTCCCTCTTCCTATATAGCTAGCTACTCGACTGATAACTTGCTCAACACTGGCTATGCACTAGCCTAGACAGCATTCGAGCGTCATTAGCATGTTAGCATCGATTGCTAGCTTGATATTATAAACATCACTTCACCATGTATATAGACAGCATGCTAGCGTCATTAGCATGTTAGCATAAATCGCTAGCTTGATATTATAACCATCACCATGTATATAGACAGCATGCTAGCGTCATTAGCATGTTAGCATAAATCGCTAGCTTGATATTATAACCATCACCATGTATATAGACGGCATGCTAGCGTCATTAGCATGTTAGCATAAATCGCTAGCTTGATATTATAACCACCATGTATGTAGACAGCATGCTAGCGTCATTAGCATGTTAGCATAAATCGCTAGCTTGATATTATAACCACCATGTATGTAGACAGCATGCTAGCGTCATTAGCTGGTTAGCATAAATCGCTAGCTTGATATTATAATCATCACCATGTATATACAATAGGCCAGGGGTGTCAAACTCATTTTCACTCTGGGCCACATCAGCATCACGGTCGCCCTCAAAGGGCCGGTTGTAACTGTAAGACTGTATAACGTTAACTAACGTCTCCCTAACATATTGTTAAATAACTCTCTGCATTTGATTATTGTTTATTCAAGTGTTAAAATATTGTACATGCAGTTATATAAATGTAAAATGATATTTAAACACATTTCTGTTATTATAACATAAATCATTTTAATTGAGGGTTAAGAAACCCACATTACTCTTTCAAAGATCAAACTATTAAAGAAAATAACAAAGACAAATATCAAACACAAGTTATGACAATAACTTTGTTCAAAGCTGTTTGTGTCACCTCTCTGCATCACTAATGTTCCTCCCTGTCGTCGTCCTGTGCATGCAGCTACATCCAAGAGCTGCTCACTGAGAGTCAGGTCTGATGAACATGGATAGATGATGTATCCGTGTTGTCTGTGCTTTAATCAACAGTTCATTAAAAACACAAGTACCTGCTCGTCTCTTAGCTAGCTGTGTTGTTAGATTGCTGCTAGTTCATGAACTCGGTCTGCGATGGTGTTTCTTCACAAACTGACATTTGTAAAAGTCTGTATCTGGTCGGAGCACTGCTCACATACCTTCAGCATGCTCTGGGCTGTAGCTTGTGTCAATACATTCTGCTGTGATTGCAGTCTGCCTTTTAGTTCTTGGACAATTTGATGTTTTTCTTGGAGGCCAAATGTTTGGTGTCAAAATGCCGACGTGAATTGTATTCCTTCATCACCGACACGCCTCATAACACAGAAGACAGACCCGTTTTCTTGCAGCACAAACATGTATTCTCTTTCCCATCTTTCATTACATTTTCTTCCCTCTGCATCAATTGTTCTCTTCGTGGTCATTTTGGGATTATTTGTCGATCTTTTTCAATTGTTGGAAAACCTCTTTTCGGGCTGTTGCCTCTCCTGTCCACCTGTTGTGATAGTTTTAATGTCGGTACACAGACAACATGCTATCTCATGATTTCAACTTTCTATCTCATAATTTCGACCATGGGGATACTTTTATTTTCAAGTCTAACTTTTAATTATTTTTCCAAAAAAGAAAAAAAGTGTGTATATATATATATATATATATATATATATGTATAATTTTTTTTTTTTTGCTGGCGGATTCGCGGGCCACATAAAATGACGTGGCGGGCCGGATTTGGCCCGCGGGCCTTGAGTTTGACACCTGTGCAATAGGCTATGTAGCCAGACCCAGACATAAATTATACATTAAGCTAGTTGACATCTGTCACACTCGGATCAAATATTTACCTTGACAGACAATCCATTGAACTGGAAGATCTGAAGACTGAACTCGTGAACTGTTTTTTGATTTGTGGAGAAAGTATTTTGAGTATTTTAAATACAAAATTACTCCACTCTAAAGTATTTTGTTACAAATTACATTCGATTTTTCATCGGCCCTATCAAATACAAAATACTCAAAGTAATTGAAATACGTATTTCAAATACAAGTAATTGAAATACTGCCCATCTCTCCCCGGGGGAACATGGTCTACATGAAACATACGTTTCTATTCGTAGCATTGTTGTCAGCATTTAAATGGGGACAAGTAACAGGATAAACAGTGAGGGGGTAAAAAAAATAAGATGAGACGGAAGAAGAAAGAGGGATCTAACAAAGAGACCAGGAGGAGGCGGGGCGGGTGCTCGTGGGGACCAATTACCAGACTATTACATGTCTGATTGTGTGTCAACGCTGTGGCTGCAGGTACCCTGACGTGCTCTACGGTGGCCAAGGTTTCAGTCTGCCCACGGGCTCTGCTGGCACTGAGGGACCAGACTCGGGCCTTTGGCCTGGAGACGAGACATGCCCTCAGCAAGCAAGCCTGTCGGCAGAGGGCCGAGGGCGGTCCGGAGGCCGCCGAAGAGCCCCGTGCTTTTCCCCGCGTACGTCTTGTTGAGACCTCTGCTCTTCTTTCACTCCATTAACATTATCCACAGCAAGCCTGATGAATAAGCTCACTCCGCTGCAATCATCACCTCACGTCTCCTCCCGCTTGCTGGACAGCGAGATGTATCTGCTTCCATCCAAGCTTATAGATGTCCGCATGAAAAAACAAATAGTTTGTTACAGCTGCTGATGCTCCTCTTCTCTACTTCTCCTCTACAGAAAACTGCTGCAGAAGAAATGTTAGGAGCTCACTTCAGAGAAATTGTACAAGATATGGAAGACTATTTGAATCCACTTCTCACACAGTTTGACTTCTCATGCTTAAGGTGAGGTATTGTATATGTCTGGAGGTTTGTCCTCTACAAAGGCTCGACATATTTCTGTCCTATGTTGTCGTCAGATGTGAGGTAGCTCAGCCCGACTCATCCTCACCTGTCCTCACCTCCCTCAGAACCCAGGCTGCACCACCACCAGTCCCTCAAGTGACCACAACCAAAGAGAAAGAAGAGAAGGGGAGCTCAGGTAAAGGAAGAGCATGTTGGTTGAGAGCTTTCTTGTGTCTGTGACACCCTGAGGGTCTTGTGTATCATATGAACATCCAACATCTGCTGTGATTCTTATCTGTTTATTGGCATGGCAACCCCATCAGCAGATTTCTGTTCACCCCCTTCAGGCCAGTGTTGTGGCTTTACATGTGATATAATGTGATAAACGTCGATTTACACACACAACTTGATAACTCTGTACTTTTACCAGGTGCCGTGGAGATTATAGAGCCGCTGAACTCTTTTTTTTTTTTTCAAAGAATGAACTCTCTACATTGTTGGAACAGTCACACAACAGTTAGAAAGTATGGATTTCAGATGTGCAGCCATACATGTTAAAGGTTAAAGGCAGCAACATCTTAAAGATTAAAATAAATGATGGGTTCTGAGAAAATGTGTGTACTTGTGTGTGTGCAGCTAAATTAGCAGCAGAGCCAGGGATGTGTGTGGTGTTGCTGGCAGACAGGAAGTTGCTGGAGTTGCCTCTGGAAGCGTTGTCCATCCTGCAGGACCACGACGTCTGTGTCTCGAGACTTCTCCCTCCAGCTCCTCCACAGTCGCCTGAACAGAGAGGAACCAGACAAAGGTACTTTTATCATTTGTATGTTGTTGGTATCATGAAGTAATAGAGTAGCAATGAATACGATTCTTTCTTCAGCTGTAGATTTCTGCTTCATATTGCAGGCCAGATATTGTGACGTAGACGTGGCGGGTAAAGTTAAGTAGTAAGAAACAACAAAGTGTTGAACTGGTGGACCACAACGAAAGAGGAATGAAACTAAAAGATATGACTTGTTATGAAACATATGAATGTTTAAAATGTGGCAAAGATCCTGTAAGAACAGGTTTCCTGATGGGAGGAAGAAGACCATACAGTCTGAGGTGTCTTATCTATTGAACTGTTCATAATTAGTGGGCTTTTTGTCCAGTATCAGTGGATTTTGCCTCACATCATTCCCCGTCATATTTATGTAAATAATTGCTTACATTTGCGAAAGCATCTTGATGCTTGGATTTCGACTGCAGGCAGCCATCCATAGAATTGGAACATGTTCAGGAGAGAGGTCCGTTCACATCCTGCCGGCATGCTGAAGTGGTTGTCCATTTAAAAGTGGCCATTGTGATGCAATTTACAGTCAGGACTGTGGGTTTAATTGCCCAGGTGTAATATATGTAGGACATATAATGCTTATGCTTTTACATTTTTCCATCACGGTGTGAGGTATTGTTTTGTTACATTTTGGAAGTTCAGCCTCCTATAATAAGTCGATTTTCTCATATTTGCCCTATGGGGCAAATTGTCCTTGATTCCATTGCAGTGTTTGATGCAATATATCAAAATCAACGTTGTTGCTAATTCTTATCATATCCCAGCAGTTAGTCTACAGAAAATAAATACATTTCCTGTTTTCATAAAAGAAACAGTGGCATCGTGTAAACAAACTGGCATTCGAAGGGCTAACATTTTGAAAATGAATATTGAGTATTTGGTGGTGATGATCAGGACTGAAGCTTGTTAAAAACATTTAACTTTTAATATAATATCAATATATCATTTTATGCCAGTAGTCCCAGTTCTGACGCAGACATTTTTGTACTCCAAGGACATGAGATCAACTTTTTTTTAGGTTGTGGCACAAGGTGGCCAATGTTTTTAATGTTTTACCTGCTTTATCCTATAACAAAGCTAGCTATCCATAAAAAGTACACAGCTGACATGTAACATAAATATAGAGCCTTAAATTAAACAAAATTGAAACTGCGTGCTTAAAGGAAAAAAGCAATTAGCTGTGGTTGATTTGCAATTACTGTCGTCTCTCATTAATAAGAATAGCAACATTGTTCACCAATGTATTGTTAAAGGTACAGTGTGCAGCAATGGACTAAAATGTCAAAAACTATCTTTTCATATTTCACTATCGGAACATAAGGCAAGTGAGCAACAAGTACAGTTGTGTTGTTAGAGAGGACTGTTCAATGTGCTTCTGGTCTCATAAATGTGTCACAACCGTTTCAAAGCTGGAGTTCTCCAGTAAAGCCAGTATGACTGTCCAGTATGAAGGTATATTTGTGTCTTTATTACGCAAACAAAAAATGTTTTAAGAACACATTTCTCGCACTGCAATCAAAAATCAAGTTTGTAAGTAAAAATATATAAACTGAGTTAGTTTTGCTTATGAAACGGATTTTTGGCTGCAAATCAAAATCCTTTGCTCTCAAAACAAAAACCTTTGCTCTCAGAAAATGATGGATGTAGTGGGCGGGGCATACGCTGCTGAATGAGCCAGGTGTTTTATTTATATATATATATATATATATATATATATATATATATATATATATATATATATATATATATATATATATATATATATATCCCCTCATTTGCAGATTCATCAGCAAAATGTAACCTTTCAAATACTCGCTTATTCCGCTTCTTCTAGATTTGTCACAAAAACAATTCTCCAATTTCCTAACTGCCCTCCGGGTGCTATGATTGACTCTTTTCTATCACTTAATACGAGGCTAAATGGGCTCACTTCAGTCATGTATGATCACATTTTCAAGCTAAACCCAACTTGTTTGGACTCCCGAAGGGACATCCGGGACCAGGACCTCAAGATTACCACGTCAGATCAGCACCTCCTCTATGAGTCTGCTGCAGTGCAAGATTTACCGACGCAAGACTAGCCAAGATATACCCTGACAGAACTGATATGTGCAACCGATCAATCAACAATGAATAATCAATTAACAATCAATAGTCTGTGTTTTCATTTGCTGAGCGTAATGGATATCGCTGCTGTGAGGAAACTTTTACAACTCTTCTTCACTCACCAATAAATGTCACTGACTTTGCAGATGCTGACTTTTTTTCTTTTCTTTTTCCCCCAGTCCCAAACGCTGTGTAATCTGCCCCGCAGATGTATTAATTCTGCTTCCTGTCTGTGGCAGTTGAAAGTGACAACAAGAAGGAGACCAAAGGTGGCAAGGGAAATAAGGGGAAGGCAGATCAAAGACAAGCCATCAAAGTGGTGAGTTCAGTAAATGAATCTGGGCCTGCCAGATACGGACGGCAACATTACTTTTAACCTGCAGTCAGCACCGGCAATTATTTATTTCCTCTCGCCTCCCTTTTAAGTGTGGTTTTTCAATCAATTACATCATGTGTTTTCGTAAAGATCCTATTTCTGGCTTCTGAGCGTTTATCCTCCTTCATGCACCACTTTGCTTGTTTACAACCAACCCCTTCCTTTCTACTTACATTTCTGTTGCTCCGTCTCCTCTGTATTGAACTACACTCTTGCATTGTTTCTCGCATATATATATATATATATATATATATATATATATATATATATATATATATATATATATATATATATATATATATATATATATATATATACTGGGTACACTTTGTTTGTCACCATCTCTGGTTCAAGCTGTAACTCTCGTTTATTTTCCCAGATACCTGTGAATCGTGTGTTGCCTTCTAACACCTTCCCAGTGGATGCGCGTCACATGAAATGTATCTTTTTATTTATGTTTTTGTGAAGTATCAAACCTATTTGTGTGTTTTTAAATTGGCTGTTTTATTTGTGTTCTTGACACGTATTTGTAGAAATGTTGGAGTATTGTTGTTAACATACCCCCACAGATATTGTTGACCCTCACAATGAAGGCAACTTTGGTAAGAGAGATGATGTTACACATTTAAAGGATTAATAAGGCAGAATATTGATGTGTATTAGTAAATCCAAGAGTGGAAATGGCAGAAAGATTGTGTGTTGCTGGTGATCAATTACAGTACAGTATAGCTCCAGCCGCTTTTCTTTCGTGGATGCTGTGTTCTGGACTGAAGTACAGGAGTGCCGGGATGCTCTACTGTGATTAATCTTCTTTTCATACTGTATTGCAGCCGGGCATTGTCCCAGCTCGCTCTGCATGTCAGCGCGTAGCCTCTCAAAGCATCCTTCTCCCTTTTACAATACAGTATTTTACTTCATTTTATTCGACTTTTGTGGCCTCGTATGAGTCATATTCCAGCTCCCGGTTCAGTGTCGCCCCTTTAGCGGTGTAAGGATCCGTCATGTTTGTATGTTGCTGTCCATCTGGCACAGAAGGGACCAGTCTGAGCATGAGGATGAAGGAGATGTTGGAAACCCACAGCCAGCATTGTAGCCATGTGTGGGAGGGCTTCATGGGCAGCAGAGAAACGGCCAGGTCAGAATGCAATGCAGCACGTCTTTGCACTGAGCGTGCTCAGAACCAACTGTGTTTGTGACATTACAATGCACCTCATCTGCACCGCTAACCCTTCCCCAATATGTATCAAGTGTGTCCGAGATGGAGCAGCTGCTGTGCAGATGCAGTGCCTTCATTTACCTGGGGATGGAGCGCTTCATGGCAAACATCCCACCGGCCAAACTGGCAGCCTTCAATCTGTCTGGTACTGTACACCCAAACAGCATTTCTGTACAAATGAATGTAGGTACGTTGTTTTAAAATGTTGAACATGTCCAAATGTACGACAGCGTATTAGGGCCATTGTATGTGTAAAAAAGAAGAAATTATGAGAAAAACATCTATTTCTGAGATTGAAGTAATACAATTACAAATAAAAAACACATTTGGATATTCTCTGAGATTTAAGTGGTAAAAAAAAAGAGTTTACCAGAAGGAAACTAGAATATTCTCTGAGATCATAACGTAATAAAAGAAAAAACTCTGACATTCTCTGAGGTTAAAGTCTCAAATTTCTGAGAAATGAAAAACGGAAAAGTCCTGTTTTTTTGGTCACAGAACCATAATGCTTCACTCAGGTTGGCTCGACCTCATCACACCACAGATTGCCATGTATTTTAACTGCAGTGGATGACATCATCAAATTGTACTTTGCAATCGGATTTAGCAATAAAGGAATACTCGTGATTTTTGCCCAGAACCACCGTATTACCAGCAGCATCCAGCCTTCGAAGAGAGTAAAGTGGACTTATTCAGAAATTGTAAATTATTACTTTAATCTCAGACATTCAGAGCTCTTTCAAAAATTGCACATATTTAGCACTTTCCATTTTTGGATGAACCAAACTTAACACAGCCTATAAAAAAAAAACTGTTTTTAAAAATACATTGACTTAGAAACCTCCACACTGCTAAATACAATATATAAATACAACGACATCAGGGACATTGGTAAAAGAACCTGATACTATGTGTACATATGTATGCGCATCCAGGACTCTGACATGTACAAGGCAGCCCTCTGATGGGATAGACGTGCAAACTGTTATGGTTTGAGTAACAAAGATTGAAAAAAGATTTCCCTTGATGTTGCTGAGATAGTTACTATCTCACAACCCTCTCAAGCTAATATGAAAGATCACTATGAAGGTTACTGTGTCGTATAAAACACTTACCGAGTTCTATGTAACCACACTGCTGTTTGAGTTATCTAAAGCCGTTTTAAAAGGTGTATTAGGAAGAAAAGTAAGGCGTCAAAACACTGTAATGGCTGAATGACTGACATTCGGAGCGGAGCAGTTTGTCGATGATGTAAGCAGTAAATGGAGCAGTGGGCTTAGTCACTTCAAACCCATCAATCTTTTCGTTCCCTGTGTGGTTATAGACGTAACCCTGTCCTGCAGCGAGAGATCAATGAGGTTTTACTTACGGATCCCTGCTACACTTTAACATTCCCACAGCTTCACTCGTCTCAAAATATCTTAAGATTGGCTCTCTGCTCTTTATGTGGTATTTTAACACGGATATTTGCTGAATCATTTCAGCCGAAAGTCACTGTTGCCTCAGTCAAATGATGGCTGGAGAAAAATAGAAGTGGAACCTTTATGATTTTCTTTCCCCCCGGAGTAGTCTCAAAAGAACCCCTGACCGTGGTGATTTATTTACAGCCGGCGGAACAGGAAGCGGAATGCGTCTCCCTCTCCTCGCGCACTAGAGGAGGGCCTCTTCCCTCCCCCAGCACTCGTTAGATGAAGAATAAGCTGCCCCGGATCACCTTCCAGTCCCTCACCCCTTCCAAGATATACTTCACAAAAACAACACGCCTTCATCTTAATGGCTCCCTCCGCCGGCATGCAAAGACTGGGTGGACTCAATGTGATCGACAGAGTGTCAGCTTGGCCCTTACACATGGCCGCAGGCCAGACATATGGGCCTCCCGCCAGCCCGGCGCTGTCGTGCTGCTAACTATAGCACGACTGACACCATGGTCTGCGTTCCAGCTGTTACCTCACAACAAACCGGGCCGCTCTTAATTAGCCATCAGGATAAGAAGAGCCGATGGCAGATTTGGGTGTCATGCCGTACCACCTGCACTCGTATCACAAATCACTTTGTCTTGTTTAAGTAATGATATTATGCTTCTTAACATGGGGGGGGGGGATGTTTCGGCCCCAGGCTGCTGAATAGCAACAGACCGTCATTGTATATAGGAGGTCAGACAGAATAGCTGCGAGGCCTCACTGACACACACCTGGTGTCCGACACGAGCGTTCTAGTCTCGTCCGAGTGCTTGTACAGTAGAAAGCCTCTATTTTGTGTTCTAATAGATGGACTGTGTCACTGACAGCCACAGCATTTTAAAGTGTCATAAGTTCAACCTGTTATTTACATCGTACACTTATTCAATTCAAATTTTGAACACAATGGATCGATAGTTATTTTTCAACACGGACAGCAACGACAACAAAAGACAGGAGGTGATTAACTATTTACACTGAAACGATGTCATTAACCATGAGCACGCTGTGTGTGCGCTGGCTGTGCACTGACATGGCTGGTGTGTGCAGCCGACGGTGTTAACTACTAATTAACAACTAATCGTTAAACCTGTCCGGTTCCAATTTAGAATTCTCACACTTTGTCTAAAAACCTCTGAAACAAGTTGGTATAAAGAGACTGAAAGGTGTGTGTCAGCGTTAGTCTCACGCCTCTGCTTCACCACGTTCTGAGCACAGGCCTTATCCTTCATTAGTCTCCTCGAGTAGACAACATCATTGGGGGTTGTTTCCATATTTTGAGCTCAATGTGTGTCTCAACTGTTAATACTTGAATGATCCCCTTGTTGTTTTAGAATATAATCATTGTGTCAGCATACAACTCTTATGATTCTTAGAAATTCTCCTCCTTCTGTTCGTAAGAGGGTTCTGTTAGTTGTCTAATAATAATGATGAGGATGACGTTTTCTCTCCTCAGAGTGCCGCCTGGCTCTGCTCTTCGACCTGACTCAGAACAGTGCCAGTGTTCTCCGCCAATCGAACCTCGACATGTCCAAGAGGTAACCGCTCTATCGAGTGAAGCTCAAACTCAGTTTGTCAAAAATCCTCTGCACTAACCTTTCTATTAAGTAATGACATTGAGTTCCTGTATTGACAAGAACACAGTACAGCTGTTGTTTCAAGAGCGGCTTCAACCACAGCTGCTCTCCCCCGAGCACATCTGTCCTCTGTCTCCATCACCAGCCGCCGCGACTGTTCCTCACAAGGCGGCCGGAGGAACACGGAGTTCTGCTGCTGCCTCTCGTTTGTCAGAAGCTTCGGGGAGACCGTCGCACATTGAGAGAAAATGTATTTATTTTTCCCTTCGTGACGGGAATCAGTTAGCCAGGCAGAAGCAGAAGGGTTTACCACGAGGCAAAGCATCATGGGAATACAGTAAAGAAGGAAAAAATAGAATTAAAGTAGTTTTAATGACATTATTTTCATATGATGTATGAAAATATCCCAAATGAACACTGCAAGCGGCTACTTGATTACTATGAAGGGATTGTTTTAACAGCAGTTGATCACTATAAGCTGTTAACACTGTGTTTCTCTTCCGTCCAGTGCAGCACAGCTGGACCTGGAGAAACCCCTGGAGAGCGCTCTGCTGCTGAGTTTGTGTGGTGTCGGCTGTATTGTCCTCCACCAGTGGCACAGCAGCCTTCAGCAGAACACACGCACGATGCTCAATGTGCTCGACAGTAGGTTCTGGACAATACGTTTGCCTTTTCTACATTTCCCACCACGTACGATCCACCTCATACATTGTAATTTACAGGTGTGTGTGTGTGTGTGTGTCCACGTGTTCATGCAGATTTACTGAGGGTCAGGCAGACCTCTGGCCAGACCGTCCACGCCCTGAGGAGAGGGGACGGTGAGGTCACAGGATCACATGACACTGTTCATCCCACTCGCGTCCTCATTTAGCCTCACGTTGGCATTTCTGTTTCCTGTAACTATGTCCAAGTGTTCCTCTGTGTGTGAGGCTCTGGGCTCTTTGTGAATTCAGATAAGCTTCAGATATAGTCATGGCTTCCTCTGGCTTGTTCTCTGCAGATCAAGTGCTCCGCAGTGACTCGGAGGGAGACGATGCTCGCCACAAAACCACTCTGGCACCAGCAGCCTTCAACTGCATCGTCTATGGCCTCCCGAACTTAATTGTTGCCTAATACGCTGTATATCCTCACTGATATTTCACAGTTCAAGATCATTTCTGAATATCAGCCGGCTTTGCAAATATGAACTAAAGCTACTGTAACATGAGGGGGGGGGGGGGGGGGGGTAGATATTTCATTGAAGGTGATCCATGACCTCTACGTTTTCCATCGTCAAAGTTTTTAATATTGTTGTTACTGTACACAGCAGACGTCAGGTGCAACGTGCTCTGTGCTGTGGGAGAGGGTAGCTCACAGAGGTTCCCCTCACCCTGTATGTATCCTATTCATTACATGACCAACGTTACTGCTCATATCGCTCCGACAAGTTGTACACTCGGGATCAGATAACAACAACATTGACCTGTGTAAACAACTCAGGACGGATATAGTCTCTTTCCAAGTATGGTATTTGAACTTGTTATTCTTTTCTTTGTTGCATTTCCTTTGACGACCCAGGAAATGTTAGCGAAGGCATAAATCCACGTTATATGTCTCCTTGCAGATTAAGCCATCCAAATGGTGATCATGTCAGGCACAGCCACTGTGCTGCAGCAGTTTATCAGTGGGCTGAAGAATCGAAATGAAGACACCAGAGCAAAATCTGCCAAAGAGCTGCAGCACTATGTGACCACAGAACTCCGAGAGGTAAACATGGATGTAATAGAAACCTGCCACTAGGATAGGATTACAATATACTGTTGTTGCCCACAGCTGACTGATCAGCTGTTTACACTGATTCATTGTGGATATGAAGACTTTTTAGACACCTAGTTTTCTTTTTTTTTCTTTCATTGTACAAGTCATCAGTTATGCTTTTTCAACACACATTTTTTGTGCCTTCCACAGTTAAGTCAAGATGAAGCCACTACATTCTACGATGAGTTAAACCACCACATATTTGAGCTGGTATCCAGCTCTGATGTGAATGAAAAGAAAGGAGGGATTCTCGCCATCGGTAAGCCGTAAACTTCGACATGCCAGATTAACTTCATTCAATTTAACTTTTGATTTACCAACGATCTGGTGGAATTGTCCAGAGATAAGTGACTGTCCTGCATGTATGTCACATGAAGATGTGCAATACAGCACACAGTATGTGTGAAACAGCATATTACTGAGACTCAATCCTGTGTTCCAGTGAGTCTGATTGGAGTGGAGGGAGGCAATGCCACCAGAATCAGCCGCTTTGCCAATTACCTGCGCAACCTGCTCCCGTCCAGCGACCCTGTGGTGATGGAGATGGCCTCTAAAGCCATGGGCCACCTGTCTATGGCAGGGGACACCTTCACTGCAGAGTATGTGGAGTTTGAGGTGAAGAGGGCCCTGGAGTGGCTGGGAGCAGACAGAAATGAGGGCCGACGCCATGCTGCAGTAAGTGATTCACAGACGGCAAGGGCTGTGTTGTTTGTTGTTGAAATAAAGCCACTTCTTGGTGGTGTTTACAGTATGTGTGGTGGAGATGAGGGCTGAGGACAGTTTCACTCAAAATTGTCCCATTGACCCGTTTTTACTTTGTAAAGCAGCACAAAGCTAGAGTACTTTTATTTTAGTGGCACAGTTTCCTCCGGACACATTCATCTCTCACGCTCTCTTTACCACATCGTCCCCGAGTTGATGGTGAATGGACACATCATTTTAGCAACCAAATATAACATTGTTATGACAACACATTTAAGATGATGACGGAACAGTACACACACAATTTATTTCCAGTAGCACTTTTTTTTTTTTAATTCTAAGGGTTGATATTAATTGCCGAGTGATGTCTCAAAGCACAATATTTACACATATTTTACACTGGAAAGACCCAAGAACGGCAATCAATGCCCAGCTGTGAAATGCTTTCCTGTCCTCTCCAGGTGTTGGTGTTGAGGGAGCTGGCTGTGAGCGCGCCCACCTTCTTCTTTCAGCAAGTGCAGCCCTTCTTTGACAACATCTTCTACGCAGTGTGGGACCCCAAGCAGGCCATCCGGGAAGGGGCTGTCTCTGCACTGCAAGCCTCTCTCATCCTCCCACCACAAGGAGACTGTGTACCGTGGTCCTACGCCCAAAATCCCTGTATTCACTGAAGGAGATCCTAGGGAGTTTGCTCGGCTTAAGGTTGCCCTGGAGAACCTGCTGCCTGAGGATGCTACAGAGCGCTTTAATTATCAGATCCTGGTGGACCACCTGAAGTATGAGGAGGCACTGCTCATAGCGGACTCCTACAACAACTCGTTGCAGCCCTACACTGACACGATGGCTAGCCTCATTGAAAACTATGGCCAGCCGCACCAGTTAGCTCTCAGAAAAATCGCTGACCTGATGGATGCCCCGAACATCGCACGTGGAGACACCTGTGGGTTCAAGCAGTTTGCACTGCGATTGAGAGCACTAGTTGGTATGTGAGATCAGCTTGGGGACAGTGGACATACTGAGCTTCACTGTGGGTCACATGTGACACGGCTGTTGTCCAAGCTGCCTCAGGATATGCGGGCTGAGTTCAAGAGGTTCCTGTACCCCATGCGTGTTACCATCCCCAACCTCTTCCACTTTTCAGACTGGCTCGACTATGAGCTGAAGATTCAAGAGACTGTGTACGTTTCACTGTACAGAGAGGATAAGAACAAATCAGGACCACGGCCAGAGAATTACCGCGACAGGAGCAAGAGTGGCAGGAGCACCAGCATACTGCCACTACTGCTTAAACACGCAGCACATTCTCGACCAGTGTGTAAGCTTTGCACAGCTGACAGTGGAACAAAAAACAGCCTGGATCAAGATCAACAAAAGATGCTGGAGATGCGGCCGCTCGCACCAGGCTGCACAGTGCCGCCTGAAGTTTACATGTCAGAAGTGTAAGGGGAAGCATCTGCAAGTTCTGCACGATGTGAATATAAAACCTGCAGCTGAGAATACGTCCTGCCTTGTCAGCACAACCAATGACGTACTGTACTTGGACAGACGGTCCGGGTGCAGCCAAGTCCTACTCAAAGTGAGTAAGGTGTTGCTGCGCAATGGTGAGCACACACAATTGCTTGTTTGACTATTGTCAATAAACCTCTCAAAAGGAACATCTTGTCTGGAGTGCATTCTGATCGATGCCCCCTGGTGGCCACACCTTTTAATGAACCACAGTAAAAATATACAGTCCTTTCCCAGTCAATACAACAACCTATTTAGGCCAACAGTATGTACCTGACAGTACTCTTCTTCCTCTACCTTGGTTTGTTGCAAAGTAAAAACACAAATGTACCTTGAAGTTATTTTCTATGTCGTTCCTTATTTTGTTATCATCTGTGCCTCGCCAGTGTTGGTAAGTTCTATATGATCATTTTGAAATAAACTACAGCAGTGTTATAAAAAATTATAATAATTCATTAATTTATTATTCATTAATGTCAGATCTTGTTCCCTTGGACCTACATGTATGTATCATTACGTTCTGCACTGGTTAACAATCAGTAAAGATTTCAATTATTTATGATTTAGTTTGAATTAAATTGGGAAGAATTATGCTGCACGTTGGGGCCATAATCTAAAGCTTTCCCCATTTTAGTTATATCAACATGTAATATTATGATTATCAATACGTAACAGTACTAACAGTAATGCCTTTGAGTCAAATGAAAATCAAAGACATTAAATTATAATTTCACAATATTTATTGTATATTAATTGTCATACATAGTCAGATTATCAGAAATATTTTGACATTGTTTCAAATAAAAATACATATTTAGAAAGTTTGTCATACATTGATTTTTATTGTGCTGCTCTATAAATAAACAGTATACATACAACACAACAATGTAAAGGTCGTATAGTTGAGTTCAAAGTATTCATCTCTTGTGTTTGTGTCTCACAGGGCAGGACTCCTCTGTGCTATTGGCTCACTCGTGGGGCAGCTGAGAGTGGACGTCATCCAACCATCATCCCAGGAAGACCCAGACGTCCTCCTGCCGCCCCCCCCCCCCCCCCCCCCCAACCCGCTCCTCCACCCACTGCCTGCAATTGAAATATTGTTAATAGTGTTGATGTTGATGGAAGTAGAAGTGTTGGAAGTGTTGTTGATGGAAGTAGAAGTGTTGTTGATGGACTGCGGATGGGAAGAAAGTGTTCGTGTGGCGTGAGGTCTTGGTCCTGATGGACCGCAGACTGCATGAGTTAAGGTGAGAGCACCTTGGACGAGAATGTCCAGTAATTCCACAGAAGTTAACTGAAAAGTTGGAAGTAAGTCCGCTGGAGTTGTTCCCCTGATGTTTATGAACTCCTCTCTGGTGAAAGAGCTCTGGGTATCGCAGCATAAAACTGAATTAAAAACAAAACAATGCGCACCAACACGATTATCATTATCAGAAATATTTTGACATTGTTTCTAATACCCAGCGGGGACCCAGCGGGTACGTCACCGTACCCGCTGGGTCTCTGACTCTCTGGGGTGCTGAGAGTGGTTCAGTGGTCTGTGGTGGGTCTGGGTCTTCCTGGGATGATGGTTGGATGACGTCCACTCAGCAGCACGAGTGAGCCAATAGCACAGAGGAGTCCTGCCCTGTGAGACCCAAACACAAGAGATGAATACTTTGAACTCAACTATACGACCTTTACATTGTTGTGTCGACCTCCATGTCCTCGTCCTCCATGTCGTCGACCTCCATGTCCTCGTCCTCCATGTCGTCGACCTCCATGTCCTCGTCCTCCATGTCGTCGACCTCCATGTCCTCGTCCTCCATGTCGTCGACCTCCATGTCCTCGTCCTCCATGTCGTTGACCTCGATGTCCTCTTCCTCCTCCTTAGCTGGGACCAAAACGTCACCGGTCCTCTGCCTCTTCACACTTACCTGCTCCATGCGCTCCTCTTCCCTGCGCCTCTTGGTGGACTCTTCTGACCTCTGGGGGACCAGGGGCGGAGCCTCTTCAGGACGTTCCACACCAAAAAGGAGGGAATGCACATAATAAATACATACTACACATACTACAAATACAACACATACTACACCTGCTCCGTTGTCAGAGGAGTAGGGGAGGATGCTGTAGCCCACTGGTGGAGGAAGTGCCATGATGTCGTTCACAGAAGCTGAGAGGGAAAAATTCAAACTGTAAGGATTTCTCATAACATGAAATATTTCTGGATTACATTGAAGAATAATCAAAGATTTAATTAGAAAAGAATGATGACCGCACTACACGTGTCACCAAGTCACCAACACAGAAGAGGCTGTTTTAATATTTTAACAATAATATCAAACATAGTGCAGCTCTGCCTCTGTTAGTTTGAACACATAACACAACTATATTAATAATGATAAAAAGAATATAACTGTAATATAACTCTTACTCTGCACTGTGTGTTATGATAATAATTGTTACATACAATATGTGTACATAATTGTTAAACTCCATACATCAGCTGGTGTTTTGCCAGGGATTGACATGAGAAGAGTTTAACAAAACATCCAGCAGGTGGTATAAGCAAAGCTCTCTACGTTGTACTGTACTTAACTCTCAGTGAAGAATCAATGCTAACAATTTGATATTCAAGGAGGGATTTGGTAATCCTTAAATTATTATGGTGGCACCAAACATACCAAGCTAAATTACGAAAAGTGCAAACGGACAAAATCTATTCTGAATCCAAAGTGACAGGTCAGACATGCTACTGGTTCACACGACAGGAGTTTGGTGAGGGTATATTACCCCATCACACTACATCGGACACGGGGAGAACACTCACGCTGACTAGCACATGTGCCACAACAGCGGCAGGTCCAGCAATCCGGTGCCAGATAATAGATATGATCCAAACAAACCTGCGCGTGAATGATAGCATAAAGACTCTGTCCTAATGTAGGAGGTTAGAGGAAATCCCAACATTTTACACAGTTAGTTCATTATTTTACAACTGTATGATTGTAAATACTATATTTCAATATATCCCTCCTATAAGCAAAGCTCTCTACGTTGTACTGTACTTAACTCTCAGTGAAGAATCAATGCTAACAATTTGATATTCAAGGAGGGATTTGGTAATCCATAAATTATTATGGTGGCACCAAACATACCAAGCTAAATTACGAAAAGTGCAAACGGACAAAATCTATTCTGAATCCAAAGTGACAGGTCAGACATGCTACTGGTTCACACGACAGGAGTTTGGTGAGGGTATATTACCCCATCACACTACATCGGACACGGGGAGAACACTCACGCTGACTAGCACATGTGCCACAACAGCGGCAGGTCCAGCAATCCGGTGCCAGATAATAGATATGATCCAAACAAACCTGCGCGTGAATGATAGCATAAAGACTCTGTCCTAATGTAGGAGGTGAGAGGAAATCCCAACATTTTACACAGTTAGTTCATTATTTTACAACTGTATGATTGTAAATACTATATTTCAATATATCCCTCCTATAAGCAAAGCTCTCTACGTTGTACTGTACTTAACTCTCAGTGAAGAATCAATGCTAAAAATTTGATATTCAAGGAGGGATTTGGTAATCCATAAATTATTATGGTGGCACCAAACATACCAAGCTAAATTACGAAAAGTGCAAACGGACAAAATCTATTCTGAATCCAAAGTGACAGGTCAGACATGCTACTGGTTCACACGACAGGAGTTTGGTGAGGGTATATTACCCCATCACACTACATCGGACACGGGGAGAACACTCACGCTGACTAGCACATGTGCCACAACAGCGGCAGGTCCAGCAATCCGGTGCCAGATAATAGATATGATCCAAACAAACCTGCGCGTGAATGATAGCATAAAGACTCTGTCCTAATGTAGGAGGTGAGAGGAAATCCCAACATTTTACACAGTTAGTTCATTATTTTACAACTGTATGATTGTAAATACTATATTTCAATATATCCCTCCTATAAGCAAAGCTCTCTACGTTGTACTGTACTTAACTCTCAGTGAAGAATCAATGCTAAAAATTTGATATTCAAGGAGGGATTTGGTAATCCATAAATTATTATGGTGGCACCAAACATACCAAGCTAAATTACGAAAAGTGCAAACGGACAAAATCTATTCTGAATCCAAAGTGACAGGTCAGACATGCTACTGGTTCACACGACAGGAGTTTGGTGAGGGTATATTACCCCATCACACTACATCGGACACGGGGAGAACACTCACGCTGACTAGCACATGTGCCACAACAGCGGCAGGTCCAGCAATCCGGTGCCAGATAATAGATATGATCCAAACAAACCTGCGCGTGAATGATAGCATAAAGACTCTGTCCTAATGTAGGAGGTTAGAGGAAATCCCAACATTTTACACAGTTAGTTCATTATTTTACAACTGTATGATTGTAAATACTATATTTCAATATATCCCTCCTATAAGCAAAGCTCTCTACGTTGTACTGTACTTAACTCTCAGTGAAGAATCAATGCTAACAATTTGATATTCAAGGAGGGATTTGGTAATCCATAAATTATTATGGTGGCACCAAACATACCAAGCTAAATTACGAAAAGTGCAAACGGACAAAATCTATTCTGAATCCAAAGTGACAGGTCAGACATGCTACTGGTTCACACGACAGGAGTTTGGTGAGGGTATATTACCCCATCACACTACATCGGACACGGGGAGAACACTCACGCTGACTAGCACATGTGCCACAACAGCGGCAGGTCCAGCAATCCGGTGCCAGATAATAGATATGATCCAAACAAACCTGCGCGTGAATGATAGCATAAAGACTCTGTCCTAATGTAGGAGGTGAGAGGAAATCCCAACATTTTACACAGTTAGTTCATTATTTTACAACTGTATGATTGTAAATACTATATTTCAATATATCCCTCCTATAAGCAAAGCTCTCTACGTTGTACTGTACTTAACTCTCAGTGAAGAATCAATGCTAAAAATTTGATATTCAAGGAGGGATTTGGTAATCCATAAATTATTATGGTGGCACCAAACATACCAAGCTAAATTACGAAAAGTGCAAACGGACAAAATCTATTCTGAATCCAAAGTGACAGGTCAGACATGCTACTGGTTCACACGACAGGAGTTTGGTGAGGGTATATTACCCCATCACACTACATCGGACACGGGGAGAACACTCACGCTGACTAGCACATGTGCCACAACAGCGGCAGGTCCAGCAATCCGGTGCCAGATAATAGATATGATCCAAACAAACCTGCGCGTGAATGATAGCATAAAGACTCTGTCCTAATGTAGGAGGTGAGAGGAAATCCCAACATTTTACACAGTTAGTTCATTATTTTACAACTGTATGATTGTAAATACTATATTTCAATATATCCCTCCTATAAGCAAAGCTCTCTACGTTGTACTGTACTTAACTCTCAGTGAAGAATCAATGCTAAAAATTTGATATTCAAGGAGGGATTTGGTAATCCATAAATTATTATGGTGGCACCAAACATACCAAGCTAAATTACGAAAAGTGCAAACGGACAAAATCTATTCTGAATCCAAAGTGACAGGTCAGACATGCTACTGGTTCACACGACAGGAGTTTGGTGAGGGTATATTACCCCATCACACTACATCGGACACGGGGAGAACACTCACGCTGACTAGCACATGTGCCACAACAGCGGCAGGTCCAGCAATCCGGTGCCAGATAATAGATATGATCCAAACAAACCTGCGCGTGAATGATAGCATAAAGACTCTGTCCTAATGTAGGAGGTTAGAGGAAATCCCAACATTTTACACAGTTAGTTCATTATTTTACAACTGTATGATTGTAAATACTATATTTCAATATATCCCTCCTATAAGCAAAGCTCTCTACGTTGTACTGTACTTAACTCTCAGTGAAGAATCAATGCTAACAATTTGATATTCAAGGAGGGATTTGGTAATCCATAAATTATTATGGTGGCACCAAACATACCAAGCTAAATTACGAAAAGTGCAAACGGACAAAATCTATTCTGAATCCAAAGTGACAGGTCAGACATGCTACTGGTTCACACGACAGGAGTTTGGTGAGGGTATATTACCCCATCACACTACATCGGACACGGGGAGAACACTCACGCTGACTAGCACATGTGCCACAACAGCGGCAGGTCCAGCAATCCGGTGCCAGATAATAGATATGATCCAAACAAACCTGCGCGTGAATGATAGCATAAAGACTCTGTCCTAATGTAGGAGGTTAGAGGAAATCCCAACATTTTACACAGTTAGTTCATTATTTTACAACTGTATGATTGTAAATACTATATTTCAATATATCCCTCCTATACGGTCAAACGGAAATTAAGGAGCTTTTATTGCATCATTTGGAGTTGTTGAAGCGTGATATCTTATTGTGAAGGACAAAACTACGGTCCCGGATGTGTTGACAGCATTGATGGTGGTATTTTGCGACCCTGTTACATGAGAATATCCCCAAAAAACCAGCGGATAGAAGTCCGTACGGATTAGGTCATTAGCAGTGCACGGCTAATTCGGTTAGCATCGTTTTAACGACTCTGGTAAAGGCAAAGCTAACTGTAATAATTACAACAATATTTCGTTTGAAAGGTACGAAGTTTAACTTCAGTTTAACACCATTAAATCAACTGAAAACATTACACGATCATTTTTATCAACATTTTAAGTGAATTGTATTGAAACATGAGCTAAAAACTGTCCGGTTTGGGGTACAACTCCGTTAGAGAAATAGTTTCAAAGGATCAGATGTTTGTTCAATAACAGGGTCGCATCGTGTCCTGGTTTGATGACGTAGGCTACGGCCAGACGCTCGCCTCTCGTTCCATATGGTTACCATGGTGCACAACTTCAGCATTTATTGAAAGTGTTCTATTTTCAGAAATATACATTTTAATGTTAAAATAGGAAGATTTGATGCCTTCAAACCAAAATAACTGTGTTTAATTAAACATCTAGCTACATTATTGTGAACACCTTCCACAGATGTCCCGCAACATTTAAGACATTCTGCCACTCGAATAATCAGTTTACACGAGCGTCTGTTTCCGACAGGCCTGATAATATAGTGTCAACTGTTCACCTTTCACTGATTTCTAAACGGAGAATGCTTTAAATGCTTTGAAGGGGGTGAATCAAAAGAAAAATGCTAAAATAAATGTAAAAGGTAACTTACCCGCAGAGGGATGGGCTATCTCTCACAGCACACTCCCAGCAGGTGCTTCTCCTTCAGCCGAAGATCTTTCGTGCTTCTGTTGTCCACGAGAGTATAGCGATCCAGTAGTTTCTCCAACAAGTTTTGTATCAAGTAGCTTTTCAAACAAAAGTCAAGAAGTTAAAAACTCAAAGAGTCGGCTCTCCACGGTATGTCCAAGAGGTGTTTACGCTCAGGTCCAAGTGCAGAGTGAGCGATCAGAACGTTCTGAGGCCTCAAGTAACCTCGGGTGGGTCCGTTTCCATGGCATTCAGTGACGCGTGCGTGAGTGAGTGCGTGCGTGTGATTAGCCAAGACAGAAAGAGAGACATATTAATTATTTTATCTAATATATAATATATTTTTTATTTGATTTATACTAGTTATTTGTATTTGACTTACCATTCAGTACAGCTATGAGTTGTAAACATTACACAACCAGTCTCTGCTTATTCTAATACAACAAATCTGTATTGGAAACGAAATTGAGAGAGAGAGAGAGAGATTAAGTAAATATATATACATATACATATATTTATTTATTTCTCAAATTAATCTTTCTAGTAGAGACAAGAGCCTGGATTGCAATAAGGCAGAGGACAGTTAACAAAAACAACAGCAGCAAAACGTGTTTATTAACTTGCAGTAACACATATGCACATACTTTATATTTTTTTGCTTGCAAGGCAGTCACCCTGCCCTGCAGGATTATTTTCTCCAAAATTGTCCAAATCACATTGAGTCAATTATGAAAAGAGAAACACGTATCAATAATATTCACACAAGGATGCAAACTTTTACTGAAAACTGTACTTTACTCAAGGACATATGCGCTACATGCGTTCAGCTCTGCGCAGGCCACTCGACGCAACACAGCGCTTGTGAAGTTTTCCGCACGTACCCTGCTGCAGACGGCCCAGCCTAACTTAGCGATGCGATACCTAGCTAACATTTCTCTGCACTAGCTAGGTAGTCGTACAATGAGAGATATTCTGCAAGAGCCGAATATAAATTGACCGACACATATAAGAGAAACACGTAAGTGGTTCAAAGCGACGTTGCTATCTTGCTAACACTTTGCTACAATAGATAGCTTAACCGTAGCCATGGCTAACGTTAGCTAAACAAAAGCAGCATGATACACTCATGAGGCTCTGTGTTAGCCTGTAACCTACGTGACATAACACAACGACACACTACTTAGACATGTCAGTGTTGTACTAACTCTTATTATTGTACAGGGTATACTTTTTCTAGTTTCGTGTAATGTCTGTTTGGTATGTTGAGTTAACCAGTAAGGTTTCTGAAGCTAACCAGACGCGTTAGCTTGCTGCAACGTCAGCTAACAACAACATTGACCTGTGTAAACAACTCAGGACGGATATAGTCTCTTTCCAAGTATGGTATTTGAACTTGTTATTCTTTTCTTTGTTGCATTTCCTTTGACGACCCAGGAAATGTTAGCGAAGGCATAAATCCACGTTATATGTCTCCTTGCAGATTAAGCCATCCAAATGGTGATCATGTCAGGCACAGCCACTGTGCTGCAGCAGTTTATCAGTGGGCTGAAGAATCGAAATGAAGACACCAGAGCAAAATCTGCCAAAGAGCTGCAGCACTATGTGACCACAGAACTCCGAGAGGTAAACATGGATGTAATAGAAACCTGCCACTAGGATAGGATTACAATATACTGTTGTTGCCCACAGCTGACTGATCAGCTGTTTACACTGATTCATTGTGGATATGAAGACTTTTTAGACACCTAGTTTTCTTTTTTTTTCTTTCATTGTACAAGTCATCAGTTATGCTTTTTCAACACACATTTTTTGTGCCTTCCACAGTTAAGTCAAGATGAAGCCACTACATTCTACGATGAGTTAAACCACCACATATTTGAGCTGGTATCCAGCTCTGATGTGAATGAAAAGAAAGGAGGGATTCTCGCCATCGGTAAGCCGTAAACTTCGACATGCCAGATTAACTTCATTCAATTTAACTTTTGATTTACCAACGATCTGGTGGAATTGTCCAGAGATAAGTGACTGTCCTGCATGTATGTCACATGAAGATGTGCAATACAGCACACAGTATGTGTGAAACAGCATATTACTGAGACTCAATCCTGTGTTCCAGTGAGTCTGATTGGAGTGGAGGGAGGCAATGCCACCAGAATCAGCCGCTTTGCCAATTACCTGCGCAACCTGCTCCCGTCCAGCGACCCTGTGGTGATGGAGATGGCCTCTAAAGCCATGGGCCACCTGTCTATGGCAGGGGACACCTTCACTGCAGAGTATGTGGAGTTTGAGGTGAAGAGGGCCCTGGAGTGGCTGGGAGCAGACAGAAATGAGGGCCGACGCCATGCTGCAGTAAGTGATTCACAGACGGCAAGGGCTGTGTTGTTTGTTGTTGAAATAAAGCCACTTCTTGGTGGTGTTTACAGTATGTGTGGTGGAGATGAGGGCTGAGGACAGTTTCACTCAAAATTGTCCCATTGACCCGTTTTTACTTTGTAAAGCAGCACAAAGCTAGAGTACTTTTATTTTAGTGGCACAGTTTCCTCCGGACACATTCATCTCTCACGCTCTCTTTACCACATCGTCCCCGAGTTGATGGTGAATGGACACATCATTTTAGCAACCAAATATAACATTGTTATGACAACACATTTAAGATGATGACGGAACAGTACACACACAATTTATTTCCAGTAGCACTTTTTTTTTTTTAATTCTAAGGGTTGATATTAATTGCCGAGTGATGTCTCAAAGCACAATATTTACACATATTTTACACTGGAAAGACCCAAGAACGGCAATCAATGCCCAGCTGTGAAATGCTTTCCTGTCCTCTCCAGGTGTTGGTGTTGAGGGAGCTGGCTGTGAGCGCGCCCACCTTCTTCTTTCAGCAAGTGCAGCCCTTCTTTGACAACATCTTCTACGCAGTGTGGGACCCCAAGCAGGCCATCCGGGAAGGGGCTGTCTCTGCACTGCAAGCCTCTCTCATCCTCCCACCACAAGGAGACTGTGTACCGTGGTCCTACGCCCAAAATCCCTGTATTCACTGAAGGAGATCCTAGGGAGTTTGCTCGGCTTAAGGTTGCCCTGGAGAACCTGCTGCCTGAGGATGCTACAGAGCGCTTTAATTATCAGATCCTGGTGGACCACCTGAAGTATGAGGAGGCACTGCTCATAGCGGACTCCTACAACAACTCGTTGCAGCCCTACACTGACACGATGGCTAGCCTCATTGAAAACTATGGCCAGCCGCACCAGTTAGCTCTCAGAAAAATCGCTGACCTGATGGATGCCCCGAACATCGCACGTGGAGACACCTGTGGGTTCAAGCAGTTTGCACTGCGATTGAGAGCACTAGTTGGTATGTGAGATCAGCTTGGGGACAGTGGACATACTGAGCTTCACTGTGGGTCACATGTGACACGGCTGTTGTCCAAGCTGCCTCAGGATATGCGGGCTGAGTTCAAGAGGTTCCTGTACCCCATGCGTGTTACCATCCCCAACCTCTTCCACTTTTCAGACTGGCTCGACTATGAGCTGAAGATTCAAGAGACTGTGTACGTTTCACTGTACAGAGAGGATAAGAACAAATCAGGACCACGGCCAGAGAATTACCGCGACAGGAGCAAGAGTGGCAGGAGCACCAGCATACTGCCACTACTGCTTAAACACGCAGCACATTCTCGACCAGTGTGTAAGCTTTGCACAGCTGACAGTGGAACAAAAAACAGCCTGGATCAAGATCAACAAAAGATGCTGGAGATGCGGCCGCTCGCACCAGGCTGCACAGTGCCGCCTGAAGTTTACATGTCAGAAGTGTAAGGGGAAGCATCTGCAAGTTCTGCACGATGTGAATATAAAACCTGCAGCTGAGAATACGTCCTGCCTTGTCAGCACAACCAATGACGTACTGTACTTGGACAGACGGTCCGGGTGCAGCCAAGTCCTACTCAAAGTGAGTAAGGTGTTGCTGCGCAATGGTGAGCACACACAATTGCTTGTTTGACTATTGTCAATAAACCTCTCAAAAGGAACATCTTGTCTGGAGTGCATTCTGATCGATGCCCCCTGGTGGCCACACCTTTTAATGAACCACAGTAAAAATATACAGTCCTTTCCCAGTCAATACAACAACCTATTTAGGCCAACAGTATGTACCTGACAGTACTCTTCTTCCTCTACCTTGGTTTGTTGCAAAGTAAAAACACAAATGTACCTTGAAGTTATTTTCTATGTCGTTCCTTATTTTGTTATCATCTGTGCCTCGCCAGTGTTGGTAAGTTCTATATGATCATTTTGAAATAAACTACAGCAGTGTTATAAAAAATTATAATAATTCATTAATTTATTATTCATTAATGTCAGATCTTGTTCCCTTGGACCTACATGTATGTATCATTACGTTCTGCACTGGTTAACAATCAGTAAAGATTTCAATTATTTATGATTTAGTTTGAATTAAATTGGGAAGAATTATGCTGCACGTTGGGGCCATAATCTAAAGCTTTCCCCATTTTAGTTATATCAACATGTAATATTATGATTATCAATACGTAACAGTACTAACAGTAATGCCTTTGAGTCAAATGAAAATCAAAGACATTAAATTATAATTTCACAATATTTATTGTATATTAATTGTCATACATAGTCAGATTATCAGAAATATTTTGACATTGTTTCAAATAAAAATACATATTTAGAAAGTTTGTCATACATTGATTTTTATTGTGCTGCTCTATAAATAAACAGTATACATACAACACAACAATGTAAAGGTCGTATAGTTGAGTTCAAAGTATTCATCTCTTGTGTTTGTGTCTCACAGGGCAGGACTCCTCTGTGCTATTGGCTCACTCGTGGGGCAGCTGAGAGTGGACGTCATCCAACCATCATCCCAGGAAGACCCAGACCCACCACAGACCACTGAACCACTCTCAGCACCCCAGAGAGTCAGAGACCCAGCGGGTACGGTGACGTCCTCCTGCCGCCCCCCCCCCCCCCCCCCAACCCGCTCCTCCACCCACTGCCTGCAATTGAAATATTGTTAATAGTGTTGATGTTGATGGAAGTAGAAGTGTTGTTGATGGACTGCGGATGGGAAGAAAGTGTTCGTGTGGCGTGAGGTCTTGGTCCTGATGGACCGCAGACTGCATGAGTTAAGGTGAGAGCACCTTGGACGAGAATGTCCAGTAATTCCACAGAAGTTAACTGAAAAGTTGGAAGTAAGTCCGCTGGAGTTGTTCCCCTGATGTTTATGAACTCCTCTCTGGTGAAAGAGCTCTGGGTATCGCAGCATAAAACTGAATTAAAAACAAAACAATGCGCACCAACACGTCGAGGCAGCCGTCCGCAGCGCAATCTTGATGTATAAAGAAGCGATACTTAAAAGCTCTGCTGCACGATGCTACCTATCGTCAACCCCGCCAGACGCGAGGGAAGGCGTCTGGTGTTTTATCAGTCCGAGTCTGACCTCTGGGGAACCAGGGGCGGAGCCTCTTCAGGACGTTCCACACCAAAAGGGAGGGAGCGCGGATGGCCAGTGGGAAAGGGAGGAGGAGTCGGCAAGCGGTAGAACCCATCCCAGAAACTGCTAGGTGGTAACCGCTGGGTGAGAGGGTCATCTTCATCCTCTTCTTCTTCCTCCTCCTGGTCAGCTGGGACCAAAACGTCACCGGTCCTCTGCCTCTTCACACTTACCTGCTCCGTGCGCTCCTCTTCCCTGCTCCTCTTGGTGGACTCTGCTGACCTCTGGGGGACCAGGGGCGGAGCCTCTTCAGGACGTTCCACACCAAAAGGGAGGGAGCGCGGATGGCCAGTGGGAAAGGGAGGAGGAGTCGGCAAGCGGTAGAACCCATCCCAGAAACTGCTAGGTGGTAACCGCTGGGTGAGAGGGTCATCTTCATCCTCTTCTTCTTCCTCCTCCTGGTCAGCTGGGACCAAAACGTCACCGGTCCTCTGCCTCTTCACACTTACCTGCTCCGTGCGCTCCTCTTCCCTGCTCCTCTTGGTGGACTCTGCTGACCTCTGGGGGACCAGGGGCGGAGCCTCTTCAGGACGTTCCACACCTAAAGGGAGGGAGCGCGGATGGCCAGCGGGAAAGGGAGGAGGAGTCGGCAAGCGGTCGAACCCATCCCACGTTGTCCGCCATGCATGCACCGCCATGTTTCCACAGCAGGCCAGAACGGACAAACCAAACACGGGCTCTAGCGAGAACCTTTCACGTTTCAACGTTAGCTGAAGGTAGGGATGGGTAACCTGGAATTAAAAAGGGCCTCCTAACAGAGTTTGGATTGTGTGCGGCCCTTTTAAGAATTAGGATTTGGGAGTGACGCGGATATGAAAGCTAGTTTATCTGTCTTTCCTTTACAAGCAGGACAATTATTTCTCTCTCTTCATTTGAGAGAAGTTCATATTTGTGTTGTCAACGTTGTTGAAACGTGCTAAAATCTCATATCATGTCGGCATTTTCAAAAAACTCCATGCAACCGTTTGAAAACTGTAAAAAAAAAACTTTAAAAAATAGAATAATTCTAAACTATGCATTGAAAACATGCTAATATCCCAAACTGCATCAACACATTAACATCTTGCAAAATAACTTTTTATTACAAACCTATAACATGTAAACTCGTTTGTTAAAATGATCGGTTAAGTTACGTGACATTCGTAGCTGACAAGCTAGCTAACGTAACCGGGAGCTTAAACATCACATGTTTGTTCATAGTAGTAGTAACTGACAAGCTAGCTAAGAGCTACCGTTAACGTCAGCTGACAAGCTAGCTAAGAGCTACCGCTAACGTTAGCTAGCTTGTCAGCTAACATTAGCGGTAGCTTAGCTAGCTTGTCAGCTCGTCTGCCTGCATCCGACCGTAGTTAGCCTTGGAAACTAACTTTGAATGCCTTCACTTTCAAACCTCAGAGGTTGACTAATATCTTACTGAGATTGTGACGATTTTACAGATGATTTATACTTCATATTATGTCCATAAACGCTCTGTAGAGTATTGTGTTTGATCAAGCCATACATTTTCAATGTAATATTATTCTTCAGACTATTTAGTCTATTCTATACATGTTCACACTCGTAGCTTAGGTCTTGTCTTCCAATTTATTTTAATATAATACATTGTTTCCTTTGAAACTGTATTACATGTTGACCTATTTTGCATGTGTCCAATATCAAACCATTAACAGCATACACTTATTTGAAATAAATATGTAATAATATAACACATTTAGGCTATTTGTACATCCAGCATTTGGTTATTTCATCATGTTTTCATTATCATTACAAAACTTGGGTTTCTCCAGCAGCTGGAATTGGTCCGGTGACATCATCTACATGATGGATGGTAGAATTCTTGGAAGTTTAAGAAATCACCAACTGAAGTAGAAGTAAAGAAGGAAAACTGAGGGAAAGTTGGTTCAACAACAGACAACCTTTATGTGGACACAAATAAACATTGAGACACGGGTAACCTTAAAATAATTGACTCTTTGCTCCACAGAATCAGACAAAATGTTTCCGTTGCTTTTGACATGATGACATTTTAAATGAACACTGTGGCTCATCTTGCGCAATTATTGTACACAAGTACATGGAAATAGTCCACTGGTTATTTTGGTGGGGTTAGGGTTAGGTTAGGTTAGGACGGCCAGTTACGCTATTGTTCGCGCTAAATTACCCCATTTAAAACTGCAGTGTTACAGGTGTGTGAAAGGTGTTACGTCGGTCAACAAGAATTTCAAAACTGCTTGAATATTAGAAAAGCAATACGTCCGTACGTTTCATTTTACCGTCACTGTAAATATGCCACATATTAGTGTCTTTAATGAACAACTAACCCTGTGTCGAAAGTAAAATGCTGAACAGAGCCACCATCCGTGTTTGTAGTTAGGGAGCGTTACCAAGCAACCCAAGAACGGATGAGACTACGGTAAACGAAGAGGACCAAAAAGGCTTGTTTGTATTGATTGACTACTAACTTGAGTTCAAACAACTCACTGTAGTCTCTAAATTCAAATGAAATAGACTTATTTTTACATCTCTCTCACTCTCTCGCTCTCCCCCCCACTCTCTGACTCACATAAAGCACCTCTTTAGGCTCCTGGTCCCAACGCTTCTTAACTTCAAAGTGCATCACTAGAAATCAGGCCACTCAGTGTGCAAAAATAATTTACTTGGTCAAACCAAATACTGTTACTGATGTGATGGGAGAAAATCGTGAGGCAAGGCAAACTACAGTGGCACTCCCTGCCATGGACTCGGAGTTCCTAGTTAGAGGGTTAATTGACAGAAAGATGTATTACCTGCCAGAATTTCAAAGCAGCATAGATGGCTCCTCAGTGGCCCTCAAGCAAAGTTGTTGAGCAATTCTTTGTGGAACCTGTCTAAATATACACAGGACTAAAGATCACCAGATCATCTGCATACATGATGTGATTAACCAGAGTATTTCCAATCATGCACCCAGTATTACAGGCTGTCAGTTGCTTGGACAGATCATCAACATACAGATTAAACAGAACTTGTCTGACACCATTGCTAACCCCAAATGGGGCTGACACACTTTTACCCCATTTTACTTGCATACTCTGGTGCGCATACCAGTAAGCCAGAATTCTCACAATGTATGTGGGGACACCTCTTTGGCTCAGTTTAAAAAATAATTTACTATGATTAACACGATCAAAAGCTTTGGAGGCATCAATAAAACACATAAGAAGTGATGAGTTTTGACCTCTGTATTTGTTTACAATTTCCTTTAAGGCATATATACACAAGTCAGTGCCATGTTTGGCTTTGAAGCCCAACTGGTGATCTGTGGAGGTGATGAAGTCCTGTATTCTGTCCAGCAGAATTCTTTCTAGGACTTTTGACAGGACGCTGGCCAAAGCAATGGGCCTGTAATTCTCTAGGCTACATACTTTACCAGCTTTGTTTTTAATGACTGGCACTAAGAGAACAGACAGCATTGAGTCTGGTAACAAGCCGTGAACCATGAAGCCAGTAAAACAAATAGCGAGGAGAGGAGCTAACCTCGGACTAGCATATTTAAGGTGTTCAGCAGTAATATGGTCTAAACCACTTGATTTGCCTTCAGACAGTTTATTGATAGCTTGGTGCACCTCATATGATGTAATTGCCATTGACTCATTACTCTCAGAACTGTCCACGCTATACAAATCGCTTTAAATATATAATATATTATTATTTACTGGAAGAGTCACTTGACCTACTTCATGGTTACGTGACAATAGCTGACAAGCTAGCTAACAAGCTAATGTTAGCAGGAGCTCGTCTGCTTGCATCCGACGGTAGCTTGGAAAGGAACTTTTAATGCCTTCACGTTCAAACCTCAGAGGTTGACCAATATCTTACTGAGATTGTGACGATTATGTCCATTAACGGACCAACAGGAGCTCAAGTAGACAGGTTGTGAACCTGAAATATCACTTTAAGTCCGGTAACATTACAAACGTTGAGATTAATTACACGGATAAACTACATTTGAGTATTTTGCTCCTTTTGTTTTGTGGTGTGAAATAAAACTAACTCTACATTTTGTTTTGTTACAGGGAGCCAGGAGCTGAGGGGGGAGAACGACGGCCTCTTCACCGGAGACAAACATTCAGCAACCGTAGCTTGGAATTAAGACATCAGTCCATTTGTAATATCTCCATTCTTGTACTTAAAGCTACAATGAAATTAGCTCTCATACTATATAAAGCCTTTACTAATAGGACAACCAGTAGAGAGGACAATACACTTCTGATGTGTTATTGTTGCTGTCACACAGATGACCGTTGTGACTGTCACCTTTTTCTTTTATTTATTTAAACCCACAATAAGACATCCATGTAAATGATTTCTATATGAATTTGTGTGTATTCTGCTGTGTAAAATGTGTCAATCTTCTAAGTTTGCATCCTTGTGTGAATATTATTGATAAATGTTTCTCTTTTCATCATTTACTGAATGTGATTTGGACAATTTTGGAGAAAATAATCCTTCAGGGGAGGGTGACTGCCTTGTAAGCAGAAAAAGGGACAATTTATAGAAAGAATATAAAGTATGTGCATATGTGTTACTGCAAGTTAATAAACACGTTTGCTGATATTTGTTTTGCTGCTGCTGTTTTTGTTAACTGTCCTCTGCCTTAGGATTGCAAGTATCCAGGCTCTTTTCTCTACTAGAAAGATTCATTGAGAAATAAATAAATGTATATATATATTTACTTAATCTCTCTCTCTCAATTTCCAATACAGATTTGTTGTATTAGAATAAGCAGAGACAACTAGCTGTACTGAATGGCAATAGAGCACTGGAAGATAAAATAAAAATAACGAGTATAAATCAAATACAAAATATATTATATATAAGATAAAATAATTCATATTTCTCTCTGTCTTGGCTAATCGCACGCACGCACTCACACACGCACGCGTCACTGAATGCCATGGAAACGGACCCACCCGAGGTTACTTGAGGCCTCAGAACGTTCTGATCGCTCACTCTGCACTTGGACCTGAGCGTAAACACCTCTTGGACATATCGTGGAGAGCCGACTCTTTGAGCTTTTAACTTCTTGAGAAAAGCTACTTTCGAAACTTGTTGGAGAAACTACTGTCACTACTCTTGGACAACAGAGGCGCCTGAATATCTTCGGCTGAAGGAGGAGGAGCACCTGTGGGGAGTGCGCTGTGAGAGATGGCCCATAGCTGTGCTGGTAAGACAACTTTTACATTTATTTTCGTATTTTCCTTTTGATTCATCCCCTTAAAAGCATTTAAAGCATTCTCAGTTTAGAAATCAGTGAAAGGTGAACAGTTGACACTATATTATCAGGCCTGTCGGAAACCGACACTCGTGTAAGTTGATTATTCGAGTGACAGAATGTCTTAAATGTGGCTGGACGTCTGTCGAATGTGTTCACAATAGTGTAGATGTTTAATTAAACACAGTTATTTTGGTTTGAAGGCATCAAATCTACCTATTTTAACATTAAAAGGCTAAATAAATGCTGAAGTTGTGCACCATGGTAACCATATGGAACAATTAGAGGCGCGTGTCAGGACGTAGCCTACGTCATCAAACCAGGACACGATGCGACCCGGAGTGGGTTTGACTGTTGAAATCTGAGTTATTGAACAAACATCTGATCCTTTGACGTCATCATATTACATAAACTATTTCTCTAACATTTAGCATTGAGATGTGCTTTGCTCGTTGTTGTGGTATTTGGTTTTCGAGGGACAAGAGAGCGATCCGTAACTGTACGGGGCTGCATCTCCTCCACGCTCTGTGATATGCAACTCATAAACCGGGAGAATAATGAATTGTAAACTAAAGAGGTTAGTCATGTTGGATTAATGTAGACACGTTTCACTGTGCGTCGCTAGTTCAACAAATACGTTCACGCTGTGTATTGAAAGCCATTGACCGTTTCGTCCACACAAATGCAAAATAAACGTCTTTGTCCAGAGCTCACGAGTACTCAACAGTCGGTTAATTGACCTGCTGACTGACTGGTGAGCAGCTGGAATCTGAATCCAGATCAGAAACGTGTGAAAAGCGCGTGGCCAGCTGCTCCTCTCACCCTACTCTGTTGTTTCGGACATATAATAATAACAGTAATAAGGATAATATCTATAACGACAATAATACTATTTATTGCTTTTATCATTATTAATATAGTTGTGTTATGTGTTCAAACTAACAGAGGCAGAGCTGCACTGTGTTTGCTATAAATGTTTAAAGGTGAACCCTCTTGTGTGTTGGGGACTTTGTGAGTTGTGTAGTACTGTCCTAGTTACTTTATGTCGTCTTTTCTGATTTGAACTTTGATTATTTCTTCATGTAATCCAGAAATATTTCATGTTATGAGAAATCCTGACAGTTTAAATGTTTCCCTCTCAGCTGGTGTCGACTACGTCGTTGAACGTCCTGCACAAGACGGCCTCCCTGAAGTCATCAGGATCCTCGACGACGATGACCAAGTAAGTGGTCTCCCGATCCTGATTTCTTGTGTTGTGGGTGGAGGTCAGGTGGAGCCAGGCGTGGTGGGTGGAGGTCAGGTGGAGCCCGGCGTGGTGGATGGAGGTCAGTTGGAGCGCATCGTGGTGGGTGGAGGTCAGGGGGAGCCAGGTCAGATTGAGTTCGTCGTTGTGGGTAGAGTTCAGGTGCTCCGCGATGTGCGTGAGATGCTTCAGGTGTTCTTCGCGGACGACGAGGAGGACGTGGACGACGAGGATTCCAGGTACGAAGACTTCTGCGATGACCTTCCGGAAGTGGATGATGAGGAGGAAGATGATCATGAACAGGACCGTGTTCGTTTCGCTCGACGTTTTGTTGTGGAACGTCCTCAAGATGCTCCGCCCCCAGTCCCCCAGAGGTCAGAAGAGTCCACCAAGAGGAGCAGGGAACAGGACCACACGGAGCAGGCGAGTGTGAAGAGGCAGAGGACCGGTGAGGACAACCACGAGGACGCGACGCCCTCAACTTCAGGCCTCGGATCCTCCATGAAGAGGACCAGAGAAGAGGACGACAGGGAGTCGGCGCCATCCACTTCAGCCTTCGGTCCCTCCACAAAGAAGAGCCGGGCAGATGACTACATATGTCTTCCACCCTCCACTTCAGGCCTCAGCTTCCCCCCACACAGGAGATACTGGCAGCCGGCTGAAGACTGCGACTCGGATTGAGACAGACAGCATGTTTGCTGCAGAATTGTAAAACCTTTGCGTCTGGCAGGACTGATAAAGCACCAGACAGCCTTCCCTTGCGTCTGGCGGGGTTGGCGATAGGCAGCAGCCTGCAGCAGAGCTTTTAAATATCTCTTCTTTGTTGATTTTCCATTTGAAAAATGGTTGATGCTCGACGCAGAAACCAAAGGTAAGTTAGCAGTGAAGATTCTGTCACGGGAGTTCAAGATCAGGACCCAATAGCAAGACTACAGGACACAGAATCTGGTAAAACAGATTTTATTTGACCAACAAAAGTCTTCCACTCCTGTCTGTCCTGGGCGAGTCGCTGGATGGTGCCCCATGAGTGGTTTAGGCTCTGCATCTCCTTCTCCACAGTTCTTCTCCGTGTGTTGCTTGGTCGGCCTCTTTTTCTTTTCCCTTCTGGTGTCCAATGTAAGGCTGTTCTTGTAATATCAGCAGGATTTTTTTCTCAACACATGTCCCATCCATCCCCATCTTCTGCTCATTCGGATGGTCTCCATGCTTTTGTGTTGGCATTTGTCATACAGTTCTTTATTTGAGATGGTGCTTGGCCAGAAAATGTGCAGTATTCGTCTTAAACTCTTGGTGTGGAAGGTTGATAGTCTGTTGCGGTCTTCTTGTGTCATTCTCCAGCATTCAGAACCGTACAATAGGGTGGATAAAACACTGCTCTGATACAATTTAAGTTTGGTCTTGATGGCGTACTGCTGTGACCTCCATATGTTGGCTTGTATCAGACAGAGGTATGGTAAAAATGACTGACATTAAGAAAAGTTTTCCAAGTCTCTTTTACTCAGGTATCGATGGCTGTGACACAGGAAGCAACATCCTGGATCTCCTACACAACAGAGACCACAGGACCAGATGAGAAGGACAGAGGACCACAGGACCAGATGAGAAGGACGGAGGACCACAGGACCACAGGACCAGATGAGAAGGACGGAGGACCACAGGACCAGATGGAGAGCGGCGGTCGCCTTTCTTTCAGTGGGCTGAGTAAGTAATCCCTCACTAAGTATCAGGAATAAGATTCCATCATTGAACAATGTAAAGGTTGTACAGTTGAGTTAAAAGTATTCATCTCTTGTGTTTGTGTCTCGCAGGACTCCTCTGTGCTTTTTTCTCACTCCTGGGGCAACTGAGAGTGGACATCAACCAAATCCATCATCCCAGGAAGACCCAGACCCACCACAGACCACTGAACCACTCTCAGCACCCCAGTGAGTCTGAGACCCAGTGAGTACGGTGGCGTCCTCCCTGTCCCTCCCCCCCTCCGACACCACCCGCTCCACCCACCAGCCGAGAGGAGGAGGGGCGTCCCGTCCCCACCGGCACAGAGGACGTAGTTTGTCTCCATCTGCTTCTTCTGTGCTGGTGGGTTGATGACACCCCATGTAGCGCCTTGCACTGGGGCCGTTGGATTGACCCACTTTAGCGCTGATGGGTATGGTAAAAATTACTAACGTTAAGAAAAGTTTTCCAAGTCTCTTTTACTCAGGTATCGATGGCTGTAACACAGGAAGCAACATCCTGGATCTCCTAGACAACAGAGACCACAGGCCCAGATGAGAAGGATGGATGACTGCAGGACCAGATGGAGAGCGGTGGTCGCCTTTCTTTCAGTGGGCTGAGTAAGTAATCCCTCACTAAGACGACAGAAGTATCAGGAATAAGATTCCATCATTGAACAATGTAAAGGTTGTGTAGTTGAGTTAAAAGTATTCATCTCTTGTGTTTGTGTCTCACAGGGCAGGACTCCTGAGTACGATGACATCCTCCCTGCCCCTCCCCGCCCCTCCCCCCCTCCGACACCACCCGCTCCACCCACCAGCCGAGAGGAGGAGGGGCGTCCCGTCCCCACCGGCACAGAGGACGTAGTTTGTCTCCATCTGCTTCTTCTGTGCTGGTGGGTTTGGGAAGCTCCTCACACACACACAGGAAGCCGTCAGCAGCTCTTTGCATCTGCTCACAAGTCAAGAAGGAGACAGATGCATTTGTCACATAGAACACAGCATGTTCATGTAAACTGTATGTACTGTATGTATACTGTTTACAGAGGAGCACAATACAAATAAATGTGTGACAAACTTTATAAATATGTCTTTGTCTTGGAAACAATATCATATTTCTGATATAATTCAAAAATCCGACAATGTACGACAACCTTATCGTATTTTCAGAACTCATAATATAACACCACATCAGTTAAACTGAGAGTTTTGTAAATATATTTGGTTCAGGGGGGAGACGCCGTTTCAAATCAGTGTTCAATTTGCATGATATCTACTGGACAGAAATCTCAGTCCAGCTCTCAGTTGGATTGTTATGATCACACACAGACGTTTGACAGTAAAGCGAGAGGAAGACTCTCCCACCCTTCCTGCTCCCAGACTTATCCCACCGACTGATAATGAGCAACAGATTAAACGTGTAAAATGAGGTCACGGCTGAGAACAATACTGTCTTACTTTCAACACAGTCTGCAGTCTGAGTTAATGTTACAGTTTCACCCCGCACAGTGTTGTCTTGCTTAATTGGGGAGATGGGATGATTGTGTTTGGAAGAAGCAAAGAGGCCTTCTTACTAGTAGTACTGCAAGTGAGACTGTGGTGCCATCTGTTGGCAAAAATATATCAGTGAATAAAAAGTGAATCAAGTTACAATACTGCCATCATGTGGAGGTTGTCCAGATGACATACATGCATCATTAGTGTCCCTTGTTTTTAGAAATGTGTCGCAAAATGCACCACAAAGTGATCTTCTCACTATGTGCATATAAAGTTGAATATTAATAACAATTCAAAAATAAAACAGATTTTATTACTTCACAAAGCAATACAATAACAGACGAGGGCTGCTCGGTATCATCCAGTGACAAATAAAAAGCCCCACATGGTACTCAATTAAATGAGATAAATTTGGGTTTCATGAATTGTGCAATCTTTGCATGATGTCGTTGGAAGCATGCAGTGATTGAAGTTTAGTTTAGTTCATGTCTACTGCCTTTCTATTCAGTATGTTATATCTAAATCAACAACAACACAAATGAAACTGCTGACATGTTTCATTCTTGGTTGAACCTTGTATGTATGCTCTGGGTCAAGATGATGTGAAGTTTATCATCACAGATCACGGATTTATGGAAACACCTATTGTAAACACACACACAGTCCAAACTATTTACATTTACACAATTTACTATAAAATCAAATCTCTCTCACACACGCATGCCTGCGTTAGTGGAGGGGGCGTGGTCGCATAATAGTGACGTCATAGAAAAACGGCGTTTCTGAGTTGCACTTGAAGTTTACTTGCTGCACCTACAAGATTGAGCTCTCAGACATCTGATCACCTCCAAACCAAACTGTTGGCGAACTGAGTTGAATACCTACAGCAAACAATACCAGTTGGACAGAATGGCTTCCAGTGGACCCCCGGCCCCGGTGGGCAGACCAGATCTTCAGATCTTCAGATCTTCAGACCTACAGGTAAAACATTTTTATTTATTTTTTAAATTTCATGCCAAATGTGTTTGTTAATGTTCCTTGACTCCATAAAAGGCAATTGCAGTACAAAACGTGCGTTTAATTACGTTAAATTAAGAATATTAAGCTAAATATTAAGATAAAGAATGTTCAGCATTTAAGCTAGCTATTAGAAAAACTCATATTGTTAGGCCACTCACAGTTTCTGGTGTAAAACAATATGTTAAGACTGGACTTTCTTCTTCGAAATAGGTGTGGAATGTGTGACGTCATAGAAAAACGGCGTTTCCAGAATTTGCGAAAATTGCAGTTTGATTGGGGTGAGATGTCCTGAGCACACACATCACTCCTCGGTCGCCCAAAGCCAGCCATTCCACCCACCTCCACCGTCTGAAAAATCACCACAATAGACAATTCACTTTTTATTGATTTAAATGGTAAAGACATCCTGTATACAAGTGCAACAACACACAAACATCCACACCACCATGGGAAAGAACGGAAGCAACAGAAAAGAAAAGAAACATAATAAAAGAACGATACCACAGTCAATCTCCATCAATATAAGTCACCTGTGAGCGATTGCTAACAATCCTCCTAGAAGTAATACAACTAGAGGAAGTCAAACGTTGTACATGTTCATTGTCATTTCTTTCAGTTGATTTGAAGCAGAATTGAAAACATCCATCTATCTACTTTGTAAGAAGCACCTGATTGGAAGCTTTGTGAAGGCCTCTTCTCTCCTGTGACAAAGCCATCACTTTGTGGCACCTGGAACCATGAACATGAGATCACAGGTCATTTAAGCTAAATGTACAAGCAATAAATCTGTACGGCCGTGTTGTCTTCCCCCATCTGTTCTTGTTCTTGGATCTTACTCAGATTCAGGAGCTCCTCCTGATACGGTGAATGCGTCTCCAAACCCAGCTGACTACAGCGCCTCACAATCCTAATTGGGGGAGAAGAAAGAGCCACAAGAGACATACAAAGTCACTTCATTATTTCTGAAAGTAACTAAAAGTACGGTAACTAATTCATCAGTTCTGTGTTTGGACGGTTGACTGTAAATGAAGCAAGTTTGACTTTAGTCAAATCATTATCTTGCAGAGGCACACAATTCAATTCAAGTAAATATATATAATATATTTAAAAACTTTAGCATTGCACTTCGACAACATTTTCAAACATGCAATGTTCAGTTCAGAAAAAGGATCGAAATCGATGCAGCATAACCAGAGATACCAGGTTTTTAATCCAATGCATTCCTCTTCCCTGTCAAAACCTGGCATCTAGATTACCCACAATGCAACGGGACTGCGGACAGTTCGGTTGGAGATCGGGTGTGTATTTCCTCTCACATGCAGTACTACTCCCAAAGGACTTTAACGTGTAAGAGCTGTGGAGTTTCCCCGTTTAACTCCCCAGTGTTCTTACCTCAGTCGGTAAAGGTCTGAGAGGCTCCTCCTCTCCAACAGGTCTTGAGCGATGGTCTCAGCAAGATGCATGATGGGCAGCGTCAGGTGGTCGAGTGAGAGGGAGTGGAGCTCCTTTTCCAGCAGGTCGAGATAAAACAGGCTTCGAGTCTGCAGCCAAACAAAATCAAAAATACAGAAATAACCATATTCTTACGTGCATAGCCGAAAAATGTTCCATATTAATACTATCCGGTGCTTTATCAGAACAGGAAGTGGCCCACGGTGCCATCAAACCCAATCTCAACACATATTGATTTCAGAATGCTGAAGTTTCAACCTCTTCGAACATCAGAATGTGACCCACAGAGATCAATAAATGAACTTCCTCTTCACCAACAAAGGACAGCTTCTTAGAGCGACATCGACACCAAGTGTCACCCCTAGTTCTATACAACCAGCAGCCACAATCCCTGCTATGCTGAAAACCAGACTGAAATGAGGGACAACACCATACCCGGTATAGTGATGACTCTGAGACCTGCCTGCTTTGTAATGCTATGTGCGTTGATGCAGTGGGGGTGAGCGCTGGTTCTGAAGATGAGCCGGGCCTGTTCAGGACAGACGTAGCGAGCCCAGTCCTGTGGCGTGGAAGGAAGCTCCTGATCCAAGACAACGGCTTCAGGTCTCTCTTCTGCAGGGGTAGGCTGGTCGAAACAGATTATTTTGATGTATTAAAGTTAGATGACTGTTATTGACAAACCAATCAAAGCAACCGCTTTATCATTGGAAGGTACATACCTAGGGCTTTACACTAAGCCGTGTAAATCAACGCCATTCAAAATGAAGTTTGAGCAATAAGACTTACAGCTTTCCCTTTTCTGCCTTGGTCCTTGGCTTTGTCCCTTTTGGACGCAGCAGAGGTCGGAGGCTGGCTCTTTGCCATCTCATTGGAAATCTCCCAAACTACCCCCATGGACACCTGGAGTGACAGACGGTGCACACATGCTCCACACTCAACTTAAACATTCGACTACGCATTTGAACAACAGCCTCATCGTCCACATTGTCAGAGTTAGAGACGCACTACCTGCCATATCCGCAGCACAAAGACGCAGGCTCTGAGCAGGTGAAGCTGGTGCTCGGGTGAAGTCCTGTCCGCCATGACAGCGAGCAGAGCGTGCGCTCGTACCAAGCTGTCGAGGCGCCGCACCTCCTTGAGATCCGACAAACCTTCCGTCAATAACACGCCCCGTACTCCCACCAGGGACTCGCCTTCCGCTGAGCTCAGATCCTGTTTTTTGGAGTCGTCCTCTAGAGGAAAAACAACATGAAAGATTGACTGTGAGAAGCGTTTAACAGATGTGTAGAATAATCCGGAAGTAGAATTGCACAGCATCATTACACTAAGAATAACAAATGCAGAGGCACATATCTCTGTAATTAGTTCCCACTTGTTCTGTTATTTGGGTGTTCAGTTGGTCTCTCAGGGAATAGTTAACGGGGCTCATAGCAGGAGAATACAAAGGACCCCTCAGTCTTTTAAATAGCGCTACGCTATGCTCACATGGGTGGTTGAGAAATCTGCTTCTTTACCCTAACCCTACACCCCCGCCCGACCTCTTCGCTCTGCTACCTCGGGGCGATTGGTTGCCCCGTCGCTCAGAGGTCCCTGCGGCCGGTCACAGCTGTTTTCTGTCCTGGCCCCTCAGTGGTGGAATGAACTCCCCACTGACGTCAGGACAGCGGAGTCGCTGCCCATCTTTCATCAGGCTGACAACTCACCTCTTCAAGAAGTACTACCCTGAGCCTTCCACTCACCACTTATTATATTCATACTAGTTTGCTGCACTTGTTGTATTAGTTTGTTTCTGCACTGTGCTTTTGCTCTGGTTTATGCTCTTAGATGCTTGTTTAAAAAAGGAGATGCACTTATGACTTCTGGTGACTAGTAGTTCTCTTGAATACAGATGTTGAATACACTTATTGTAAGTCGCTTTGGATAAAAGCTAAATGACTGTAATATAATGTAATGTAATGTCTGGGGACCAAAGATGATCCTAATCTTTTGATTTGAGAAGTTGCCTTATTAAGAACTTTATGGCACGGAATAGATTCCTAAAAAAAGTTGTAAGGAAGAGACATATAATGTCCGTTGTGGCTCTGGAGGCTATTTTATGGGAGTTTATGAAAAATGCAATTAAGCTGTATCACTGGAAATGATCCAGTGTTTTAAACACCAGGATGTCTCAGCCTGTGCTGCTTCGATTTCGACCTCTTTTTAAATATCTGCTTCTTTTTAGTCCCCCTTCTTTATGAAAGTACAATACTAAATCACAAACCTTCCCTGCACAGCGGTCTAAAAGCTTCTAAGGAACTAACATTGTTCAGAGTATGTATCGCAGCACTGTAGTCATGTGACCTCATCAGCTGCCATACCTGGTGTTTATTTCCTGACATCTCTGCCTGCACCCGACGATGCTTTTAGAGTAAAACACAAAATCTTTTTTCTCCTTTTATTAGGTAACTCTGCTCCAGGCTGTTTATGCCTTCAGAAATGTTGTGACAACAAAAACAACATACCAGAAAGAAACAACAGGCTGTCGTATAAATCTCTGGGGGATTTTATTCGCAGGTTTTATTTCCCATTTTTTTGGGGACTCCTGATGCACCCACATACACACCAACTGAGAAATAACCTCGAAAAAGTTGCAACACGGGGTGAAAAGCTTATAGTGATTAGAGGAATTGATGTCAGCTTACATAATTGCGGACAGAGAAGCTCAGGTCTTCATGGTTTGTGATCATGAGGGGATTTGGCACTAATCACGCTCATTGTTCTGTGATCTTGAAATAACTTTGTGCAGGAGGAGGGGGCCCGGTCCGACCCCAAAGCCGTTTCCGCGGAGGAGGAGAACTCTGAGAAAGACGGAGAATCAATCAGATGAGAGGCGAGGGTGACCTCTGCCAAAAGTGCTGAGCTGCAGGTACATACCTCCTGACAAGTGACCCCATCACTTCTGACTCATCTCTCATCTAAGGTCTTCATACTGAGCCTCACATCTCAAATCCCCTGGAGGTAACTCTCTGGGCGCTCTCCTATTGAAAGTCTGCGCAGAGAGATCTACTGTCCACATGAAATAAGCCTCGAATATATTGTTGATGTGGCAACATTTTGGAATATTGAGTAAGATTCAAGAGGTGGTGTTGAAAGGTCGAGTCTTGACTTGGGTGTCTGGATGGAGATCAATGAAACAAAATGTAATGTATCATTTGGATCATATCAACATGAGATGAATACCTCCACAGACAGCTTTAATCAGGTGATTGTTCTGCTGTTAACTAGCATAGAACCTTCTCGCCTTATGGAAACATAAACATGCGAAATAGTCCGTGCCTCTTCCCTACAAATGTGAACGCAAAGCATTAATAACACCCGGCTGATGATGCGAGAGAGGTCTTTACAATACAATACAATACAATATTTAATTGTCCTCTCAGTTTCAACCAAAGATATTCTGAAATATGATCAAGTATGAATAACTAATACGGCATATTATGGCCGTTATAGGGTTCAAGAAAAAAAAAACGGAGCAAGGGAAAATTTACAAGAAAATACCTCAAATAAATAGGTTGTTTTCTTTTGAATGTTCTTGTAAATTTGCGACTTTAATCCCAGAAGACTTCTCTGAATATTATCCTCCTCCTGGCTCTGGATTATTATGTTTGACTTCCCTACAACGGCCCTAATTCAGAAACAGTTCCGCTCCAGCTGAAAATGTTTTTAAGATAGTTTAGAAAAATGACTTCCACTTTCATATTTTGCAAGTTGGAAATGCAAAGTTCAGTCTTGATGTCGATATATCACTGAGAGCGCATGAGACGTCTATGAGATGTAAAAAAAACAAAACATAACCCAGCAGTGGGTAGATGGCTAAATTGAAAGATTACAGGAAATAGTTGTTTTTTGGAGTTGGACCAAAAGGAGAAGTTTTTCCAAGTTTTGCTGCAATTGTTCCTCTTGTCCATACTGGATGTGAAGAGCTCACTTCCTGTTGTAAATCCAGTTCAAGAGATGGGCAACAAAACCCCCAGTCTTTGCTCTGTGTAAAAAATGCACTCTACAGCATAATAGAAGCTGATATGAGGCTTCAGTAGTCTGAGTTCTTTTCTCCCGTCAAACTATATTAATCACTCACATTGGAGACGATTCATGAAAGAATCCTTCAACAGCCAGTATGATGAGGAGGGATGATTACAGGGTGAGGGTGACATAACCCTTACCTGTTTGATTGATTGATTACACAGACTTACGTGTGTGTGTGTGTGTGTGTGTGTGTGTGTGTGTGTGTGTGTGTGTGTGTGTGTGTGTGTGTGTGTGTGTGTGTGTGTGTGTGTGTGTGTGTGTGTGTGTGTGTGTGTGTGTGTGTGTGTGTGTGTGTGTGTGTGTGTGTGTGTGTGTGATTTCCTCTTCGCAGCGGAGGAGGCGTAGAGCCCAGCAGCTGTTGGCACAGGCCAGTAAGGCACTGGCTGAGGCCGTCAGCCTGTGCCTCCAACACAAGCTGCCCTCCTCCATCCTGGCTGATGCCGCTCTCAACATGTTGGAGTGTCATGGCCAGTCTGACCCTGCAGCGTCAGGTCAATACCTTGTGGAACTTGTGGAAATCGGAACCTCACACTAGTGCGGCGCGGCGGCCTCGTCCTGGTCGTCCGTCGCGCGCCTCCGGGTACCCAACTCTCCTCTCTCCTGCGGAGGGAGCACGGGGGGTTCAATGTCTCCTCCTGTCGTGGGACGGAGCGCCCGGGGGTTTGTTATCCCCCTTTCAATCTGTCTTCGAAACCTGGCCTAAACAAGAACCAAATAATACAACTCTTAGCGGTGGATCACTCGGCTCGTGCGTCGATGAAGAACGCAGCTAGCTGCGAGAACTAATGTGAATTGCAGGACACATTGATCATCGATCATTCGAACGCACCTTGCGGCCCCGGGTTCCTCCCGGGGCTACGCCTGTCTGAGGGTCGCTTTGCAATCAATCGGAGACGCTCGCGTCGGCGCGGTTGGGGCAGTCGCAGGCACCAGTTGCCTTCGTCCCCCTAAGTTCAGACTTCGGGATGCCCGGTGCGGTGCGGGGGCCCTTGTCGGGCTCGCCTCTCCCTCCGTCGGCGCTTCTCTTTTTCCCCCCTTCTCCGGCCCCTTCGCGGGGGCCGGGTGGGGCGCCCGTCGGGCCCGCATCAGTGGGCGCGGCTGCCGGTGGACATGTGTCTCCGCGCTGCCCGCGTTCCTTTTAGCGTGCGTCTTGCGTGGCGTTCTAGTGGTGGACTGAGTGGTTCCTTCGGGGGTCTGGCGGGCGACGGCCGGGACCCTCCTCCGCCGCGGCGGGGTACCCGACACGGAGAGCGTGAGCCTCCCCCCGGCCAGGGGGAGCCACGCCGTCGCCTCCGGGCGACGCGCTCATTCGACTACGACCTCAGATCAGACGAGACAACCCGCTGAATTTAAGCATATTACTAAGCGGAGGAAAAGAAACTAACAAGGATTCCCTCAGTAGCGGCGAGCGAAGAGGGAAGAGCCCAGCGCCGAATCCCCGTCCGACGGGCGGATTGGGGACATGTGGCGTATGGAAGACCGCTTGCCCGGTGTCGCTCGGGGGCCTGAGTCCTTCTGATCGAGGCTCATCCCATGGACGGTGTGAGGCCGGTAACGGCCCCCGTCGCGCCGGGGTCCGGTCTTCTCGGAGTCGGGTTGTTTGGGAATGCAGCCCAAAGTGGGTGGTAAACTCCATCTAAGGCTAAATACCGGCACGAGACCGATAGTCGACAAGTACCTTAAGGGAAAGTTGAAAAGAACTTTGAAGAGAGAGTTCAAGAGGGCGTGAAACCGTTGAGAGGTAAACGGGTGGGGCCCGCGCAGTCTGCGCGGGGGATTCAACTCGGCGGGTATTGGGACGGTCGATGGGTGCGTGGGGATCCCCTCGTGGGACCTCTCCACCTGTTTCAGGTATTGTGCATCAGATCATATGTGCCCGAGTCTCGTTTCTGTAGGACGTTGCACATAGAGTACATCGTATGAAACAGTTGTCCATATGCTGCATGTAGGACACCTACAGGTGTCTCTGTGCACATCACAGTCCCTTGCATTCCTTGCGGTATCATCACCCACTATAATTCCTGCTATTACCAACAGCGCCCTCCTCCATCTTCTGTTTTTTTTCCCCCCAGAGCTGCCACGCTGTCGCTGCGATGTCCGAGGTCCTAAGCTCTGCCTGCGCCGGCACCAGTGCGTCCCAGCTCTCGGCTCTGCTCAGTCTGCACAGGAAGCTGCTCCTCTCTCAAGAGGACAGGCCCAGCGGCATGCTGAAGGGAGCGGAGGACTCCCTCAATCGCCTCTCCAAGGTAGCGGGGGTCACCAACCCCCACCACTCATGATTTATGGATGCTGTCATACTCTGCTCAGTAAATTCCCTTGATGGCGGACACACACTATCGGTGCTGTTACGGCCTTTGCTCTGAATGCACTTCTGAAGTCGAGCTTCAACAAAAAACACTTCAAAGTTACACCAACATACACAGTAGCTACTATGTGTGAAAACTCTAGGACATCTGCAGCCCTGTATAATACATATAATATATATCATACGTCAGGAATCTGCCCCCTAAAATGCAGATGAATCTTTTGGAATGTTAACACAGAAGCATGTTAATGTGTAAATATTAGAAGTACAAATGTAAATGAATAGTTGCCTTATAATCAACCAACTGGTTATGTGATATATTACTGTCTGCAATGGTGATTATAGTCCTCAATTTCCCTCAAAGCACGTTCAGTGACTCGTGCTTGATTATGTTATTAATAGCAACAATGATGTCTTCAGAAGAAATTGAAAAATGCACTTCATCATCGACATGACAAAGTGAAAACTGATTGTGATATTATCATCATTGTTTTAACACGGACTGACTGAAATGTCATCATTTCATCTGTGACCTTTTCGGACAAATGACATGGTTGGTTTTGTAGATCTAAAATGAGTTGTTTTCAGATCAGCTCTAATAATTACAGTAACGAGTAAATCATTTACTATTGTTGTCGAGAGCTGCTGTAAAATACTCAAACCTGAGATTCTGCAACTCTGTCTTTTTAGTTTGTTGTTGCCTTTTTAAAACAGTGCTTCATCACAGAACCAAAGGAACAACCGAGGACCTGATTCTCCATATGCTTTAACATTTGAATATAGTGTTCGTTCATCTACAGCAAATACAATCTTTAATTCTGTCATGTTTGAAATGTTTAAAGTATAATGCTAATACTGCGCAGCTGGCCAACAGTGTGTAGTACGTGCGGTTGCCACATCATCTGGTTGTGTGTCTGACATGTCTACGTCAGATCAATGCATGTCTTCAAAATACTTTTAAATTGAAAGGCAACAGTCAAACCTTTAAAACCCAACATCCTACCTTTTAATCACTTCTAAAATGATTTTATTCAGATCATGAAAAACAAAAAAACAAGGGCAAAAGTTGATATAATATGTCGTTGTATTTATGATCTTGAAACACCTTTATTATGGTTTGCAGGCCTTCAGCCAACTGACCATCCATCCCAGCCACCTAAAGATCCTCTCAGAGCTTCCGGCCAACCTGAACGTCCTGCTGCTTCAGCACTCTGAAGACGGGTAATTCCTCTTTTGTCCTCGTCTGTTGTCTCTCGCTACATTCACCTTTCTTTGCCCTGCTATGAATTCTCTCCTTGTCGGCCTCTGGCTGCTTCATGGTATATGAGTCACAATAGGTTTTAGGCTGAAGGAACACTGTAGACATGAAGGGGCCTGCTGTGCGGTACACCTGCCGCTAGAGGGCTGATGTAGAAACTATGTATGTGTACTTGTGGAAAGAGATGGATCTATGGTAATTGAAATGTAAGAGATTGAAAGTAAGCATGTGAAGTAGTGTATACAGTATACATTGTTTGCTTGTCTTTGTGTTTAGGTCAGAACTGTACGGGGCCTTCTATGAGATGATCAAAGCTCCAGATCAAAAGGGAAAGACGACGCAAGTTCCAGGTTAGAGGCTCGTGCTTTTTTATGCCTCTTAAGCATTATGTTTCTGGGTTGTCCATCCATCCGTCTGGTCCATTCAAGCTTCGAGCTCTTCAGTACAGCACTACTGCATTCATGTATTTTTATGCCGCATCTAGTTTGTCCCATTGCCCCGGGGGCAGAGATGGGCAGAGATACATCAAAATGTATTTTGATACAAAATACCCCTTAAATAAATGTATCAAAATAAAATACAAAATACTGGTGCCAGAAAATGAAACAAAATACAATACATGTATTTTGTATTTGAAATACAGAAAATATTTTTTTCTGGATTTTCCGTTTTCTCACGGTTTGGTCTATATAACGTACACAAAGCTCTGGTGAACCCCAGAAAAAGGAAGAACAGTCACAGAATGTCTGTGTAACTAAGCAAAGCTATTAAACGACAACAACTTGATTGATTATGTATATATATATTTTTATTAATGGGACTTAACAGCCCATAAACTTTGGCTTTGCATCAACAAGAACACATTCATCTATGAGGTGGGACCCAAAGCAAATAAACTACTGGCAAAAAGACTGCAAAAACAACAGGCAGAAAGGACAATCCATAAGATAAGGGATACGGTTACAAATCAATTACAAATCATGTACCCAAGGAGGTTGTCCGAATGTCTGTGGTGAAAAGCCGAAAAATAAAGTGTGAAAAAAGAACATATTCATCACATATGAATAGCATCACAGCCAGTTTAGTTGCCTTTCAGAACAACTTTTCAAATATTTCTGGCGTTAACCGCCTCCTGTGCGGATGGAATATTATTCCTGCAAATGAGAACAGTCTCTCAACCGGAGCTGAAGAGGGGAGGGTTGTGTTGAATCGAACAAAAAGGAGCTTGACAAGTGGGTACTGCTGAAGAGAAAGCAGGTCTTTTCTGGTGTCCTCCAGAAAACGAAGGGTCTCCAACTCAGCTTTGCTGTGGCTTGTGATCTCCTGACTTTCCTGGACTTGAGTTTCTTCAGCTGAGAAAACAAAGAAGTCATCTTCCTCATCATCTTGGAGGTTGGAGGAAGCCGTTTCACTCTCTGCCACCAGGCCAAGATCTTCAGCTGAGTGGAGCATAAGCAGGTGGATTCGCCTCCTTTCTCCTGACAATCGTGGTGGTAGCCAGCGCATTTTGAAGAATGGGTGAGTGACTGTTGCCAAGATGGCTTCGTTCACATCCGTCTTCAACTCCAGATAACTACTGAACCTTTTCTCAAAACCTACCAAGATGGCTTGTAAAAGGGGAGAAGTGTGCCTTAGGTTGGAGGCTTGTAGGTCATGGAGTTTGGATTGCACAGCAAAAAGGGTAGGGATAACTTCACCATAGTAGCAGGATATCTGACCCTGTAGCCGATCTATGGCTACTGCACTAGGTCTCAGGATTTTGTACCACTGATCTCAGGATCAGTGGTACACACTAAGCTCAGTGTATGAGTGGCACATCTCACATGAGGTGGTAGGATGATTGCACCTTCAGACACTTCTTCTTCTGAAGCATTGATGGTTACAAAGGATAGTCCATTCTCTTCTGTGTCATCATTCTCGTCTTCATCTGCAACAACAGATATGTTGAACTCCTTAAAGGCCTTTACAAAATTTGACCCATTGTCAGTCACTGTTGCAATGATGTTTTCATTTGACAGGCCAAATTCTGAGTGGATTTCCTCCAATATCTCAGCAATGCGGTTGTAGTTGTGTGGACTTGGGAAATGTCTGCATGCGAGAACGACTGATTCACGTTCAGTTGAATCTGGCTTGATCCAGTGAACTGTTACGCCCATGAAGCTAGTCTTACTAGTGGACCAGATGTCAGCAGTGGTGCAAACATATTGCACCGTCTTCAGTTTCTCTTTCAGATTACTTTTTTTGGCATTGAAATCTGCGTCTATTCTCCTTCGCAGTGTACGTCTGGAAATCACTGTCAGATTGGTGTTTAATCCAATTGAATCAATTCAACAAATTCAGTTTGTTCAACTGTAGACAAAGGATGCATTCCCTTCACTATGTATGAAGTAATGAGAGAATCAAGTTTACCCTGTGTTACTGTGTGTTCAAAAAGGCGGGTCTGCCTATAGGGGGTGTTTGTCTTTTTGCCACTATAATTAGGCCTGCACTCTTTCTTGTGCCTTTCAAAATCATCAAGACTGTCAGGGTGAAGTCTCTTCAGGTGAGTTTTGAAATTTGATGTTGCTAAAAGAGTTCCAGATATTACTGCCTTCTTTTTGGTGCAGAGTTTCCACTCCGCCTGGATCTTTCCATCTGGTGTTTGAGAGACAACACTGAAAACGTCCCATCCAAGATTGCAGACACAGGCTTGGTTCCATCTGTGCTTGTTGATGGTCCTTCTTGAACATCATCTTGCTGAGACATGTTGTCCACCTGGCCAACTGTAGAATGTATGAAATAATAAAACTAAGAATACTTTCATAATATGCCTTTTAAATAAAATAAATTGGATATTTAATGTTTTTTTAACAAATAGCCAGGCTATGACAGTAGATGTCCAACTGTGAACTATATTATCTGCCAGTAATTGATATGGCATTATGACATCCACATTGAGAAGATACAGCATAACTTGTAATTCAGTGCAAGATTAGATGGTCAGACGTCTCTTGATAAGGTTATCATGAACATACAAGCTCCCAATCTCCCTCTTCCTATATAGCTAGCTACTCGACTGATAACTTGCTCAACACTGGCTATGCACTAGCCTAGACAGCATTCGAGCGTCATTAGCATGTTAGCATCGATTGCTAGCTTGATATTATAAACATCACTTCACCATGTATATAGACAGCATGCTAGCGTCATTAGCATGTTAGCATAAATCGCTAGCTTGATATTATAACCATCACCATGTATATAGACAGCATGCTAGCGTCATTAGCATGTTAGCATAAATCGCTAGCTTGATATTATAACCATCACCATGTATATAGACGGCATGCTAGCGTCATTAGCATGTTAGCATAAATCGCTAGCTTGATATTATAACCACCATGTATGTAGACAGCATGCTAGCGTCATTAGCATGTTAGCATAAATCGCTAGCTTGATATTATAACCACCATGTATGTAGACAGCATGCTAGCGTCATTAGCTGGTTAGCATAAATCGCTAGCTTGATATTATAATCATCACCATGTATATACAATAGGCCAGGGGTGTCAAACTCATTTTCACTCTGGGCCACATCAGCATCACGGTCGCCCTCAAAGGGCCGGTTGTAACTGTAAGACTGTATAACGTTAACTAACGTCTCCCTAACATATTGTTAAATAACTCTCTGCATTTGATTATTGTTTATTCAAGTGTTAAAATATTGTACATGCAGTTATATAAATGTAAAATGATATTTAAACACATTTCTGTTATTATAACATAAATCATTTTAATTGAGGGTTAAGAAACCCACATTACTCTTTCAAAGATCAAACTATTAAAGAAAATAACAAAGACAAATATCAAACACAAGTTATGACAATAACTTTGTTCAAAGCTGTTTGTGTCACCTCTCTGCATCACTAATGTTCCTCCCTGTCGTCGTCCTGTGCATGCAGCTACATCCAAGAGCTGCTCACTGAGAGTCAGGTCTGATGAACATGGATAGATGATGTATCCGTGTTGTCTGTGCTTTAATCAACAGTTCATTAAAAACACAAGTACCTGCTCGTCTCTTAGCTAGCTGTGTTGTTAGATTGCTGCTAGTTCATGAACTCGGTCTGCGATGGTGTTTCTTCACAAACTGACATTTGTAAAAGTCTGTATCTGGTCGGAGCACTGCTCACATACCTTCAGCATGCTCTGGGCTGTAGCTTGTGTCAATACATTCTGCTGTGATTGCAGTCTGCCTTTTAGTTCTTGGACAATTTGATGTTTTTCTTGGAGGCCAAATGTTTGGTGTCAAAATGCCGACGTGAATTGTATTCCTTCATCACCGACACGCCTCATAACACAGAAGACAGACCCGTTTTCTTGCAGCACAAACATGTATTCTCTTTCCCATCTTTCATTACATTTTCTTCCCTCTGCATCAATTGTTCTCTTCGTGGTCATTTTGGGATTATTTGTCGATCTTTTTCAATTGTTGGAAAACCTCTTTTCGGGCTGTTGCCTCTCCTGTCCACCTGTTGTGATAGTTTTAATGTCGGTACACAGACAACATGCTATCTCATGATTTCAACTTTCTATCTCATAATTTCGACCATGGGGATACTTTTATTTTCAAGTCTAACTTTTAATTATTTTTCCAAAAAAGAAAAAAAGTGTGTATATATATATATATATATATATATATGTGTATAATTTTTTTTTTTTTGCTGGCGGATTCGCGGGCCACATAAAATGACGTGGCGGGCCGGATTTGGCCCGCGGGCCTTGAGTTTGACACCTGTGCAATAGGCTATGTAGCCAGACCCAGACATAAATTATACATTAAGCTAGTTGACATCTGTCACACTCGGATCAAATATTTACCTTGACAGACAATCCATTGAACTGGAAGATCTGAAGACTGAACTCGTGAACTGTTTTTTGATTTGTGGAGAAAGTATTTTGAGTATTTTAAATACAAAATTACTCCACTCTAAAGTATTTTGTTACAAATTACATTCGATTTTTCATCGGCCCTATCAAATACAAAATACTCAAAGTAATTGAAATACGTATTTCAAATACAAGTAATTGAAATACTGCCCATCTCTCCCCGGGGGAACATGGTCTACATGAAACATACGTTTCTATTCGTAGCATTGTTGTCAGCATTTAAATGGGGACAAGTAATAGGATAAACAGTGAGGGGGTAAAAAAAATAAGATGAGACGGAAGAAGAAAGAGGGATCTAACAAAGAGACCAGGAGGAGGCGGGGCGGGTGCTCGTGGGGACCAATTACCAGACTATTACATGTCTGATTGTGTGTCAACGCTGTGGCTGCAGGTACCCTGACGTGCTCTACGGTGGCCAAGGTTTCAGTCTGCCCACGGGCTCTGCTGGCACTGAGGGACCAGACTCGGGCCTTTGGCCTGGAGACGAGACATGCCCTCAGCAAGCAAGCCTGTCGGCAGAGGGCCGAGGGCGGTCCGGAGGCCGCCGAAGAGCCCCGTGCTTTTCCCCGCGTACGTCTTGTTGAGACCTCTGCTCTTCTTTCACTCCATTAACATTATCCACAGCAAGCCTCATGAATAAGCTCACTCCGCTGCAATCATCATCACCTCACGTCTCCTCCCGCTTGCTGGACAGCGAGATGTATCTGCTTCCATCCAAGCTTATAGATGTCCGCATGAAAAAACAAATAGTTTGTTACAGCTGCTGATGCTCCTCTTCTCTTCTTCTCCTCTACAGAAAACTGCTGCAGAAGAAATGTTAGGAGCTCACTTCAGAGAAATTGTACAAGATATGGAAGACTATTTGAATCCACTTCTCACACAGTTTGACTTCTCATGCTTAAGGTGAGGTATTGTATATGTCTGGAGGTTTGTCCTCTACAAAGGCTCGACATATTTCTGTCCTATGTTGTCGTCAGATGTGAGGTAGCTCAGCCCGACTCATCCTCACCTGTCCTCACCTCCCTCAGAACCCAGGCTGCACCACCACCAGTCCCTCAAGTGACCACAACCAAAGAGAAAGAAGAGAAGGGGAGCTCAGGTAAAGGAAGAGCATGTTGGTTGAGAGCTTTCTTGTGTCTGTGACACCCTGAGGGCCTTGTGTATCATATGAACATCCAACATCTGCTGTGATTCTTATCTGTTTATTGGCATGGCAACCCCATCAGCAGATTTCTGTTCACCCCCTTCAGGCCAGTGTTGTGGCTTTACATGTGATATAATGTGATAAACGTCGATTTACACACACAACTTGATAACTCTGTACTTTTACCAGGTGCCGTGGAGATTATAGAGCCGCTGAACTCTTTTTTTTTTCTTTCAAAGAATGAACTCTCTACATTGTTGGAACAGTCACACAACAGTTAGAAAGTATGGATTTCAGATGTGCAGCCATACATGTTAAAGGTTAAAGGCAGCAACATCTTAAAGATTAAAATAAATGATGGGTTCTGAGAAAATGTGTGTACTTGTGTGTGTGCAGCTAAATTAGCAGCAGAGCCAGGGATGTGTGTGGTGTTGCTGGCAGACAGGAAGTTGCTGGAGTTGCCTCTGGAAGCGTTGTCCATCCTGCAGGACCACGGCGTCTGTGTCTCGAGACTTCTCCCTCCAGCTCCTCCACAGTCGCCTGAACAGAGAGGAACCAGACAAAGGTACTTTTATCATTTGTATGTTGTTGGTATCATGAAGTAATAGAGTAGCAATAAATACGATTCTTTCTTCAGCTGTAGATTTCTGCTTCATATTGCAGGCCAGATATTGTGACGTAGACGTGGCGGGTAAAGTTAAGTAGTAAGAAACAACATAGTGTTGAACTGGTGGACCACAACGAAAGAACAGGAATGAAACTAAAAGATATGACTTGTTATGAAACATATGAATGTTTAAAATGTGGCAAAGATCCTGTAAGAACAGGTTTCCTGATGGGAGGAAGAAGACCATACAGTCTGAGGTGTCTTATCTGTTGAACTGTTCATAATTAGTGGGCTTTTTGTCCAGTATCAGTGGATTTTGCCTCACATCATTCCCCGTCATATTTATGTAAATAATTGCTTACATTTGCGAAAGCATCTTGATGCTTGGATTTCGACTGCAGGCAGCCATCCATAGAATTGGAACATGTTCAGGAGAGAGGTCCGTTCACATCCTGCCGGCATGCTGAAGTGGTTGTCCATTTAAAAGTGGCCATTGTGATGCAATTTACAGTCAGGCCTGTGGGTTTAATTGTCCAGGTGTAATATATGTAGGACATATAATGCTTATGCTTTTACATTTTTCCATCACGGTGTGAGGTATTGTTTTGTTACATTTTGGAAGTTCAGCCTTCTATAATAAGTCGATTTTCTCATATTTGCCCTATGGGGCAAATTGTCCTTGATTCCATTGCAGTGTTTGATGCAATATATCAAAATCAACGTTGTTGCTAATTCTTATCATATCCCAGCAGTTAGTCTACAGAAAATAAATACATTTCCTGTTTTCATAAAAGAAACAGTGGCATCGTGTAAACAAACTGGCATTCGAAGGGCTAACATTTTGAAAATGAATATTGAGTATTTGGTGGTGATGATCAGGACTGAAGCTTGTTAAAAACATTGAACTTTTAATATAATATCAATATATCATTTTATGCCAGTAGTCCCAGTTCTGACGCAGACATTTTTGTACTCCAAGGACATGAGATCAACTTTTTTTTAGGTTGTGGCACAAGGTGGCCAATGTTTTTAATGTTTTACCTGCTTTATCCTATAACAAAGCTAGCTATCCATAAAAAGTACACAGCTGACATGTAACATAAATATAGAGCCTTAAATTAAACAAAATTGAAACTGCGTGCTTAAAGGAAAAAAGCAATTAGCTGTGGTTGATTTGCAATTACTGTCGTCTCTCATTAATAAGAATAGCAACATTGTTCACCAATGTATTGTTAAAGGTACAGTGTGCAGCAATGGACTAAAACGTCAAAAACTATCTTTTCATATTTCACTATCGGAACATAAGGCAAGTGAGCAACAAGTACAGTTGTGTTGTTAGAGAGGACTGTTCAATGTGCTTCTGGTCTCATAAACGTATCACAACCGTTTCAAAGCTGGAGTTCTCCAGTAAAGCCAGTATGACTGTCCAGTATGAAGGTATATTTGTGTCTTTATTACGCAAACAAAAAATGTTTTAAGAACACATTTCTCGCACTGCAATCAAAAATCAAGTTTGTAAGTAAAAATATATAAACTGAGTTAGTTTTGCTTATGAAACGGATTTTTGGCTGCAAATCAAAATCCTTTGCTCTCAAAACAAAAACCTTTGCTCTCAGAAAATGATGGATGTAGTGGGCGGGGCATACGCTGCTGAATGAGCCAGGTGTTTTATTTATATATATATATATATATATATATATATATATATATATATATATATATATATATATATATATATATATATATATATATATATATATATCCCCTCATTTGCAGATTCATCAGCAAAATGTAACCTTTCAAATACTCGCTTATTCCGCTTCTTCTAGATTTGTCACAAAAACAATTCTCCAATTTCCTAACTGCCCTCCGGGTGCTATGATTGACTCTTTTCTATCACTTAATACGAGGCTAAATGGGCTCACTTCAGTCATGTATGATCACATTTTCAAGCTAAACCCAACTTGTTTGGACTCCCGAAGGGACATCCGGGACCAGGACCTCAAGATTACCACGTCAGATCAGCACCTCCTCTATGAGTCTGCTGCAGTGCAAGATTTACCGACGCAAGACTAGCCAAGATATACCCTGACAGAACTGATATGTGCAACCGATCAATCAACAATGAATAATCAATTAACAATCAATAGTCTGTGTTTTCATTTGCTGAGCGTAATGGATATCGCTGCTGTGAGGAAACTTTTACAACTCTTCTTCACTCACCAATAAATGTCACTGACTTTGCAGATGCTGACTTTTTTTCTTTTCTTTTTCCCCCAGTCCCAAACGCTGTGTAATCTGCCCCGCAGATGTATTAATTCTGCTTCCTGTCTGTGGCAGTTGAAAGTGACAACAAGAAGGAGACCAAAGGTGGCAAGGGAAATAAGGGGAAGGCAGATCAAAGACAAGCCATCAAAGTGGTGAGTTCAGTAAATGAATCTGGGCCTGCCAGATACGGACGGCAACATTACTTTTAACCTGCAGTCAGCACCGGCAATTATTTATTTCCTCTCGCCTCCCTTTTAAGTGTGGTTTTTCAATCAATTACATCATGTGTTTTCGTAAAGATCCTATTTCTGGCTTCTGAGCGTTTATCCTCCTTCATGCACCACTTTGCTTGTTTACAACCAACCCCTTCCTTTCTACTTACATTTCTGTTGCTCCGTCTCCTCTGTATTGAACTACACTCTTGCATTGTTTCTCGCATATATATATATATATATATATATATATATATATATATATATATATATATATATATATACTGGGTACACTTTGTTTGTCACCATCTCTGGTTCAAGCTGTAACTCTCGTTTATTTTCCCAGATACCTGTGAATCGTGTGTTGCCTTCTAACACCTTCCCAGTGGATGCGCGTCACATGAAATGTATCTTTTTATTTATGTTTTTGTGAAGTATCAAACCTATTTGTGTGTTTTTAAATTGGCTGTTTTATTTGTGTTCTTGACACGTATTTGTAGAAATGTTGGAGTATTGTTGTTAACATACCCCCACAGATATTGTTGACCCTCACAATGAAGGCAACTTTGGTAAGAGAGATGATGTTACACATTTAAAGGATTAATAAGGCAGAATATTGATGTGTATTAGTAAATCCAAGAGTGGAAATGGCAGAAAGATTGTGTGTTGCTGGTGATCAATTACAGTACAGTATAGCTCCAGCCGCTTTTCTTTCGTGGATGCTGTGTTCTGGACTGAAGTACAGGAGTGCCGGGATGCTCTACTGTGATTAATCTTCTTTTCATACTGTATTGCAGCCGGGCATTGTCCCAGCTCGCTCTGCATGTCAGCGCGTAGCCTCTCAAAGCATCCTTCTCCCTTTTACAATACAGTATTTTACTTCATTTTATTCGACTTTTGTGGCCTCGTATGAGTCATATTCCAGCTCCCGGTTCAGTGTCGCCCCTTTAGCGGTGTAAGGATCCGTCATGTTTGTATGTTGCTGTCCATCTGGCACAGAAGGGACCAGTCTGAGCATGAGGATGAAGGAGATGTTGGAAACCCACAGCCAGCATTGTAGCCATGTGTGGGAGGGCTTCATGGGCAGCAGAGAAACGGCCAGGTCAGAATGCAATGCAGCACGTCTTTGCACTGAGCGTGCTCAGAACCAACTGTGTTTGTGACATTACAATGCACCTCATCTGCACCGCTAACCCTTCCCCAATATGTATCAAGTGTGTCCGAGATGGAGCAGCTGCTGTGCAGATGCAGTGCCTTCATTTACCTGGGGATGGAGCGCTTCATGGCAAACATCCCACCGGCCAAACTGGCAGCCTTCAATCTGTCTGGTACTGTACACCCAAACAGCATTTCTGTACAAATGAATGTAGGTACGTTGTTTTAAAATGTTGAACATGTCCAAATGTACGACAGCGTATTAGGGCCATTGTATGTGTAAAAAAGAAGAAATTATGAGAAAAACATCTATTTCTGAGATTGAAGTAATACAATTACAAATAAAAAACACATTTGGATATTCTCTGAGATTTAAGTGGTAAAAAAAAAGAGTTTACCAGAAGGAAACTAGAATATTCTCTGAGATCATAACGTAATAAAAGAAAAAACTCTGACATTCTCTGAGGTTAAAGTCTCAAATTTCTGAGAAATGAAAAACGGAAAAGTCCTGTTTTTTTGGTCACAGAACCATAATGCTTCACTCAGGTTGGCTCGACCTCATCACACCACAGATTGCCATGTATTTTAACTGCAGTGGATGACATCATCAAATTGTACTTTGCAATCGGATTTAGCAATAAAGGAATACTCGTGATTTTTGCCCAGAACCACCGTATTACCAGCAGCATCCAGCCTTCGAAGAGAGTAAAGTGGACTTATTCAGAAATTGTAAATTATTACTTTAATCTCAGACATTCAGAGCTCTTTCAAAAATTGCACATATTTAGCACTTTCCATTTTTGGATGAACCAAACTTAACACAGCCTATAAAAAAAAAACTGTTTTTAAAAATACATTGACTTAGAAACCTCCACACTGCTAAATACAATATATAAATACAACGACATCAGGGACATTGGTAAAAGAACCTGATACTATGTGTACATATGTATGCGCATCCAGGACTCTGACATGTACAAGGCAGCCCTCTGATGGGATAGACGTGCAAACTGTTATGGTTTGAGTAACAAAGATTGAAAAAAGATTTCCCTTGATGTTGCTGAGATAGTTACTATCTCACAACCCTCTCAAGCTAATATGAAAGATCACTATGAAGGTTACTGTGTCGTATAAAACACTTACCGAGTTCTATGTAACCACACTGCTGTTTGAGTTATCTAAAGCCGTTTTAAAAGGTGTATTAGGAAGAAAAGTAAGGCGTCAAAACACTGTAATGGCTGAATGACTGACATTCGGAGCGGAGCAGTTTGTCGATGATGTAAGCAGTAAATGGAGCAGTGGGCTTAGTCACTTCAAACCCATCAATCTTTTCGTTCCCTGTGTGGTTATAGACGTAACCCTGTCCTGCAGCGAGAGATCAATGAGGTTTTACTTACGGATCCCTGCTACACTTTAACATTCCCACAGCTTCACTCGTCTCAAAATATCTTAAGATTGGCTCTCTGCTCTTTATGTGGTATTTTAACACGGATATTTGCTGAATCATTTCAGCCGAAAGTCACTGTTGCCTCAGTCAAATGATGGCTGGAGAAAAATAGAAGTGGAACCTTTATGATTTTCTTTCCCCCCGGAGTAGTCTCAAAAGAACCCCTGACCGTGGTGATTTATTTACAGCCGGCGGAACAGGAAGCGGAATGCGTCTCCCTCTCCTCGCGCACTAGAGGAGGGCCTCTTCCCTCCCCCAGCACTCGTTAGATGAAGAATAAGCTGCCCCGGATCACCTTCCAGTCCCTCACCCCTTCCAAGATATACTTCACAAAAACAACACGCCTTCATCTTAATGGCTCCCTCCGCCGGCATGCAAAGACTGGGTGGACTCAATGTGATCGACAGAGTGTCAGCTTGGCCCTTACACATGGCCGCAGGCCAGACATATGGGCCTCCCGCCAGCCCGGCGCTGTCGTGCTGCTAACTATAGCGCGACTGACACCATGGTCTGCGTTCCAGCTGTTACCTCACAACAAACCGGGCCGCTCTTAATTAGCCATCAGGATAAGAAGAGCCGATGGCAGATTTGGGTGTCATGCCGTACCACCTGCACTCGTATCACAAATCACTTTGTCTTGTTTAAGTAATGATATTATGCTTCTTAACATGGGGGGGGGGATGTTTCGGCCCCAGGCTGCTGAATAGCAACAGACCGTCATTGTATATAGGAGGTCAGACAGAATAGCTGCGAGGCCTCACTGACACACACCTGGTGTCCGACACGAGCGTTCTAGTCTCGTCCGAGTGCTTGTACAGTAGAAAGCCTCTATTTTGTGTTCTAATAGATGGACTGTGTCACTGACAGCCACAGCATTTTAAAGTGTCATAAGTTCAACCTGTTATTTACATCGTACACTTATTCAATTCAAATTTTGAACACAATGGATCGATAGTTATTTTTCAACACGGACAGCAACGACAACAAAAGACAGGAGGTGATTAACTATTTACACTGAAACGATGTCATTAACCATGAGCACGCTGTGTGTGCGCTGGCTGTGCACTGACATGGCTGGTGTGTGCAGCCGACGGTGTTAACTACTAATTAACAACTAATCGTTAAACCTGTCCGGTTCCAATTTAGAATTCTCACACTTTGTCTAAAAACCTCTGAAACAAGTTGGTATAAAGAGACTGAAAGGTGTGTGTCAGCGTTAGTCTCACGCCTCTGCTTCACCACGTTCTGAGCACAGGCCTTATCCTTCATTAGTCTCCTCGAGTAGACAACATCATTGGGGGTTGTTTCCATATTTTGAGCTCAATGTGTGTCTCAACTGTTAATACTTGAATGATCCCCTTGTTGTTTTAGAATATAATCATTGTGTCAGCATACAACTCTTATGATTCTTAGAAATTCTCCTCCTTCTGTTCGTAAGAGGGTTCTGTTAGTTGTCTAATAATAATGATGAGGATGACGTTTTCTCTCCTCAGAGTGCCGCCTGGCTCTGCTCTTCGACCTGACTCAGAACAGTGCCAGTGTTCTCCGCCAATCGAACCTCGACATGTCCAAGAGGTAACCGCTCTATCGAGTGAAGCTCAAACTCAGTTTGTCAAAAATCCTCTGCACTAACCTTTCTATTAAGTAATGACATTGAGTTCCTGTATTGACAAGAACACAGTACAGCTGTTGTTTCAAGAGCGGCTTCAACCACAGCTGCTCTCCCCCGAGCACATCTGTCCTCTGTCTCCATCACCAGCCGCCGCGACTGTTCCTCACAAGGCGGCCGGAGGAACACGGAGTTCTGCTGCTGCCTCTCGTTTGTCAGAAGCTTCGGGGAGACCGTCGCACATTGAGAGAAAATGTATTTATTTTTCCCTTCGTGACGGGAATCAGTTAGCCAGGCAGAAGCAGAAGGGTTTACCACGAGGCAAAGCATCATGGGAATACAGTAAAGAAGGAAAAAATAGAATTAAAGTAGTTTTAATGACATTATTTTCATATGATGTATGAAAATATCCCAAATGAACACTGCAAGCGGCTACTTGATTACTATGAAGGGATTGTTTTAACAGCAGTTGATCACTATAAGCTGTTAACACTGTGTTTCTCTTCCGTCCAGTGCAGCACAGCTGGACCTGGAGAAACCCCTGGAGACCGCTCTGCTGCTGAGTTTGTGTGGTGTCGGCTGTATTGTCCTCCACCAGTGGCACAGCAGCCTTCAGCAGAACACACGCACGATGCTCAATGTGCTCGACAGTAGGTTCTGGACAATACGTTTGCCTTTTCTACATTTCCCACCACGTACGATCCACCTCATACATTGTAATTTACAGGTGTGTGTGTGTGTGTGTGTCCACGTGTTCATGCAGATTTACTGAGGGTCAGGCAGACCTCTGGCCAGACCGTCCACGCCCTGAGGAGAGGGGACGGTGAGGTCACAGGATCACATGACACTGTTCATCCCACTCGCGTCCTCATTTAGCCTCACGTTGGCATTTCTGTTTCCTGTAACTATGTCCAAGTGTTCCTCTGTGTGTGAGGCTCTGGGCTCTTTGTGAATTCAGATAAGCTTCAGATATAGTCATGGCTTCCTCTGGCTTGTTCTCTGCAGATCAAGTGCTCCGCAGTGACTCGGAGGGAGACGATGCTCGCCACAAAACCACTCTGGCACCAGCAGCCTTCAACTGCATCGTCTATGGCCTCCCGAACTTAATTGTTGCCTAATACGCTGTATATCCTCACTGATATTTCACAGTTCAAGATCATTTCTGAATATCAGCCGGCTTTGCAAATATGAACTAAAGCTACTGTAACATGAGGGGGGGGGGGGGGTAGATATTTCATTGAAGGTGATCCATGACCTCTACGTTTTCCATCGTCAAAGTTTTTAATATTGTTGTTACTGTACACAGCAGACGTCAGGTGCAACGTGCTCTGTGCTGTGGGAGAGGGTAGCTCACAGAGGTTCCCCTCACCCTGTATGTATCCTATTCATTACATGACCAACGTTACTGCTCATATCGCTCTGACAAGTTGTACACTCGGGATCAGATAACAACAACATTGACCTGTGTAAACAACTCAGGACGGATATAGTCTCTTTCCAAGTATGGTATTTGAACTTGTTATTCTTTTCTTTGTTGCATTTCCTTTGACGACCCAGGAAATGTTAGCGAAGGCATAAATCCACGTTATATGTCTCCTTGCAGATTAAGCCATCCAAATGGTGATCATGTCAGGCACAGCCACTGTGCTGCAGCAGTTTATCAGTGGGCTGAAGAATCGAAATGAAGACACCAGAGCAAAATCTGCCAAAGAGCTGCAGCACTATGTGACCACAGAACTCCGAGAGGTAAACATGGATGTAATAGAAACCTGCCACTAGGATAGGATTACAATATACTGTTGTTGCCCACAGCTGACTGATCAGCTGTTTACACTGATTCATTGTGGATATGAAGACTTTTTAGACACCTAGTTTTCTTTTTTTTTCTTTCATTGTACAAGTCATCAGTTATGCTTTTTCAACACACATTTTTTGTGCCTTCCACAGTTAAGTCAAGATGAAGCCACTACATTCTACGATGAGTTAAACCACCACATATTTGAGCTGGTATCCAGCTCTGATGTGAATGAAAAGAAAGGAGGGATTCTCGCCATCGGTAAGCCGTAAACTTCGACATGCCAGATTAACTTCATTCAATTTAACTTTTGATTTACCAACGATCTGGTGGAATTGTCCAGAGATAAGTGACTGTCCTGCATGTATGTCACATGAAGATGTGCAATACAGCACACAGTATGTGTGAAACAGCATATTACTGAGACTCAATCCTGTGTTCCAGTGAGTCTGATTGGAGTGGAGGGAGGCAATGCCACCAGAATCAGCCGCTTTGCCAATTACCTGCGCAACCTGCTCCCGTCCAGCGACCCTGTGGTGATGGAGATGGCCTCTAAAGCCATGGGCCACCTGTCTATGGCAGGGGACACCTTCACTGCAGAGTATGTGGAGTTTGAGGTGAAGAGGGCCCTGGAGTGGCTGGGAGCAGACAGAAATGAGGGCCGACGCCATGCTGCAGTAAGTGATTCACAGACGGCAAGGGCTGTGTTGTTTGTTGTTGAAATAAAGCCACTTCTTGGTGGTGTTTACAGTATGTGTGGTGGAGATGAGGGCTGAGGACAGTTTCACTCAAAATTGTCCCATTGACCCGTTTTTACTTTGTAAAGCAGCACAAAGCTAGAGTACTTTTATTTTAGTGGCACAGTTTCCTCCGGACACATTCATCTCTCACGCTCTCTTTACCACATCGTCCCTGAGTTGATGGTGAATGGACACATCATTTTAGCAACCAAATATAACATTGTTATGACAACACATTTAAGATGATGACGGAACAGTACACACACAATTTATTTCCAGTAGCACTTTTTTTTTTTAATTCTAAGGGTTGATATTAATTGCCGAGTGATGTCTCAAAGCACAATATTTACACATATTTTACACTGGAAAGACCCAAGAACGGCAATCAATGCCCAGCTGTGAAATGCTTTCCTGTCCTCTCCAGGTGTTGGTGTTGAGGGAGCTGGCTGTGAGCGCGCCCACCTTCTTCTTTCAGCAAGTGCAGCCCTTCTTTGACAACATCTTCTACGCAGTGTGGGACCCCAAGCAGGCCATCCGGGAAGGGGCTGTCTCTGCACTGCAAGCCTCTCTCATCCTCCCACCACAAGGAGACTGTGTACCGTGGTCCTACGCCCAAAATCCCTGTATTCACTGAAGGAGATCCTAGGGAGTTTGCTCGGCTTAAGGTTGCCCTGGAGAACCTGCTGCCTGAGGATGCTACAGAGCGCTTTAATTATCAGATCCTGGTGGACCACCTGAAGTATGAGGAGGCACTGCTCATAGCGGACTCCTACAACAACTCGTTGCAGCCCTACACTGACACGATGGCTAGCCTCATTGAAAACTATGGCCAGCCGCACCAGTTAGCTCTCAGAAAAATCGCTGACCTGATGGATGCCCCGAACATCGCACGTGGAGACACCTGTGGGTTCAAGCAGTTTGCACTGCGATTGAGAGCACTAGTTGGTATGTGAGATCAGCTTGGGGACAGTGGACATACTGAGCTTCACTGTGGGTCACATGTGACACGGCTGTTGTCCAAGCTGCCTCAGGATATGCGGGCTGAGTTCAAGAGGTTCCTGTACCCCATGCGTGTTACCATCCCCAACCTCTTCCACTTTTCAGACTGGCTCGACTATGAGCTGAAGATTCAAGAGACTGTGTACGTTTCACTGTACAGAGAGGATAAGAACAAATCAGGACCACGGCCAGAGAATTACCGCGACAGGAGCAAGAGTGGCAGGAGCACCAGCATACTGCCACTACTGCTTAAACACGCAGCACATTCTCGACCAGTGTGTAAGCTTTGCACAGCTGACAGTGGAACAAAAAACAGCCTGGATCAAGATCAACAAAAGATGCTGGAGATGCGGCCGCTCGCACCAGGCTGCACAGTGCCGCCTGAAGTTTACATGTCAGAAGTGTAAGGGGAAGCATCTGCAAGTTCTGCACGATGTGAATATAAAACCTGCAGCTGAGAATACGTCCTGCCTTGTCAGCACAACCAATGACGTACTGTACTTGGACAGACGGTCCGGGTGCAGCCAAGTCCTACTCAAAGTGAGTAAGGTGTTGCTGCGCAATGGTGAGCACACACAATTGCTTGTTTGACTATTGTCAATAAACCTCTCAAAAGGAACATCTTGTCTGGAGTGCATTCTGATCGATGCCCCCTGGTGGCCACACCTTTTAATGAACCACAGTAAAAATATACAGTCCTTTCCCAGTCAATACAACAACCTATTTAGGCCAACAGTATGTACCTGACAGTACTCTTCTTCCTCTACCTTGGTTTGTTGCAAAGTAAAAACACAAATGTACCTTGAAGTTATTTTCTATGTCGTTCCTTATTTTGTTATCATCTGTGCCTCGCCAGTGTTGGTAAGTTCTATATGATCATTTTGAAATAAACTACAGCAGTGTTATAAAAAATTATAATAATTCATTAATTTATTATTCATTAATGTCAGATCTTGTTCCCTTGGACCTACATGTATGTATCATTACGTTCTGCACTGGTTAACAATCAGTAAAGATTTCAATTATTTATGATTTAGTTTGAATTAAATTGGGAAGAATTATGCTGCACGTTGGGGCCATAATCTAAAGCTTTCCCCATTTTAGTTATATCAACATGTAATATTATGATTATCAATACGTAACAGTACTAACAGTAATGCCTTTGAGTCAAATGAAAATCAAAGACATTAAATTATAATTTCACAATATTTATTGTATATTAATTGTCATACATAGTCAGATTATCAGAAATATTTTGACATTGTTTCAAATAAAAATACATATTTAGAAAGTTTGTCATACATTGATTTTTATTGTGCTGCTCTATAAATAAACAGTATACATACAACACAACAATGTAAAGGTCGTATAGTTGAGTTCAAAGTATTCATCTCTTGTGTTTGTGTCTCACAGGGCAGGACTCCTCTGTGCTATTGGCTCACTCGTGGGGCAGCTGAGAGTGGACGTCATCCAACCATCATCCCAGGAAGACCCAGACCCACCACAGACCACTGAACCACTCTCAGCACCCCAGAGAGTCAGAGACCCAGCGGGTACGGTGACGTCATCCTGCCGCCCCCCCCCCCCCCCCCCAACCCGCTCCTCCACCCACTGCCTGCAATTGAAATATTGTTAATAGTGTTGATGTTGATGGAAGTAGAAGTGTTGTTGATGGACTGCGGATGGGAAGAAAGTGTTCGTGTGGCGTGAGGTCTTGGTCCTGATGGACCGCAGACTGCATGAGTTAAGGTGAGAGCACCTTGGACGAGAATGTCCAGTAATTCCACAGAAGTTAACTGAAAAGTTGGAAGTAAGTCCGCTGGAGTTGTTCCCCTGATGTTTATGAACTCCTCTCTGGTGAAAGAGCTCTGGGTATCGCAGCATAAAACTGAATTAAAAACAAAACAATGCGCACCAACACGATTATCATTATCAGAAATATTTTGACATTGTTTCTAATACCCAGCGGGGACCCAGCGGGTACGTCACCGTACCCGCTGGGTCTCTGACTCTCTGGGGTGCTGAGAGTGGTTCAGTGGTCTGTGGTGGGTCTGGGTCTTCCTGGGATGATGGTTGGATGACGTCCACTCAGCAGCACGAGTGAGCCAATAGCACAGAGGAGTCCTGCCCTGTGAGACCCAAACACAAGAGATGAATACTTTGAACTCAACTATACGACCTTTACATTGTTGTGTCGACCTCCATGTCCTCGTCCTCCATGTCGTCGACCTCCATGTCCTCGTCCTCCATGTCGTCGACCTCCATGTCCTCGTCCTCCATGTCGTCGACCTCCATGTCCTCGTCCTCCATGTCGTCGACCTCCATGTCCTCGTCCTCCATGTCGTTGACCTCGATGTCCTCTTCCTCCTCCTTAGCTGGGACCAAAACGTCACCGGTCCTCTGCCTCTTCACACTTACCTGCTCCATGCGCTCCTCTTCCCTGCGCCTCTTGGTGGACTCTTCTGACCTCTGGGGGACCAGGGGCGGAGCCTCTTCAGGACGTTCCACACCAAAAAGGAGGGAATGCACAGAATAAATACATACTACACATACTACAAATACAACACATACTACACCTGCTCCGTTGTCAGAGGAGTAGGGGAGGATGCTGTAGCCCACTGGTGGAGGAAGTGCCATGATGTCGTTCACAGAAGCTGAGAGGGAAAAATTCAAACTGTAAGGATTTCTCATAACATGAAATATTTCTGGATTACATTGAAGAATAATCAAAGATTTAATTAGAAAAGAATGATGACCGCACTACACGTGTCACCAAGTCACCAACACAGAAGAGGCTGTTTTAATATTTGAACAATAATATCAAACATAGTGCAGCTCTGCCTCTGTTAGTTTGAACACATAACACAACTATATTAATAATGATAAAAATAATATAACTGTAATATAACTCTTACTCTGCACTGTGTGTTATGATAATAATTGTTACATACAATATGTGTACATAATTGTTAAACTCCATACATCAGCTGGTGTTTTGCCAGGGATTGACATGAGAAGAGTTTAACAAAACATCCAGCAGGTGGTATAAGCAAAGCTCTCTACGTTGTACTGTACTTAACTCTCAGTGAAGAATCAATGCTAACAATTTGATATTCAAGGAGGGATTTGGTAATCCTTAAATTATTATGGTGGCACCAAACATACCAAGCTAAATTACGAAAAGTGCAAACGGACAAAATCTATTCTGAATCCAAAGTGACAGGTCAGACATGCTACTGGTTCACACGACAGGAGTTTGGTGAGGGTATATTACCCCATCACACTACATCGGACACGGGGAGAACACTCACGCTGACTAGCACATGTGCCACAACAGCGGCAGGTCCAGCAATCCGGTGCCAGATAATAGATATGATCCAAACAAACCTGCGCGTGAATGATAGCATAAAGACTCTGTCCTAATGTAGGAGGTTAGAGGAAATCCCAACATTTTACACAGTTAGTTCATTATTTTACAACTGTATGATTGTAAATACTATATTTCAATATATCCCTCCTATAAGCAAAGCTCTCTACGTTGTACTGTACTTAACTCTCAGTGAAGAATCAATGCTAACAATTTGATATTCAAGGAGGGATTTGGTAATCCATAAATTATTATGGTGGCACCAAACATACCAAGCTAAATTACGAAAAGTGCAAACGGACAAAATCTATTCTGAATCCAAAGTGACAGGTCAGACATGCTACTGGTTCACACGACAGGAGTTTGGTGAGGGTATATTACCCCATCACACTACATCGGACACGGGGAGAACACTCACGCTGACTAGCACATGTGCCACAACAGCGGCAGGTCCAGCAATCCGGTGCCAGATAATAGATATGATCCAAACAAACCTGCGCGTGAATGATAGCATAAAGACTCTGTCCTAATGTAGGAGGTGAGAGGAAATCCCAACATTTTACACAGTTAGTTCATTATTTTACAACTGTATGATTGTAAATACTATATTTCAATATATCCCTCCTATAAGCAAAGCTCTCTACGTTGTACTGTACTTAACTCTCAGTGAAGAATCAATGCTAAAAATTTGATATTCAAGGAGGGATTTGGTAATCCATAAATTATTATGGTGGCACCAAACATACCAAGCTAAATTACGAAAAGTGCAAACGGACAAAATCTATTCTGAATCCAAAGTGACAGGTCAGACATGCTACTGGTTCACACGACAGGAGTTTGGTGAGGGTATATTACCCCATCACACTACATCGGACACGGGGAGAACACTCACGCTGACTAGCACATGTGCCACAACAGCGGCAGGTCCAGCAATCCGGTGCCAGATAATAGATATGATCCAAACAAACCTGCGCGTGAATGATAGCATAAAGACTCTGTCCTAATGTAGGAGGTGAGAGGAAATCCCAACATTTTACACAGTTAGTTCATTATTTTACAACTGTATGATTGTAAATACTATATTTCAATATATCCCTCCTATAAGCAAAGCTCTCTACGTTGTACTGTACTTAACTCTCAGTGAAGAATCAATGCTAAAAATTTGATATTCAAGGAGGGATTTGGTAATCCATAAATTATTATGGTGGCACCAAACATACCAAGCTAAATTACGAAAAGTGCAAACGGACAAAATCTATTCTGAATCCAAAGTGACAGGTCAGACATGCTACTGGTTCACACGACAGGAGTTTGGTGAGGGTATATTACCCCATCACACTACATCGGACACGGGGAGAACACTCACGCTGACTAGCACATGTGCCACAACAGCGGCAGGTCCAGCAATCCGGTGCCAGATAATAGATATGATCCAAACAAACCTGCGCGTGAATGATAGCATAAAGACTCTGTCCTAATGTAGGAGGTTAGAGGAAATCCCAACATTTTACACAGTTAGTTCATTATTTTACAACTGTATGATTGTAAATACTATATTTCAATATATCCCTCCTATAAGCAAAGCTCTCTACGTTGTACTGTACTTAACTCTCAGTGAAGAATCAATGCTAACAATTTGATATTCAAGGAGGGATTTGGTAATCCATAAATTATTATGGTGGCACCAAACATACCAAGCTAAATTACGAAAAGTGCAAACGGACAAAATCTATTCTGAATCCAAAGTGACAGGTCAGACATGCTACTGGTTCACACGACAGGAGTTTGGTGAGGGTATATTACCCCATCACACTACATCGGACACGGGGAGAACACTCACGCTGACTAGCACATGTGCCACAACAGCGGCAGGTCCAGCAATCCGGTGCCAGATAATAGATATGATCCAAACAAACCTGCGCGTGAATGATAGCATAAAGACTCTGTCCTAATGTAGGAGGTTAGAGGAAATCCCAACATTTTACACAGTTAGTTCATTATTTTACAACTGTATGATTGTAAATACTATATTTCAATATATCCCTCCTATACGGTCAAACGGAAATTAAGGAGCTTTTATTGCATCATTTGGAGTTGTTGAAGCGTGATATCTTATTGTGAAGGACAAAACTACGGTCCCGGATGTGTTGACAGCATTGATGGTGGTATTTTGCGACCCTGTTACATGAGAATATCCCCAAAAAACCAGCGGATAGAAGTCCGTACGGATTAGGTCATTAGCAGTGCACGGCTAATTCGGTTAGCATCGTTTTAACGACTCTGGTAAAGGCAAAGCTAACTGTAATAATTACAACAATATTTCGTTTGAAAGGTACGAAGTTTAACTTCAGTTTAACACCATTAAATCAACTGAAAACATTACACGATCATTTTTATCAACATTTTAAGTGAATTGTATTGAAACATGAGCTAAAAACTGTCCGGTTTGGGGTACAACTCCGTTAGAGAAATAGTTTCAAAGGATCAGATGTTTGTTCAATAACAGGGTCGCATCGTGTCCTGGTTTGATGACGTAGGCTACGGCCAGACGCTCGCCTCTCGTTCCATATGGTTACCATGGTGCACAACTTCAGCATTTATTGAAAGTGTTCTATTTTCAGAAATATACATTTTAATGTTAAAATAGGAAGATTTGATGCCTTCAAACCAAAATAACTGTGTTTAATTAAACATCTAGCTACATTATTGTGAACACCTTCCACAGATGTCCCGCAACATTTAAGACATTCTGCCACTCGAATAATCAGTTTACACGAGCGTCTGTTTCCGACAGGCCTGATAATATAGTGTCAACTGTTCACCTTTCACTGATTTCTAAACGGAGAATGCTTTAAATGCTTTGAAGGGGGTGAATCAAAAGAAAAATGCTAAAATAAATGTAAAAGGTAACTTACCCGCAGAGGGATGGGCTATCTCTCACAGCACACTCCCAGCAGGTGCTTCTCCTTCAGCCGAAGATCTTTCGTGCTTCTGTTGTCCACGAGAGTATAGCGATCCAGTAGTTTCTCCAACAAGTTTTGTATCAAGTAGCTTTTCAAACAAAAGTCAAGAAGTTAAAAACTCAAAGAGTCGGCTCTCCACGGTATGTCCAAGAGGTGTTTACGCTCAGGTCCAAGTGCAGAGTGAGCGATCAGAACGTTCTGAGGCCTCAAGTAACCTCGGGTGGGTCCGTTTCCATGGCATTCAGTGACGCGTGCGTGAGTGAGTGCGTGCGTGTGATTAGCCAAGACAGAAAGAGAGACATATTAATTATTTTATCTAATATATAATATATTTTTTATTTGATTTATACTAGTTATTTGTATTTGACTTACCATTCAGTACAGCTATGAGTTGTAAACATTACACAACCAGTCTCTGCTTATTCTAATACAACAAATCTGTATTGGAAACGAAATTGAGAGAGAGAGAGAGAGATTAAGTAAATATATATACATATACATATATTTATTTATTTCTCAAATTAATCTTTCTAGTAGAGACAAGAGCCTGGATTGCAATAAGGCAGAGGACAGTTAACAAAAACAACAGCAGCAAAACGTGTTTATTAACTTGCAGTAACACATATGCACATACTTTATATTTTTTTGCTTGCAAGGCAGTCACCCTGCCCTGCAGGATTATTTTCTCCAAAATTGTCCAAATCACATTGAGTCAATTATGAAAAGAGAAACACGTATCAATAATATTCACACAAGGATGCAAACTTTTACTGAAAACTGTACTTTACTCAAGGACATATGCGCTACATGCGTTCAGCTCTGCGCAGGCCACTCGACGCAACACAGCGCTTGTGAAGTTTTCCGCACGTACCCTGCTGCAGACGGCCCAGCCTAACTTAGCGATGCGATACCTAGCTAACATTTCTCTGCACTAGCTAGGTAGTCGTACAATGAGAGATATTCTGCAAGAGCCGAATATAAATTGACCGACACATATAAGAGAAACACGTAAGTGGTTCAAAGCGACGTTGCTATCTTGCTAACACTTTGCTACAATAGATAGCTTAACCGTAGCCATGGCTAACGTTAGCTAAACAAAAGCAGCATGATACACTCATGAGGCTCTGTGTTAGCCTGTAACCTACGTGACATAACACAACGACACACTACTTAGACATGTCAGTGTTGTACTAACTCTTATTATTGTACAGGGTATACTTTTTCTAGTTTCGTGTAATGTCTGTTTGGTATGTTGAGTTAACCAGTAAGGTTTCTGAAGCTAACCAGACGCGTTAGCTTGCTGCAACGTCAGCTAACAACAACATTGACCTGTGTAAACAACTCAGGACGGATATAGTCTCTTTCCAAGTATGGTATTTGAACTTGTTATTCTTTTCTTTGTTGCATTTCCTTTGACGACCCAGGAAATGTTAGCGAAGGCATAAATCCACGTTATATGTCTCCTTGCAGATTAAGCCATCCAAATGGTGATCATGTCAGGCACAGCCACTGTGCTGCAGCAGTTTATCAGTGGGCTGAAGAATCGAAATGAAGACACCAGAGCAAAATCTGCCAAAGAGCTGCAGCACTATGTGACCACAGAACTCCGAGAGGTAAACATGGATGTAATAGAAACCTGCCACTAGGATAGGATTACAATATACTGTTGTTGCCCACAGCTGACTGATCAGCTGTTTACACTGATTCATTGTGGATATGAAGACTTTTTAGACACCTAGTTTTCTTTTTTTTTCTTTCATTGTACAAGTCATCAGTTATGCTTTTTCAACACACATTTTTTGTGCCTTCCACAGTTAAGTCAAGATGAAGCCACTACATTCTACGATGAGTTAAACCACCACATATTTGAGCTGGTATCCAGCTCTGATGTGAATGAAAAGAAAGGAGGGATTCTCGCCATCGGTAAGCCGTAAACTTCGACATGCCAGATTAACTTCATTCAATTTAACTTTTGATTTACCAACGATCTGGTGGAATTGTCCAGAGATAAGTGACTGTCCTGCATGTATGTCACATGAAGATGTGCAATACAGCACACAGTATGTGTGAAACAGCATATTACTGAGACTCAATCCTGTGTTCCAGTGAGTCTGATTGGAGTGGAGGGAGGCAATGCCACCAGAATCAGCCGCTTTGCCAATTACCTGCGCAACCTGCTCCCGTCCAGCGACCCTGTGGTGATGGAGATGGCCTCTAAAGCCATGGGCCACCTGTCTATGGCAGGGGACACCTTCACTGCAGAGTATGTGGAGTTTGAGGTGAAGAGGGCCCTGGAGTGGCTGGGAGCAGACAGAAATGAGGGCCGACGCCATGCTGCAGTAAGTGATTCACAGACGGCAAGGGCTGTGTTGTTTGTTGTTGAAATAAAGCCACTTCTTGGTGGTGTTTACAGTATGTGTGGTGGAGATGAGGGCTGAGGACAGTTTCACTCAAAATTGTCCCATTGACCCGTTTTTACTTTGTAAAGCAGCACAAAGCTAGAGTACTTTTATTTTAGTGGCACAGTTTCCTCCGGACACATTCATCTCTCACGCTCTCTTTACCACATCGTCCCTGAGTTGATGGTGAATGGACACATCATTTTAGCAACCAAATATAACATTGTTATGACAACACATTTAAGATGATGACGGAACAGTACACACACAATTTATTTCCAGTAGCACTTTTTTTTTTTTAATTCTAAGGGTTGATATTAATTGCCGAGTGATGTCTCAAAGCACAATATTTACACATATTTTACACTGGAAAGACCCAAGAACGGCAATCAATGCCCAGCTGTGAAATGCTTTCCTGTCCTCTCCAGGTGTTGGTGTTGAGGGAGCTGGCTGTGAGCGCGCCCACCTTCTTCTTTCAGCAAGTGCAGCCCTTCTTTGACAACATCTTCTACGCAGTGTGGGACCCCAAGCAGGCCATCCGGGAAGGGGCTGTCTCTGCACTGCAAGCCTCTCTCATCCTCCCACCACAAGGAGACTGTGTACCGTGGTCCTACGCCCAAAATCCCTGTATTCACTGAAGGAGATCCTAGGGAGTTTGCTCGGCTTAAGGTTGCCCTGGAGAACCTGCTGCCTGAGGATGCTACAGAGCGCTTTAATTATCAGATCCTGGTGGACCACCTGAAGTATGAGGAGGCACTGCTCATAGCGGACTCCTACAACAACTCGTTGCAGCCCTACACTGACACGATGGCTAGCCTCATTGAAAACTATGGCCAGCCGCACCAGTTAGCTCTCAGAAAAATCGCTGACCTGATGGATGCCCCGAACATCGCACGTGGAGACACCTGTGGGTTCAAGCAGTTTGCACTGCGATTGAGAGCACTAGTTGGTATGTGAGATCAGCTTGGGGACAGTGGACATACTGAGCTTCACTGTGGGTCACATGTGACACGGCTGTTGTCCAAGCTGCCTCAGGATATGCGGGCTGAGTTCAAGAGGTTCCTGTACCCCATGCGTGTTACCATCCCCAACCTCTTCCACTTTTCAGACTGGCTCGACTATGAGCTGAAGATTCAAGAGACTGTGTACGTTTCACTGTACAGAGAGGATAAGAACAAATCAGGACCACGGCCAGAGAATTACCGCGACAGGAGCAAGAGTGGCAGGAGCACCAGCATACTGCCACTACTGCTTAAACACGCAGCACATTCTCGACCAGTGTGTAAGCTTTGCACAGCTGACAGTGGAACAAAAAACAGCCTGGATCAAGATCAACAAAAGATGCTGGAGATGCGGCCGCTCGCACCAGGCTGCACAGTGCCGCCTGAAGTTTACATGTCAGAAGTGTAAGGGGAAGCATCTGCAAGTTCTGCACGATGTGAATATAAAACCTGCAGCTGAGAATACGTCCTGCCTTGTCAGCACAACCAATGACGTACTGTACTTGGACAGACGGTCCGGGTGCAGCCAAGTCCTACTCAAAGTGAGTAAGGTGTTGCTGCGCAATGGTGAGCACACACAATTGCTTGTTTGACTATTGTCAATAAACCTCTCAAAAGGAACATCTTGTCTGGAGTGCATTCTGATCGATGCCCCCTGGTGGCCACACCTTTTAATGAACCACAGTAAAAATATACAGTCCTTTCCCAGTCAATACAACAACCTATTTAGGCCAACAGTATGTACCTGACAGTACTCTTCTTCCTCTACCTTGGTTTGTTGCAAAGTAAAAACACAAATGTACCTTGAAGTTATTTTCTATGTCGTTCCTTATTTTGTTATCATCTGTGCCTCGCCAGTGTTGGTAAGTTCTATATGATCATTTTGAAATAAACTACAGCAGTGTTATAAAAAATTATAATAATTCATTAATTTATTATTCATTAATGTCAGATCTTGTTCCCTTGGACCTACATGTATGTATCATTACGTTCTGCACTGGTTAACAATCAGTAAAGATTTCAATTATTTATGATTTAGTTTGAATTAAATTGGGAAGAATTATGCTGCACGTTGGGGCCATAATCTAAAGCTTTCCCCATTTTAGTTATATCAACATGTAATATTATGATTATCAATACGTAACAGTACTAACAGTAATGCCTTTGAGTCAAATGAAAATCAAAGACATTAAATTATAATTTCACAATATTTATTGTATATTAATTGTCATACATAGTCAGATTATCAGAAATATTTTGACATTGTTTCAAATAAAAATACATATTTAGAAAGTTTGTCATACATTGATTTTTATTGTGCTGCTCTATAAATAAACAGTATACATACAACACAACAATGTAAAGGTCGTATAGTTGAGTTCAAAGTATTCATCTCTTGTGTTTGTGTCTCACAGGGCAGGACTCCTCTGTGCTATTGGCTCACTCGTGGGGCAGCTGAGAGTGGACGTCATCCAACCATCATCCCAGGAAGACCCAGACCCACCACAGACCACTGAACCACTCTCAGCACCCCAGAGAGTCAGAGACCCAGCGGGTACGGTGACGTCCTCCTGCCGCCCCCCCCCCCCCCCCCCCCCAACCCGCTCCTCCACCCACTGCCTGCAATTGAAATATTGTTAATAGTGTTGATGTTGATGGAAGTAGAAGTGTTGGAAGTGTTGTTGATGGAAGTAGAAGTGTTGTTGATGGACTGCGGATGGGAAGAAAGTGTTCGTGTGGCGTGAGGTCTTGGTCCTGATGGACCGCAGACTGCATGAGTTAAGGTGAGAGCACCTTGGACGAGAATGTCCAGTAATTCCACAGAAGTTAACTGAAAAGTTGGAAGTAAGTCCGCTGGAGTTGTTCCCCTGATGTTTATGAACTCCTCTCTGGTGAAAGAGCTCTGGGTATCGCAGCATAAAACTGAATTAAAAACAAAACAATGCGCACCAACACGTCGAGGCAGCCGTCCGCAGCGCAATCTTGATGTATAAAGAAGCGATACTTAAAAGCTCTGCTGCACGATGCTACCTATCGTCAACCCCGCCAGACGCGAGGGAAGGCGTCTGGTGTTTTATCAGTCCGAGTCTGACCTCTGGGGAACCAGGGGCGGAGCCTCTTCAGGACGTTCCACACCAAAAGGGAGGGAGCGCGGATGGCCAGTGGGAAAGGGAGGAGGAGTCGGCAAGCGGTAGAACCCATCCCAGAAACTGCTAGGTGGTAACCGCTGGGTGAGAGGGTCATCTTCATCCTCTTCTTCTTCCTCCTCCTGGTCAGCTGGGACCAAAACGTCACCGGTCCTCTGCCTCTTCACACTTACCTGCTCCGTGCGCTCCTCTTCCCTGCTCCTCTTGGTGGACTCTGCTGACCTCTGGGGGACCAGGGGCGGAGCCTCTTCAGGACGTTCCACACCTAAAGGGAGGGAGCGCGGATGGCCAGCGGGAAAGGGAGGAGGAGTCGGCAAGCGGTCGAACCCATCCCACGTTGTCCGCCATGCATGCACCGCCATGTTTCCACAGCAGGCCAGAACGGACAAACCAAACACGGGCTCTAGCGAGAACCTTTCACGTTTCAACGTTAGCTGAAGGTAGGGATGGGTAACCTGGAATTAAAAAGGGCCTCCTAACAGAGTTTGGATTGTGTGCGGCCCCTTTAAGAATTAGGATTTGGGAGTGACGCGGATATGAAAGCTAGTTTATCTGTCTTTCCTTTACAAGCAGGACAATTATTTCTCTCTCTTCATTTGAGAGAAGTTCATATTTGTGTTGTCAACGTTGTTGAAACGTGCTAAAATCTCATATCATGTCGGCATTTTCAAAAAACTCCATGCAACCGTTTGAAAACTGTAAAAAAAAACTTTAAAAAATAGAATAATTCTAAACTATGCATTGAAAACATGCTAATATCCCAAACTGCATCAACACATTAACATCTTGCAAAATAACTTTTTATTACAAACCTATAACATGTAAACTCGTTTGTTAAAATGATCGGTTAAGTTACGTGACATTCGTAGCTGACAAGCTAGCTAACGTAACCGGGAGCTTAAACATCACATGTTTGTTCATAGTAGTAGTAACTGACAAGCTAGCTAAGAGCTACCGTTAACGTCAGCTGACAAGCTAGCTAAGAGCTACCGCTAACGTTAGCTAGCTTGTCAGCTAACATTAGCGGTAGCTTAGCTAGCTTGTCAGCTCGTCTGCCTGCATCCGACCGTAGTTAGCCTTGGAAACTAACTTTGAATGCCTTCACTTTCAAACCTCAGAGGTTGACTAATATCTTACTGAGATTGTGACGATTTTACAGATGATTTATACTTCATATTATGTCCATAAACGCTCTGTAGAGTATTGTGTTTGATCAAGCCATACATTTTCAATGTAATATTATTCTTCAGACTATTTAGTCTATTCTATACATGTTCACACTCGTAGCTTAGGTCTTGTCTTCCAATTTATTTTAATATAATACATTGTTTCCTTTGAAACTGTATTACATGTTGACCTATTTTGCATGTGTCCAATATCAAACCATTAACAGCATACACTTATTTGAAATAAATATGTAATAATATAACACATTTAGGCTATTTGTACATCCAGCATTTGGTTATTTCATCATGTTTTCATTATCATTACAAAACTTGGGTTTCTCCAGCAGCTGGAATTGGTCCGGTGACATCATCTACATGATGGATGGTAGAATTCTTGGAAGTTTAAGAAATCACCAACTGAAGTAGAAGTAAAGAAGGAAAACTGAGGGAAAGTTGGTTCAACAACAGACAACCTTTATGTGGACACAAATAAACATTGAGACACGGGTAACCTTAAAATAATTGACTCTTTGCTCCACAGAATCAGACAAAATGTTTCCGTTGCTTTTGACATGATGACATTTTAAATGAACACTGTGGCTCATCTTGCGCAATTATTGTACACAAGTACATGGAAATAGTCCACTGGTTATTTTGGTGGGGTTAGGGTTAGGTTAGGTTAGGACGGCCAGTTACGCTATTGTTCGCGCTAAATTACCCCATTTAAAACTGCAGTGTTACAGGTGTGTGAAAGGTGTTACGTCGGTCAACAAGAATTTCAAAACTGCTTGAATATTAGAAAAGCAATACGTCCGTACGTTTCATTTTACCGTCACTGTAAATATGCCACATATTAGTGTCTTTAATGAACAACTAACCCTGTGTCGAAAGTAAAATGCTGAACAGAGCCACCATCCGTGTTTGTAGTTAGGGAGCGTTACCAAGCAACCCAAGAACGGATGAGACTACGGTAAACGAAGAGGACCAAAAAGGCTTGTTTGTATTGATTGACTACTAACTTGAGTTCAAACAACTCACTGTAGTCTCTAAATTCAAATGAAATAGACTTATTTTTACATCTCTCTCACTCTCTCGCTCTCCCCCCCACTCTCTGACTCACATAAAGCACCTCTTTAGGCTCCTGGTCCCAACGCTTCTTAACTTCAAAGTGCATCACTAGAAATCAGGCCACTCAGTGTGCAAAAATAATTTACTTGGTCAAACCAAATACTGTTACTGATGTGATGGGAGAAAATCGTGAGGCAAGGCAAACTACAGTGGCACTCCCTGCCATGGACTCGGAGTTCCTAGTTAGAGGGTTAATTGACAGAAAGATGTATTACCTGCCAGAATTTCAAAGCAGCATAGATGGCTCCTCAGTGGCCCTCAAGCAAAGTTGTTGAGCAATTCTTTGTGGAACCTGTCTAAATATACACAGGACTAAAGATCACCAGATCATCTGCATACATGATGTGATTAACCAGAGTATTTCCAATCATGCACCAGTATTACAGGCTGTCAGTTGCTTGGACAGATCATCAACATACAGATTAAACAGAACTTGTCTGACACCATTGCTAACCCCAAATGGGGCTGACACACTTTTACCCCATTTTACTTGCATACTCTGGTGCGCATACCAGTAAGCCAGAATTCTCACAATGTATGTGGGGACACCTCTTTGGCTCAGTTTAAAAAATAATTTACTATGATTAACACGATCAAAAGCTTTGGAGGCATCAATAAAACACATAAGAAGTGATGAGTTTTGACCTCTGTATTTGTTTACAATTTCCTTTAAGGCATATATACACAAGTCAGTGCCATGTTTGGCTTTGAAGCCCAACTGGTGATCTGTGGAGGTGATGAAGTCCTGTATTCTGTCCAGCAGAATTCTTTCTAGGACTTTTGACAGGACGCTGGCCAAAGCAATGGGCCTGTAATTCTCTAGGCTACATACTTTACCAGCTTTGTTTTTAATGACTGGCACTAAGAGAACAGACAGCATTGAGTCTGGTAACAAGCCGTGAACCATGAAGCCAGTAAAACAAATAGCGAGGAGAGGAGCTAACCTCGGACTAGCATATTTAAGGTGTTCAGCAGTAATATGGTCTAAACCACTTGATTTGCCTTCAGACAGTTTATTGATAGCTTGGTGCACCTCATATGATGTAATTGCCATTGACTCATTACTCTCAGAACTGTCCACGCTATACAAATCGCTTTAAATATATAATATATTATTATTTACTGGAAGAGTCACTTGACCTACTTCATGGTTACGTGACAATAGCTGACAAGCTAGCTAACAAGCTAATGTTAGCAGGAGCTCGTCTGCTTGCATCCGACGGTAGCTTGGAAAGGAACTTTTAATGCCTTCACGTTCAAACCTCAGAGGTTGACCAATATCTTACTGAGATTGTGACGATTATGTCCATTAACGGACCAACAGGAGCTCAAGTAGACAGGTTGTGAACCTGAAATATCACTTTAAGTCCGGTAACATTACAAACGTTGAGATTAATTACACGGATAAACTACATTTGAGTATTTTGCTCCTTTTGTTTTGTGGTGTGAAATAAAACTAACTCTACATTTTGTTTTGTTACAGGGAGCCAGGAGCTGAGGGGGGAGAACGACGGCCTCTTCACCGGAGACAAACATTCAGCAACCGTAGCTTGGAATTAAGACATCAGTCCATTTGTAATATCTCCATTCTTGTACTTAAAGCTACAATGAAATTAGCTCTCATACTATATAAAGCCTTTACTAATAGGACAACCAGTAGAGAGGACAATACACTTCTGATGTGTTATTGTTGCTGTCACACAGATGACCGTTGTGACTGTCACCTTTTTCTTTTATTTATTTAAACCCACAATAAGACATCCATGTAAATGATTTCTATATGAATTTGTGTGTATTCTGCTGTGTAAAATGTGTCAATCTTCTAAGTTTGCATCCTTGTGTGAATATTATTGATAAATGTTTCTCTTTTCATCATTTACTGAATGTGATTTGGACAATTTTGGAGAAAATAATCCTTCAGGGGAGGGTGACTGCCTTGTAAGCAGAAAAAGGGACAACTTATAGAAAGAATATAAAGTATGTGCATATGTGTTACTGCAAGTTAATAAACACGTTTGCTGATATTTGTTTTGCTGCTGCTGTTTTTGTTAACTGTCCTCTGCCTTAGGATTGCAAGTATCCAGGCTCTTTTCTCTACTAGAAAGATTCATTGAGAAATAAATAAATGTATATATATATTTACTTAATCTCTCTCTCTCAATTTCCAATACAGATTTGTTGTATTAGAATAAGCAGAGACAACTAGCTGTACTGAATGGCAATAGAGCACTGGAAGATAAAATAAAAATAACGAGTATAAATCAAATACAAAATATATTATATATAAGATAAAATAATTCATATTTCTCTCTGTCTTGGCTAATCGCACGCACGCACTCACACACGCACGCGTCACTGAATGCCATGGAAACGGACCCACCCGAGGTTACTTGAGGCCTCAGAACGTTCTGATCGCTCACTCTGCACTTGGACCTGAGCGTAAACACCTCTTGGACATATCGTGGAGAGCCGACTCTTTGAGTTTTTAACTTCTTGAGAAAAGCTACTTTCGAAACTTGTTGGAGAAACTACTGTCACTACTCTTGGACAACAGAGGCGCCTGAATATCTTCGGCTGAAGGAGGAGGAGCACCTGTGGGGAGTGCGCTGTGAGAGATGGCCCATAGCTGTGCTGGTAAGACAACTTTTACATTTATTTTCGTATTTTCCTTTTGATTCATCCCCTTAAAAGCATTTAAAGCATTCTCAGTTTAGAAATCAGTGAAAGGTGAACAGTTGACACTATATTATCAGGCCTGTCGGAAACCGACACTCGTGTAAGTTGATTATTCGAGTGACAGAATGTCTTAAATGTGGCTGGACGTCTGTCGAATGTGTTCACAATAGTGTAGATGTTTAATTAAACACAGTTATTTTGGTTTGAAGGCATCAAATCTACCTATTTTAACATTAAAAGGCTAAATAAATGCTGAAGTTGTGCACCATGGTAACCATATGGAACAATTAGAGGCGCGTGTCAGGACGTAGCCTACGTCATCAAACCAGGACACGATGCGACCCGGAGTGGGTTTGACTGTTGAAATCTGAGTTATTGAACAAACATCTGATCCTTTGACGTCATCATATTACATAAACTATTTCTCTAACATTTAGCATTGAGATGCGCTTTGCTCGTTGTTGTGGTATTTGGTTTTCGAGGGACAAGAGAGCGATCCGTAACTGTACGGGGCTGCATCTCCTCCACGCTCTGTGATATGCAACTCATAAACCGGGAGAATAATGAATTGTAAACTAAAGAGGTTAGTCATGTTGGATTAATGTAGACACGTTTCACTGTGCGTCGCTAGTTCAACAAATACGTTCACGCTGTGTATTGAAAGCCATTGACCGTTTCGTCCACACAAATGCAAAATAAACGTCTTTGTCCAGAGCTCACGAGTACTCAACAGTCGGTTAATTGACCTGCTGACTGACTGGTGAGCAGCTGGAATCTGAATCCAGATCAGAAACGTGTGAAAAGCGCGTGGCCAGCTGCTCCTCTCACCCTACTCTGTTGTTTCGGACATATAATAATAACAGTAATAAGGATAATATCTATAACGACAATAATACTATTTATTGCTTTTATCATTATTAATATAGTTGTGTTATGTGTTCAAACTAACAGAGGCAGAGCTGCACTGTGTTTGCTATAAATGTTTAAAGGTGAACCCTCTTGTGTGTTGGGGACTTTGTGAGTTGTGTAGTACTGTCCTAGTTACTTTATGTCGTCTTTTCTGATTTGAACTTTGATTATTTCTTCATGTAATCCAGAAATATTTCATGTTATGAGAAATCCTGACAGTTTAAATGTTTCCCTCTCAGCTGGTGTCGACTACGTCGTTGAACGTCCTGCACAAGACGGCCTCCCTGAAGTCATCAGGATCCTCGACGACGATGACCAAGTAAGTGGTCTCCCGATCCTGATTTCTTGTGTTGTGGGTGGAGGTCAGGTGGAGCCAGGCGTGGTGGGTGGAGGTCAGGTGGAGCCCGGCGTGGTGGATGGAGGTCAGTTGGAGCGCATCGTGGTGGGTGGAGGTCAGGGGGAGCCAGGTCAGATTGAGTTCGTCGTTGTGGGTAGAGTTCAGGTGCTCCGCGATGTGCGTGAGATGCTTCAGGTGTTCTTCGCGGACGACGAGGAGGACGTGGACGACGAGGATTCCAGATACGAAGACTTCTGCGATGACCTTCCGGAAGTGGATGATGAGGAGGAAGATGATCATGAACAGGACCGTGTTCGTTTCGCTCGACGTTTTGTTGTGGAACGTCCTCAAGATGCTCCGCCCCCAGTCCCCCAGAGGTCAGAAGAGTCCACCAAGAGGAGCAGGGAACAGGACCACACGGAGCAGGCGAGTGTGAAGAGGCAGAGGACCGGTGAGGACAACCACGAGGACGCGACGCCCTCAACTTCAGGCCTCGGATCCTCCATGAAGAGGACCAGAGAAGAGGACGACAGGGAGTCGGCGCCATCCACTTCAGCCTTCGGTCCCTCCACAAAGAAGAGCCGGGCAGATGACTACATATGTCTTCCACCCTCCACTTCAGGCCTCAGCTTCCCCCCACACAGGAGATACTGGCAGCCGGCTGAAGACTGCGACTCGGATTGAGACAGACAGCATGTTTGCTGCAGAATTGTAAAACCTTTGCGTCTGGCAGGACTGATAAAGCACCAGACAGCCTTCCCTTGCGTCTGGCGGGGTTGGCGATAGGCAGCAGCCTGCAGCAGAGCTTTTAAATATCTCTTCTTTGTTGATTTTCCATTTGAAAAATGGTTGATGCTCGACGCAGAAACCAAAGGTAAGTTAGCAGTGAAGATTCTGTCACGGGAGTTCAAGATCAGGACCCAATAGCAAGACTACAGGACACAGAATCTGGTAAAACAGATTTTATTTTACCAACAAAAGTCTTCCACTCCTGTCTGTCCTGGGCGAGTCGCTGGATGGTGCCCCATGAGTGGTTTAGGCTCTGCATCTCCTTCTCCACAGTTCTTCTCCGTGTGTTGCTTGGTCGGCCTCTTTTTCTTTTCCCTTCTGGTGTCCAATGTAAGGCTGTTCTTGTAATATCAGCAGGATTTTTTTCTCAACACATGTCCCATCCATCCCCATCTTCTGCTCATTCGGATGGTCTCCATGCTTTTGTGTTGGCATTTGTCATACAGTTCTTTATTTGAGATGGTGCTTGGCCAGAAAATGTGCAGTATTCGTCTTAAACTCTTGGTGTGGAAGGTTGATAGTCTGTTGCGGTCTTCTTGTGTCATTCTCCAGCATTCAGAACCGTACAATAGGGTGGATAAAACACTGCTCTGATACAATTTAAGTTTGGTCTTGATGGCGTACTGCTGTGACCTCCATATGTTGGCTTGTATCAGACAGAGGTATGGTAAAAATGACTGACATTAAGAAAAGTTTTCCAAGTCTCTTTTACTCAGGTATCGATGGCTGTGACACAGGAAGCAACATCCTGGATCTCCTACACAACAGAGACCACAGGACCAGATGAGAAGGACAGAGGACCACAGGACCAGATGAGAAGGACGGAGGACCACAGGACCACAGGACCAGATGAGAAGGACGGAGGACCACAGGACCAGATGGAGAGCGGCGGTCGCCTTTCTTTCAGTGGGCTGAGTAAGTAATCCCTCACTAAGTATCAGGAATAAGATTCCATCATTGAACAATGTAAAGGTTGTACAGTTGAGTTAAAAGTATTCATCTCTTGTGTTTGTGTCTCGCAGGACTCCTCTGTGCTTTTTTCTCACTCCTGGGGCAACTGAGAGTGGACATCAACCAAATCCATCATCCCAGGAAGACCCAGACCCACCACAGACCACTGAACCACTCTCAGCACCCCAGTGAGTCTGAGACCCAGTGAGTACGGTGGCGTCCTCCCTGTCCCTCCCCCCCTCCGACACCACCCGCTCCACCCACCAGCCGAGAGGAGGAGGGGCGTCCCGTCCCCACCGGCACAGAGGACGTAGTTTGTCTCCATCTGCTTCTTCTGTGCTGGTGGGTTGATGACACCCCATGTAGCGCCTTGCACTGGGGCCGTTGGATTGACCCACTTTAGCGCTGATGGGTATGGTAAAAATTACTAACGTTAAGAAAAGTTTTCCAAGTCTCTTTTACTCAGGTATCGATGGCTGTAACACAGGAAGCAACATCCTGGATCTCCTAGACAACAGAGACCACAGGCCCAGATGAGAAGGATGGATGACTGCAGGACCAGATGGAGAGCGGTGGTCACCTTTCTTTCAGTGGGCTGAGTAAGTAATCCCTCACTAAGACGACAGAAGTATCAGGAATAAGATTCCATCATTGAACAATGTAAAGGTTGTGTAGTTGAGTTAAAAGTATTCATCTCTTGTGTTTGTGTCTCACAGGGCAGGACTCCTGAGTACGATGACATCCTCCCTGCCCCTCCCCGCCCCTCCCCCCCTCCGACACCACCCGCTCCACCCACCAGCCGAGAGGAGGAGGGGCGTCCCGTCCCCACCGGCACAGAGGACGTAGTTTGTCTCCATCTGCTTCTTCTGTGCTGGTGGGTTTGGGAAGCTCCTCACACACACACAGGAAGCCGTCAGCAGCTCTTTGCATCTGCTCACAAGTCAAGAAGGAGACAGATGCATTTGTCACATAGAACACAGCATGTTCATGTAAACTGTATGTACTGTATGTATACTGTTTACAGAGGAGCACAATACAAATAAATGTGTGACAAACTTTATAAATATGTCTTTGTCTTGGAAACAATATCATATTTCTGATATAATTCAAAAATCCGACAATGTACGACAACCTTATCGTATTTTCAGAACTCATAATATAACACCACATCAGTTAAACTGAGAGTTTTGTAAATATATTTGGTTCAGGGGGGAGACGCCGTTTCAAATCAGTGTTCAATTTGCATGATATCTACTGGACAGAAATCTCAGTCCAGCTCTCAGTTGGATTGTTATGATCACACACAGACGTTTGACAGTAAAGCGAGAGGAAGACTCTCCCACCCTTCCTGCTCCCAGACTTATCCCACCGACTGATAATGAGCAACAGATTAAACGTGTAAAATGAGGTCACGGCTGAGAACAATACTGTCTTACTTTCAACACAGTCTGCAGTCTGAGTTAATGTTACAGTTTCACCCCGCACAGTGTTGTCTTGCTTAATTGGGGAGATGGGATGATTGTGTTTGGAAGAAGCAAAGAGGGCTTCTTACTAGTAGTACTGCAAGTGAGACTGTGGTGCCATCTGTTGGCAAAAATATATCAGTGAATAAAAAGTGAATCAAGTTACAATACTGCCATCATGTGGAGGTTGTCCAGATGACATACATGCATCATTAGTGTCCCTTGTTTTTAGAAATGTGTCGCAAAATGCACCACAAAGTGATCTTCTCACTATGTGCATATAAAGTTGAATATTAATAACAATTCAAAAATAAAACAGATTTTATTACTTCACAAAGCAATACAATAACAGACGAGGGCTGCTCGGTATCATCCAGTGACAAATAAAAAGCCCCACATGGTACTCAATTAAATGAGATAAATTTGGGTTTCATGAATTGTGCAATCTTTGCATGATGTCGTTGGAAGCATGCAGTGATTGAAGTTTAGTTTAGTTCATGTCTACTGCCTTTCTATTCAGTATGTTATATCTAAATCAACAACAACACAAATGAAACTGCTGACATGTTTCATTCTTGGTTGAACCTTGTATGTATGCTCTGGGTCAAGATGATGTGAAGTTTATCATCACAGATCACGGATTTATGGAAACACCTATTGTAAACACACACACAGTCCAAACTATTTACATTTACACAATTTACTATAAAATCAAATCTCTCTCACACACGCATGCCTGCGTTAGTGGAGGGGGCGTGGTCGCATAATAGTGACGTCATAGAAAAACGGCGTTTCTGAGTTGCACTTGAAGTTTACTTGCTGCACCTACAAGATTGAGCTCTCAGACATCTGATCACCTCCAAACCAAACTGTTGGCGAACTGAGTTGAATACCTACAGCAAACAATACCAGTTGGACAGAATGGCTTCCAGTGGACCCCCGGCCCCGGTGGGCAGACCAGATCTTCAGATCTTCAGATCTTCAGACCTACAGGTAAAACATTTTTATTTATTTTTTAAATTTCATGCCAAATGTGTTTGTTAATGTTCCTTGACTCCATAAAAGGCAATTGCAGTACAAAACGTGCGTTTAATTACGTTAAATTAAGAATATTAAGCTAAATATTAAGCTAAAGAATGTTCAGCATTTAAGCTAGCTATTAGAAAAACTCATATTGTGAGGCCACTCACAGTTTCTGGTGTAAAACAATATGTTAAGACTGGACTTTCTTCTTCGAAATAGGTGTGGAATGTGTGACGTCATAGAAAAACGGCGTTTCCAGAATTTGCGAAAATTGCAGTTTGATTGGGGTGAGATGTCCTGAGCACACACATCACTCCTCGGTCGCCCAAAGCCAGCCATTCCACCCACCTCCACCGTCTGAAAAATCACCACAATAGACAATTCACTTTTTATTGATTTAAATGGTAAAGACATCCTGTATACAAGTGCAACAACACACAAACATCCACACCACCATGGGAAAGAACGGAAGCAACAGAAAAGAAAAGAAACATAATAAAAGAACGATACCACAGTCAATCTCCATCAATATAAGTCACCTGTGAGCGATTGCTAACAATCCTCCTAGAAGTAATACAACTAGAGGAAGTCAAACGTCTTCTCTCCTGTGACAAAGCCATCACTTTGTGGCACCTGGAACCATGAACATGAGATCACAGGTCATTTAAGCTAAATGTACAAGCAATAAATCTGTACGGCCGTGTTGTCTTCCCCCATCTGTTCTTGTTCTTGGATCTTACTCAGATTCAGGAGCTCCTCCTGATACGGTGAATGCGTCTCCAAACCCAGCTGACTACAGCGCCTCACAATCCTAATTGGGGGAGAAGAAAGAGCCACAAGAGACATACAAAGTCACTTCATTATTTCTGAAAGTAACTAAAAGTACGGTAACTAATTCATCAGTTCTGTGTTTGGACGGTTGACTGTAAATGAAGCAAGTTTGACTTTAGTCAAATCATTATCTTGCAGAGGCACACAATTCAATTCAAGTAAATATATATAATATATTTAAAAACTTTAGCATTGCACTTCGACAACATTTTCAAACATGCAATGTTCAGTTCAGAAAAAGGATCGAAATCGATGCAGCATAACCAGAGATACCAGGTTTTTAATCCAATGCATTCCTCTTCCCTGTCAAAACCTGGCATCTAGATTACCCACAATGCAACGGGACTGCGGACAGTTCGGTTGGAGATCGGGTGTGTATTTCCTCTCACATGCAGTACTACTCCCAAAGGACTTTAACGTGTAAGAGCTGTGGAGTTTCCCCGTTTAACTCCCCAGTGTTCTTACCTCAGTCGGTAAAGGTCTGAGAGGCTCCTCCTCTCCAACAGGTCTTGAGCGATGGTCTCAGCAAGATGCATGATGGGCAGCGTCAGGTGGTCGAGTGAGAGGGAGTGGAGCTCCTTTTCCAGCAGGTCGAGATAAAACAGGCTTCGAGTCTGCAGCCAAACAAAATCAAAAATACAGAAATAACCATATTCTTACGTGCATAGCCGAAAAATGTTCCATATTAATACTATCCGGTGCTTTATCAGAACAGGAAGTGGCCCACGGTGCCATCAAACCCAATCTCAACACATATTGATTTCAGAATGCTGAAGTTTCAACCTCTTCGAACATCAGAATGTGACCCACAGAGATCAATAAATGAACTTCCTCTTCACCAACAAAGGACAGCTTCTTAGAGCGACATCGACACCAAGTGTCACCCCTAGTTCTATACAACCAGCAGCCACAATCCCTGCTATGCTGAAAACCAGACTGAAATGAGGGACAACACCATACCCGGTATAGTGATGACTCTGAGACCTGCCTGCTTTGTAATGCTATGTGCGTTGATGCAGTGGGGGTGAGCGCTGGTTCTGAAGATGAGCCGGGCCTGTTCAGGACAGACGTAGCGAGCCCAGTCCTGTGGCGTGGAAGGAAGCTCCTGATCCAAGACAACGGCTTCAGGTCTCTCTTCTGCAGGGGTAGGCTGGTCGAAACAGATTATTTTGATGTATTAAAGTTAGATGACTGTTATTGACAAACCAATCAAAGCAACCGCTTTATCATTGGAAGGTACATACCTAGGGCTTTACACTAATCCGTGTAAATCAACGCCATTCAAAATGAAGTTTGAGCAATAAGACTTACAGCTTTCCCTTTTCTGCCTTGGTCCTTGGCTTTGTCCCTTTTGGACGCAGCAGAGGTCGGAGGCTGGCTCTTTGCCATCTCATTGGAAATCTCCCAAACTATCCCCATGGACACCTGGAGTGACAGACGGTGCACACATGCTCCACACTCAACTTAAACATTCGACTACGCATTTGAACAACAGCCTCATCGTCCACATTGTCAGAGTTAGAGACGCACTACCTGCCATATCCGCAGCACAAAGACGCAGGCTCTGAGCAGGTGAAGCTGGTGCTCGGGTGAAGTCCTGTCCGCCATGACAGCGAGCAGAGCGTGCGCTCGTACCAAGCTGTCGAGGCGCCGCACCTCCTTGAGATTCGACAAACCTTCCGTCAATAACACGCCCCGTACTCCCACCAGGGACTCGCCTTCCGCTGAGCTCAGATCCTGTTTTTTGGAGTCGTCCTCTAGAGGAAAAACAACATGAAAGATTGACTGTGAGAAGCGTTTAACAGATGTGTAGAATAATCCGGAAGTAGAATTGCACAGCATCATTACACTAAGAATAACAAATGCAGAGGCACATATCTCTGTAATTAGTTCCCACTTGTTCTGTTATTTGGGTGTTCAGTTGGTCTCTCAGGGAATAGTTAACGGGGCTCATAGCAGGAGAATACAAAGGACCCCTCAGTCTTTTAAATAGCGCTACGCTATGCTCACATGGGTGGTTGAGAAATCTGCTTCTTTACCCTAACCCTACACCCCCGCCCGACCTCTTCGCTCTGCTACCTCGGGGCGATTGGTTGCCCCGTCGCTCAGAGGTCCCTGCGGCCGGTCACAGCTGTTTTCTGTCCTGGCCCCTCAGTGGTGGAATGAACTCCCCACTGACGTCAGGACAGCGGAGTCGCTGCCCATCTTTCATCAGGCTGACAACTCACCTCTTCAAGAAGTACTACCCTGAGCCTTCCACTCACCACTTATTATATTCATACTAGTTTGCTGCACTTGTTGTATTAGTTTGTTTCTGCACTGTGCTTTTGCTCTGGTTTATGCTCTTAGATGCTTGTTTAAAAAAGGAGATGCACTTATGACTTCTGGTGACTAGTAGTTCTCTTGAATACAGATGTTGAATACACTTATTGTAAGTCGCTTTGGATAAAAGCTAAATGACTGTAATATAATGTAATGTAATGTCTGGGGACCAAAGATGATCCTAATCTTTTGATTTGAGAAGTTGCCTTATTAAGAACTTTATGGCACGGAATAGATTCCTAAAAAAAGTTGTAAGGAAGAGACATATAATGTCCGTTGTGGCTCTGGAGGCTATTTTATGGGAGTTTATGAAAAATGCAATTAAGCTGTATCACTGGAAATGATCCAGTGTTTTAAACACCAGGATGTCTCAGCCTGTGCTGCTTCGATTTCGACCTCTTTTTAAATATCTGCTTCTTTTTAGTCCCCCTTCTTTATGAAAGTACAATACTAAATCACAAACCTTCCCTGCACAGCGGTCTAAAAGCTTCTAAGGAACGAACATTGTTCAGAGTATGTATCGCAGCACTGTAGTCATGTGACCTCATCAGCTGCCATACCTGGTGTTTATTTCCTGACATCTCTGCCTGCACCCGACGATGCTTTTAGAGTAAAACACAAAATCTTTTTTCTCCTTTTATTAGGTAACTCTGCTCCAGGCTGTTTATGCCTTCAGAAATGTTGTGACAACAAAAACAACATACCAGAAAGAAACAACAGGCTGTCGTATAAATCTCTGGGGGATTTTATTCGCAGGTTTTATTTCCCATTTTTTTGGGGACTCCTGATGCACCCACATACACACCAACTGAGAAATAACCTCGAAAAAGTTGCAACACGGGGTGAAAAGCTTATAGTGATTAGAGGAATTGATGTCAGCTTACATAATTGCGGACAGAGAAGCTCAGGTCTTCATGGTTTGTGATCATGAGGGGATTTGGCACTAATCACGCTCATTGTTCTGTGATCTTGAAATAACTTTGTGCAGGAGGAGGGGGCCCGGTCCGACCCCAAAGCCGTTTCCGCGGAGGAGGAGAACTCTGAGAAAGACGGAGAATCAATCAGACGAGAGGCGAGGGTGACCTCTGCCAAAAGTGCTGAGCTGCAGGTACATACCTCCTGACAAGTGACCCCATCACTTCTGACTCATCTCTCATCGAAGGTCTTCATACTGAGCCTCACATCTCAAATCCCCTGGAGGTAACTCTCTGGGCGCTCTCCTATTGAAAGTCTGCGCAGAGAGATCTACTGTCCACATGAAATAAGCCTAGAATATATTGTTGATGTGGCAACATTTTGGAATATTGAGTAAGATTCAAGAGGTGGTGTTGATAGGTCGAGTCTTGACTTGGGTGTCTGGATGGAGATCAATGAAACAAAATGTAATGTATCATTTGGATCATATCAACATGAGATGAATACCTCCACAGACAGCTTTAATCAGGTGATTGTTCTGCTGCTAACTAGCATAGAACCTTCTCGCCTTATGGAAACATAAACATGCGAAATAGTCCGTGCCTCTTCCCTACAAATGTGAAAGCAAAGCATTAATAACACCCGGCTGATGATGCGAGAGAGGTCTTTAGAGGGGTTCAAAAAACATACCAATACAATATCTAATTGTCCTCTCAGTTTCAACCAAAGATATTCTGAAATATGATCAAGTATGAATAACTAATACGGCATATTATGGCCGTTATAGGGTTCAAGAAAAAAAAAACGGAGCAAGGGAAAATTTACAAGAAAATACCTCAAATAAATAGGTTGTTTTCTTTTGAATGTTCTTGTAAATTTGCGACTTTAATCCCAGAAGACTTCTCTGAATATTATCCTCCTCCTGGCTCTGGATTATTATGTTTGACTTCCCTACAACGGCCCTAATTCAGAAACAGTTCCGCTCCAGCTGAAAATGTTTTTAAGATAGTTTAGAAAAATGACTTCCACTTTCATATTTTGCAAGTTGGAAATGCAAAGTTCACTCTTGATGTCGATATATCACTGAGAGCGCATGAGACGTCTATGAGATGTAAAAAAAACAAAACATAACCCAGCAGTGGGTAGATGGCTAAATTGAAAGATTACAGGAAATAGTTGTTTTTTGGAGTTGGACCAAAAGGAGAAGTTTTTCCAAGTCTTGCTGCAATTGTTCCTCTTGTCCATACTGGATGTGAAGAGCTCACTTCCTGTTGTAAATCCAGTTCAAGAGATGGGCAACAAAACCCCCAGTCTTTGCTCTGTGTAAAAAATGCACTCTACAGCATAATAGAAGCTGATATGAGGCTTCAGTAGTCTGAGTTCTTTTCTCCCGTCAAACTATATTAATCACTCACATTGGAGACGATTCATGAAAGAATCCTTCAACAGCCAGTATGATGAGGAGGGATGATTACAGGGTGAGGGTGACATAACCCTTACCTGTTTGATTGATTGATTACACAGACTTACGTTGTGTGTGTGTGTGTGTGTGTGTGTGTGTGTGTGTGTGTGTGTGTGTGTGTGTGTGTGTGTGTGTGTGTGTGTGTGTGTGTGTGTGTGTGTGTGTGTGTGTGTGTGTGTGTGTGTGTGTGTGTGTGTGTGTGTGTGTGTGTGTGTGTGTGTGTGTGGCGGAGGCGTAGAGCCCAGCAGCTGTTGGCACAGGCCAGTAAGGCACTGGCTGAGGCCGTCAGCCTGTGCCTCCAACACAAGCTGCCCTCCTCCATCCTGGCTGATGCCTCTCTCAACATGTTGGAGTGTCATGGCCAGTCTGACCCTGCAGCGTCAGGTCAATACCTTGCCCTGTTTCAGGTATTGTGCATCAGATCATATGTGCCCGAGTCTCGTTTCTGTAGGACGTTGCACATAGAGTACATCGTATGAAACAGTTGTCCATATGCTGCATGTAGGACACCTACAGGTGTCTCTGTGCACATCACAGTCCCTTGCATTCCTCGCGGTATCATCACCCACTATAATTGCTGCTATTACCAACAGCGCCCTCCTCCATCTTCTGTTTTTTTTCCCCCCAGAGCTGCCACGCTGTCGCTGCGATGTCCGAGGTCCTAAGATCTGCCTGCGCCGGCACCAGTGCGTCCCAGCTCTCGGCTCTGCTCAGTCTGCACAGGAAGCTGCTCCTCTCTCAAGAGGAGAGGCCCAGCGGCATGCTGAAGGGAGCGGAGGACTCCCTCAATCGCCTCTCCAAGGTAGCGGGGGTCACCAACCCCCACCACTCATGATTTATGGATGCTGTCATACTCTGCTCCGTAAATTCCCTTGATGGCGGACACACACTATCGGTGCTGTTACGGCCTTTGCTCTGAATGCACTTCTGAAGTCGAGCTTCAACAAAAAACACTTCAAAGTTACACCAACATGCACAGTAGCTACTATGTGTGAAAACTCTAGGACATCTGCAGCCCTGTATAATACATATAATATATATCATACGTCAGGAATCTGCCCCCTAAAATGCAGATGAATCTTTTGGAATGTTGACACAGAAGCATGTTAATGTGTAAATATTAGAAGTACAAATGTAAATGAATAGTTGCCTTATAATCAACCAACTGGTTATGTGATATATTACTGTCTGCAATGGTGATTATAGTCCTCAATTTCCCTCAAAGCACGTTCAGTGACTCGTGCTTGATTATGTTATTAATAGCAACAATGATGTCTTCAGAAGAAATTGAAAAATGCACTTCATCATCGACATGACAAAGTGAAAACTGATTGTGATATTATCATCATTGTTTTAACACGGACTGACTGAAATGTCATCATTTCATCTGTGACCTTTTCGGACAAATGACATGGTTGGTTTTGTAGATCTAAAATGAGTTGTTTTCAGATCAGCTCTAATAATTACAGTAACGAGTAAATCATTTACTATTGTTGTCGAGAGCTGCTGTAAAATACTCAAACCTGAGATTCTGCAACTCTGTCTTTTTAGTTTGTTGTTGCCTTTTTAAAACAGTGCTTCATCACAGAACCAAAGGAAGAACCGAGGACCTGATTCTCCATATGCTTTAACATTTGAATATAGTGTTCGTTCATCTACAGCAAATACAATCTTTAATTCTGTCATGTTTGAAATGTTTAAAGTATAATACTAATACTGCCATAGCTGGCCAACAGTGTGTAGTACATGGGGTTGCCACATCATCTGGTTGTGTGTCTGACATGTCTACGTCAGATCAATGCATGTCTTCAAAATACTTTTAAATTGAAAGGCAACAGTCAAACCTTTAAAACCCAACATCCTACCTTTTAATCACTTCTAAAATGATTTTATTCAGATCATGAAAAACAAAAAAACAAGGGCAAAAGTTGATATAATATGTCGTTGTATTTATGATCTTGAAACACCTTTATTATGGTTTGAAGGCCTTCAGCCAACTGACCATCCATCCCAGCCACCTAAAGATCCTCGCAGAGCTTCCGGCCAACCTGAACGTCCTGCTGCTTCAGCACTCTGAAGACGGGTAATTCCTCTTTTGTCCTCGTCTGTTGTCTCTCGCTACATTCACCTTTCTTTGCCCTGCTATGAATTCTCTCCTTGTCGGCCTCTGGCTGCTTCATGGTATATGAGTCACAATAGGTTTTAGGCTGAAGGAACACTGTAGACATGAAGGGGCCTGCTGTGCGGTACACCTGCCACTAGAGGGCTGATGTAGAAACTATGTATGTGTACTTGTGGAAAGAGATGGATCTATGGTAATTGAAATGTAAGAGATTGAAAGTAAGCATGTGAAGTAGTGTATACAGTATACATTGTTTGCTTGTCTTTGTGTTTAGATCAGAACTGTACGGGGCCTTCTATGAGATGACCAAAGCTCCAGATCAAAAGGGAAAGACGACGCAAGTTCCAGGTTAGAGGCTCGTGCTTTTTTATGCCTCTTAAGCATTATGTTTCTGGGTTGTCCATCCGTCCGTCTGGTCCATTCAAGCTTCGAGCTCTTCAGTACAGCACTACTGCATTCATGTATTTTTATGCCGCATCTAGTTTGTCCCATTGCCCCGGGGCCAGAGATAGGCAGAGATACATCAAAATGTATTTTGATACAAAATACCCCTTAAATAAATGTATCAAAATAAAATACAAAATACTGGTGCCAGAAAATGAAACAAAATACAATACATGTATTTTGTATTTGAAATACAGAAAATATTTTTTTCTGGATTTTCCGTTTTCTCACGGTTTGGTCTATATAACGTACACAAAGCTCTGGTGAACCCCAGAAAAAGGAAGAACAGTCACAGAATGTCTGTGTAACTAAGCAAAGCTATTAAACGACAACAACTTGATTGATTATGTATATATATATTTTTATTAATGGGACTTAACAGCCCATAAACTTTGGCTTTGCATCAACAAGAACACATTCATCTATGAGGTGGGACCCAAAGCAAATAAACTACTGGCAAAAAGACTGCAAAAACAACAGGCAGAAAGGACAATCCATAAGATAAGGGATACGGTTACAAATCAATTACAAATCATGTACCCAAGGAGGTTGTCTGAATGTCTGTGGTGAAAAGCCGAAAAATAAAGTGTGAAAAAAGAACATAGTCATCACATATGAATCGCATCACAGCCAGTTTAGTTGCCTTTCAGAACAACTTTTCAAATATTTCTGGCGTTAACCGCCTCCTGTGCGGATGGAATATTATTCCTGCAAATGAGAACAGTCTCTCAACCGGAGCTGAAGAGGGGAGGGTTGTGTTGAATCGAACAAAAAGGAGCTTGACAAGTGGGTACTGCTGAAGAGAAAGCAGGTCTTTTCTGGTGTCCTCCAGAAAACGAAGGGTCTCCAACTCAGCTTTGCTGTGGCTTGTGATCTCCTGACTTTCCTGGACTTGAGTTTCTTCAGCTGAGAAAACAAAGAAGTCATCTTCCTCATCATCTTGGAGGTTGGAGGAAGCCGTTTCACTCTCTGCCACCAGGCCAAGATCTTCAGCTGAGTGGAGCATAAGCAGGTGGATTCGCCTCCTTTCTCCTGACAATCGTGGTGGTAGCCAGCGCATTTTGAAGAATGGGTGAGTGACTGTTGCCAAGATGGCTTCGTTCACATCCGTCTTCAACTCCAGATAACTACTGAACCTTTTCTCAAAACCTACCAAGATGGCTTGTAAAAGGGGAGAAGTGTGCCTTAGGTTGGAGGCTTGTAGGTCATGGAGTTTGGATTGCACAGCAAAAAGGGTAGGGATAACTTCACCATAGTAGCAGGATATCTGACCCTGTAGCCGATCTATGGCTACTGCAATAGGTCTCAGGATTTTGTACCACTGATCTCAGGATCAGTGGTACACACTAAGCTCAGTGTATGAGTGGCACATCTCACATGAGGTGGTAGGATGATTGCACCTTCAGACACTTCTTCTTCTGAAGCATTGATGGTTACAAAGGATAGTCCATTCTCTTCTGTGTCATCATTCTCGTCTTCATCTGCAACAACAGATATGTTGAACTCCTTAAAGGCCTTTACAAAATTTGACCCATTGTCAGTCACTGTTGCAATGATGTTTTCATTTGACAGGCCAAATTCTGAGTGGATTTCCTCCAATATCTCAGCAATGCGGTTGTAGTTGTGTGGACTTGGGAAATGTCTGCATGCGAGAACGACTGATTCACGTTCAGTTGAATCTGGCTTGATCCAGTGAACTGTTACGCCCATGAAGCTAGTCTTACTAGTGGACCAGATGTCAGCAGTGGTGCAAACATATTGCACCGTCTTCAGTTTCTCTTTCAGATTACTTTTTTTGGCATTGAAATCTGCGTCTATTCTCCTTCGCAGTGTACGTCTGGAAATCACTGTCAGATTGGTGTTTAATCCAATTGAATCAATTCAACAAATTCAGTTTGTTCAACTGTAGACAAAGGATGCATTCCCTTCACTATGTACGAAGTAATGAGAGAATCAAGTTTACCCTGTGTTACTGTGTGTTCAAAAAGGCGGGTCTGCCTATAGGGGGTGTTTGTCTTTTTGCCACTATAATTAGGCCTGCACTCTTTCTTGTGCCTTTCAAAATCATCAAGACTGTCAGGGTGAAGTCTCTTCAGGTGAGTTTTGAAATTTGATGTTGCTAAAAGAGTTCCAGATATTACTGCCTTCTTTTTGGTGCAGAGTTTCCACTCCGCCTGGATCTTTCCATCTGGTGTTTGAGAGACAACACTGAAAACGTCCCATCCAAGATTGCAGACACAGGCTTGGTTCCATCTGTGCTTGTTGATGGTCCTTCTTGAACATCATCTTGCTGAGACATGTTGTCCACCTGGCCAACTGTAGAATGTATGAAATAATAAAACTAAGAATACTTTCATAATATGCCTTTTAAATAAAATAAATTGGATATTTAATGTTTTTTTAACAAATAGCCAGGCTATGACAGTAGATGTCCAACTGTGAACTATATTATCTGCCAGTAATTGATATGGCATTATGACATCCACATTGAGAAGATACAGCATAACTTGTAATTCAGTGCAAGATTAGATGGTCAGACGTCTCTTGATAAGGTTATCATGAACATACAAGCTCCCAATCTCCCTCTTCCTATATAGCTAGCTACTCGACTGATAACTTGCTCAACACTGGCTATGCACTAGCCTAGACAGCATTCGAGCGTCATTAGCATGTTAGCATCGATTGCTAGCTTGATATTATAAACATCACTTCACCATGTATATAGACAGCATGCTAGCGTCATTAGCATGTTAGCATAAATCGCTAGCTTGATATTATAACCATCACCATGTATATAGACAGCATGCTAGCGTCATTAGCATGTTAGCATAAATCGCTAGCTTGATATTATAACCATCACCATGTATATAGACGGCATGCTAGCGTCATTAGCATGTTAGCATAAATCGCTAGCTTGATATTATAACCACCATGTATGTAGACAGCATGCTAGCGTCATTAGCATGTTAGCATAAATCGCTAGCTTGATATTATAACCACCATGTATGTAGACAGCATGCTAGCGTCATTAGCTGGTTAGCATAAATCGCTAGCTTGATATTATAATCATCACCATGTATATACAATAGGCCAGGGGTGTCAAACTCATTTTCACTCTGGGCCACATCAGCATCACGGTCGCCCTCAAAGGGCCGGTTGTAACTGTAAGACTGTATAACGTTAACTAACGTCTCCCTAACATATTGTTAAATAACTCTCTGCATTTGATTATTGTTTATTCAAGTGTTAAAATATTGTACATGCAGTTATATAAATGTAAAATGATATTTAAACACATTTCTGTTATTATAACATAAATCATTTTAATTCAGGGTTAATAAACCCACATTACTCTTTCAAAGATCAAACTATTAAAGAAAATAACAAAGACAAATATCAAACACAAGTTATGACAATAACTTTGTTCAAAGCTGTTTGTGTCACCTCTCTGCATCACTAATGTTCCTCCCTGTCGTCGTCCTGTGCATGCAGCTACATCCAAGAGCTGCTCACTGAGAGTCAGGTCTGATGAACATGGATAGATGATGTATCCGTGTTGTCTGTGCTTTAATCAACAGTTCATTAAAAACACAAGTACCTGCTCGTCTCTTAGCTAGCTGTGTTGTTAGATTGCTGCTAGTTCATGAACTCGGTCTGCGATGGTGTTTCTTCACAAACTGACATTTGTAAAAGTCTGTATCTGGTCGGAGCACTGCTCACATACCTTCAGCATGCTCTGGGCTGTAGCTGTGTAAATACATTCTGCTGTGATTGCAGTCTGCCTTTTAGTTCTTGGACAATTTGATGTTTTTCTTGGAGGCCAAATGTTTGGTGTCAAAATGCCGACGTGAATTGTATTCCTTCATCACCGACACGCCTCATAACACAGAAGACAGACCCGTTTTCTTGCAGCACAAACATGTATTCTCTTTCCCATCTTTCATTACATTTTCTTCCCTCTGCATCAATTGTTCTCTTCATGGTCATTTTGGGATTATTTGTCGATCTTTTTCAATTGTTGGAAAACCTCTTTTCGGGCTGTTGCCTCTCCTGTCCACCTGTTGTGATAGTTTTAATGTCGGTACACAGACAACATGCTATCTCATGATTTCAACTTTCTATCTCATAATTTCGACCATGGGGATACTTTTATTTTCAAGTCTAACTTTTAATTCCAAAAAAGAAAAAAAGTGTGTATATATATATATATATATGTATAATTTTTTTTTTTTTGCTGGCGGATTCGCGGGCCACATAAAATGACGTGGCGGGCCGGATTTGGCCCGCGGGCCTTGAGTTTGACACCTGTGCAATAGGCTATGTAGCCAGACCCAGACATAAATTATACATTAAGCTAGTTGACATCTGTCACACTCGGATCAAATATTTACCTTGACAGACAATCCATTGAACTGGAAGATCTGAAGACTGAACTCGTGAACTGTTTTTTGATTTGTGGAGAAAGTATTTTGAGTATTTTAAATACAAAATTACTCCACTCTAAAGTATTTTGTTACAAATTACATTCGATTTTTCATCGGCCCTATCAAATACAAAATACTCAAAGTAATTGAAATACGTATTTCAAATACAAGTAATTGAAATACTGCCCATCTCTCCCCGGGGGAACATGGTCTACATGAAACATACGTTGCTATTCGTAGCATTGTTGTCAGCATTTAAATGGGGACAAGTAACAGGATAAACAGTGAGGGGGTAAAAAAAATAAGATGAGACGGAAGAAGAAAGAGGGATCTAACAAAGAGACCAGGAGGAGGCGGGGCGGGTGCTCGTGGGGACCAATTACCAGACTATTACATGTCTGATTGTGTGTCAACGCTGTGGCTGCAGGTACCCTGACGTGCTCTACGGTGGCCAAGGTTTCAGTCTGCCCACGGGCTCTGCTGGCACTGAGGGACCAGACTCGGGCCTTTGGCCTGGAGACGAGACATGCCCTCAGCAAGCAAGCCTGTCGGCAGAGGGCCGAGGGCGGTCCGGAGGCCGCCGAAGAGCCCCGTGCTTTTCCCCGCGTACGTCTTGTTGAGACCTCTGCTCTTCTTTCACTCCATTAACATTATCCACAGCAAGCCTGATGAATAAGCTCACTCCGCTGCAATCATCACCTCACGTCTCCTCCCGCTTGCTGGACAGCGAGATGTATCTGCTTCCATCCAAGCTTATAGATGTCCGCATGAAAAAACAAATAGTTTGTTACAGCTGCTGATGCTCCTCTTCTCTTCTTCTCCTCTACAGAAAACTGCTGCAGAAGAAATGTTAGGAGCTCACTTCAGAGAAATTGTACAAGATATGGAAGACTATTTGAATCCACTTCTCACACAGTTTGACTTCTCATGCTTAAGGTGAGGTATTGTATATGTCTGGAGGTTTGTCCTCTACAAAGGCTCGACATATTTCTGTCCTATGTTGTCGTCAGATGTGAGGTAGCTCAGCCCGACTCATCCTCACCTGTCCTCACCTCCCTCAGAACCCAGGCTGCACCACCACCAGTCCCTCAAGTGACCACAACCAAAGAGAAAGAAGAGAAGGGGAGCTCAGGTAAAGGAAGAGCATGTTGGTTGAGAGCTTTCTTGTGTCTGTGACACCCTGAGGGCCTTGTGTATCATATGAACATCCAACATCTGCTGTGATTCTTATCTGTTTATTGGCATGGCAACCCCATCAGCAGATTTCTGTTCACCCCCTTCAGGCCAGTGTTGTGGCTTTACATGTGATATAATGTGATAAACGTCGATTTACACACACAACTTGATAACTCTGTACTTTTACCAGGTGCCGTGGAGATTATAGAGCCGCTGAACTCTTTTTTTTTTTTTTCAAAGAATGAACTCTCTACATTGTTGGAACAGTCACACAACAGTTAGAAAGTATGGATTTCAGATGTGCAGCCATACATGTTAAAGGTTAAAGGCAGCAACATCTTAAAGATTAAAATAAATGATGGGTTCTGAGAAAATGTGTGTACTTGTGTGTGTGCAGCTAAATTAGCAGCAGAGCCAGGGAAGTGTGTGGTGTTGCTGGCAGACAGGAAGTTGCTGGAGTTGCCTCTGGAAGCGTTGTCCATCCTGCAGGACCACGGCATCTGTGTCTCGAGACTTCTCCCTCCAGCTCCTCCACAGTCGCCTGAACAGAGAGGAACCAGACAAAGGTACTTTTATCATTTGTATGTTGTTGGTATCATGAAGTAATAGAGTAGCAATGAATACGATTCTTTCTTCAGCTGTAGATTTCTGCTTCATATTGCAGGCCAGATATTGTGACGTAGACGTGGCGGGTAAAGTTAAGTAGTAAGAAACAACAAAGTGTTGAACTGGTGGACCACAACGAAAGAGGAATGAAACTAAAAGATATGACTTGTTATGAAACATATGAATGTTTAAAATGTGGCAAAGATCCTGTAAGAACAGGTTTCCTGATGGGAGGAAGAAGACCATACAGTCTGAGGTGTCTTATCTATTGAACTGTTCATAATTAGTGGGCTTTTTGTCCAGTATCAGTGGATTTTGCCTCACATCATTCCCCGTCATATTTATGTAAATAATTGCTTACATTTGCGAAAGCATCTTGATGCTTGGATTTCGACTGCAGGCAGCCATCCATAGAATTGGAACATGTTCAGGAGAGAGGTCCGTTCACATCCTGCCGGCATGCTGAAGTGGTTGTCCATTTAAAAGTGGCCATTGTGATGCAATTTACAGTCAGGACTGTGGGTTTAATTGCCCAGGTGTAATATATGTAGGACATATAATGCTTATGCTTTTACATTTTTCCATCACGGTGTGAGGTATTGTTTTGTTACATTTTGGAAGTTCAGCCTCCTATAATAAGTCGATTTTCTCATATTTGCCCTATGGGGCAAATTGTCCTTGATTCCATTGCAGTGTTTGATGCAATATATCAAAATCAACGTTGTTGCTAATTCTTATCATATCCCAGCAGTTAGTCTACAGAAAATAAATACATTTCCTGTTTTCATAAAAGAAACAGTGGCATCGTGTAAACAAACTGGCATTCGAAGGGCTAACATTTTGAAAATGAATATTGAGTATTTGGTGGTGATGATCAGGACTGAAGCTTGTTAAAAACATTTAACTTTTAATATAATATCAATATATCATTTTATGCCAGTAGTCCCAGTTCTGACGCAGACATTTTTGTACTCCAAGGACATGAGATCAACTTTTTTTTAGGTTGTGGCACAAGGTGGCCAATGTTTTTAATGTTTTACCTGCTTTATCCTATAACAAAGCTAGCTATCCATAAAAAGTACACAGCTGACATGTAACATAAATATAGAGCCTTAAATTAAACAAAATTGAAACTGCGTGCTTAAAGGAAAAAAGCAATTAGCTGTGGTTGATTTGCAATTACTGTCGTCTCTCATTAATAAGAATAGCAACATTGTTCACCAATGTATTGTTAAAGGTACAGTGTGCAGCAATGGACTAAAATGTCAAAAACTATCTTTTCATATTTCACTATCGGAACATAAGGCAAGTGAGCAACAAGTACAGTTGTGTTGTTAGAGAGGACTGTTCAATGTGCTTCTGGTCTCATAAATGTGTCACAACCGTTTCAAAGCTGGAGTTCTCCAGTAAAGCCAGTATGACTGTCCAGTATGAAGGTATATTTGTGTCTTTATTACGCAAACAAAAAATGTTTTAAGAACACATTTCTCGCACTGCAATCAAAAATCAAGTTTGTAAGTAAAAATATATAAACTGAGTTAGTTTTGCTTATGAAACGGATTTTTGGCTGCAAATCAAAATCCTTTGCTCTCAAAACAAAAACCTTTGCTCTCAGAAAATGATGGATGTAGTGGGCGGGGCATACGCTGCTGAATGAGCCAGGTGTTTTATTTATATATATATATATATATATATATATATATATATATATATATATATATATATATATATATATATATATATATATATATATATCCCCTCATTTGCAGATTCATCAGCAAAATGTAACCTTTCAAATACTCGCTTATTCCGCTTCTTCTAGATTTGTCACAAAAACAATTCTCCAATTTCCTAACTGCCCTCCGGGTGCTATGATTGACTCTTTTCTATCACTTAATACGAGGCTAAATGGGCTCACTTCAGTCATGTATGATCACATTTTCAAGCTAAACCCAACTTGTTTGGACTCCCGAAGGGACATCCGGGACCAGGACCTCAAGATTACCACGTCAGATCAGCACCTCCTCTATGAGTCTGCTGCAGTGCAAGATTTACCGACGCAAGACTAGCCAAGATATACCCTGACAGAACTGATATGTGCAACCGATCAATCAACAATGAATAATCAATTAACAATCAATAGTCTGTGTTTTCATTTGCTGAGCGTAATGGATATCGCTGCTGTGAGGAAACTTTTACAACTCTCCTTCACTCACCAATAAATGTCACTGACTTTGCAGATGCTGACTTTTTTTCTTTTCTTTTTCCCCCAGTCTCAAACGCTGTGTAATCTGCCCCGCAGATGTATTAATTCTGCTTCCTGTCTGTGGCAGTTGAAAGTGACAACAAGAAGGAGACCAAAGGTGGCAAGGGAAATAAGGGGAAGGCAGATCAAAGACAAGCCATCAAAGTGGTGAGTTCAGTAAATGAATCTGGGCCTGCCAGATACGGACGGCAACATTACTTTTAACCTGCAGTCAGCACCGGCAATTATTTATTTCCTCTCGCCTCCCTTTTAAGTGTGGTTTTTCAATCAATTACATCATGTGTTTTCGTAAAGATCCTATTTCTGGCTTCTGAGCGTTTATCCTCCTTCATGCACCACTTTGCTTGTTTACAACCAACCCCTTCCTTTCTACTTACATTTCTGTTGCTCCGTCTCCTCTGTATTGAACTACACTCTTGCATTGTTTCTCGCATATATATATATATATATATATATATATATATATATATATATATATATATATATATATATATATATATATACTGGGTACACTTTGTTTGTCACCATCTCTGGTTCAAGCTGTAACTCTCGTTTATTTTCCCAGATACCTGTGAATCGTGTGTTGCCTTCTAACACCTTCCCAGTGGATGCGCGTCACATGAAATGTATCTTTTTATTTATGTTTTTGTGAAGTATCAAACCTATTTGTGTGTTTTTAAATTGGCTGTTTTATTTGTGTTCTTGACACGTATTTGTAGAAATGTTGGAGTATTGTTGTTAACATACCCCCACAGATATTGTTGACCCTCACAATGAAGGCAACTTTGGTAAGAGAGATGATGTTACACATTTAAAGGATTAATAAGGCAGAATATTGATGTGTATTAGTAAATCCAAGAGTGGAAATGGCAGAAAGATTGTGTGTTGCTGGTGATCAATTACAGTACAGTATAGCTCCAGCCGCTTTTCTTTCGTGGATGCTGTGTTCTGGACTGAAGTACAGGAGTGCCGGGATGCTCTACTGTGATTAATGTTCTTTTCATACTGTATTGCAGCCGGGCATTGGCCCAGCTCGCTCTGCATGTCAGCGCGTAGCCTCTCAAAGCATCCTTCTCCCTTTTACAATACAGTATTTTACTTCATTTTATTCGACTTTTGTGGCCTCGTATGAGTCATATTCCAGCTCCCGGTTCAGTGTCGCCCCTTTAGCGGTGTAAGGATCCGTCATGTTTGTATGTTGTTCTCCATCTGGCACAGAAGGGACCAGTCTGAGCGTGAGGATGAAGGAGATGTTGGAAACCCACAGCCAGCATTGTAGCCATGTGTGGGAGGGCTTCATGGGCAGCAGAGAAACGCCCAGGTCAGAATGCAATGCAGCACGTCTTTGCACTGAGCGTGCTCAGAACCAACTGTGTTTGTGACATTACAATGCACCTCATCTGCACCGCTAACCCTTCCCCAATATGTATCAAGTGTGTCCGAGATGGAGCAGCTGCTGTGCAGATGCAGTGCCTTCATTTACCTGGGGATGGAGCGCTTCATGGCAAACATCCCACCGGCCAAACTGGCAGCCTTCAATCTGTCTGGTACTGTACACCCAAACAGCATTTCTGTACAAATGAATGTAGGTACGTTGTTTTAAAATGTTGAACATGTCCAAATGTACGACAGCGTATTAGGGCCATTGTATGTGTAAAAAAGAAGAAATTATGAGAAAAACATCTATTTCTGAGATTGAAGTAATACAATTACAAATAAAAAACACATTTGGATATTCTCTGAGATTTAAGTGGTAAAAAAAAAGAGTTTACCAGAAGGAAACTAGAATATTCTCTGAGATCATAACGTAATAAAAGAAAAAACTCTGACATTCTCTGAGGTTAAAGTCTCAAATTTCTGAGAAATGAAAAACGGAAAAGTCCTGTTTTTTTGGTCACAGAACCATAATGCTTCACTCAGGTTGGCTCGACCTCATCACACCACAGATTGCCATGTATTTTAACTGCAGTGGATGACATCATCAAATTGTACTTTGCAATCGGATTTAGCAATAAAGGAATACTCGTGATTTTTGCCCAGAACCACCGTATTACCAGCAGCATCCAGCCTTCGAAGAGAGTAAAGTGGACTTATTCAGAAATTGTAAATTATTACTTTAATCTCAGAAATTCAGAGCTCTTTCAAAAATTGCACATATTTAGCACTTTCCATTTTTGGATGAACCAAACTTAACACAGCCTATAAAAAAAAAACTGTTTTTAAAAATACATTGACTTAGAAACCTCCACACTGCTAAATACAATATATAAATACAACGACATCAGGGACATTGGTAAAAGAACCTGATACTATGTGTACATATGTATGCGCATCCAGGACTCTGACATGTACAAGGCAGCCCTCTGATGGGATAGACGTGCAAACTGTTATGGTTTGAGTAACAAAGATTGAAAAAAGATTTCCCTTGATGTTGCTGAGATAGTTACTATCTCACAACCCTCTCAAGCTAATATGAAAGATCACTATGAAGGTTACTGTGTCGTATAAAACACTTACCGAGTTCTATGTAACCACACTGCTGTTTGAGTTATCTAAAGCCGTTTTAAAAGGTGTATTAGGAAGAAAAGTAAGGCGTCAAAACACTGTAATGGCTGAATGACTGACATTCGGAGCGGAGCAGTTTGTCGATGATGTAAGCAGTAAATGGAGCAGTGGGCTTAGTCACTTCAAACCCATCAATCTTTTCGTTCCCTGTGTGGTTATAGACGTAACCCTGTCCTGCAGCGAGAGATCAATGAGGTTTTACTTACGGATCCCTGCTACACTTTAACATTCCCACAGCTTCACTCGTCTCAAAATATCTTAAGATTGGCTCTCTGCTCTTTATGTGGTATTTTAACACGGATATTTGCTGAATCATTTCAGCCGAAAGTCACTGTTGCCTCAGTCAAATGATGGCTGGAGAAAAATAGAAGTGGAACCTTTATGATTTTCTTTCCCCCCGGAGTAGTCTCAAAAGAACCCCTGACCGTGGTGATTTATTTACAGCCGGCGGAACAGGAAGCGGAATGCGTCTCCCTCTCCTCGCGCACTAGAGGAGGGCCTCTTCCCTCCCCCAGCACTCGTTAGATGAAGAATAAGCTGCCCCGGATCACCTTCCAGTCCCTCACCCCTTCCAAGATATACTTCACAAAAACAACACGCCTTCATCTTAATGGCTCCCTCCGCCGGCATGCAAAGACTGGGTGGACTCAATGTGATCGACAGAGTGTCAGCTTGGCCCTTACACATGGCCGCAGGCCAGACATATGGGCCTCCCGCCAGCCCGGCGCTGTCGTGCTGCTAACTATAGCGCGACTGACACCATGGTCTGAGTTCCAGCTGTTACCTCACAACAAACCGGGCCGCTCTTAATTAGCCATCAGGATAAGAAGAGCCGATGGCAGATTTGGGTGTCATGCCGTACCACCTGCACTCGTATCACAAATCACTTTGTCTTGTTTAAGTAATGATATTATGCTTCTTAACATGGGGGGGGGGGGATGTTTCGGCCCCAGGCTGCTGAATAGCAACAGACCGTCATTGTATATAGGAGGTCAGACAGAATAGCTGCGAGGCCTCACTGACACACACCTGGTGTCCGACACGAGCGTTCTAGTCTCGTCCGAGTGCTTGTACAGTAGAAAGCCTCTATTTTGTGTTCTAATAGATGGACTGTGTCACTGACAGCCACAGCATTTTAAAGTGTCATAAGTTCAACCTGTTATTTACATCGTACACTTATTCAATTCAAATTTTGAACACAATGGATCGATAGTTATTTTTCAACACGGACAGCAACGACAACAAAAGACAGGAGGTGATTAACTATTTACACTGAAACGATGTCATTAACCATGAGCACGCTGTGTGTGCGCTGGCTGTGCACTGACATGGCTGGTGTGTGCAGCCGACGGTGTTAACTACTAATTAACAACTAATCGTTAAACCTGTCCGGTTCCAATTTAGAATTCTCACACTTTGTCTAAAAACCTCTGAAACAAGTTGGTATAAAGAGACTGAAAGGTGTGTGTCAGCGTTAGTCTCACGCCTCTGCTTCACCACGTTCTGAGCACAGGCCTTATCCTTCATTAGTCTCCTCGAGTAGACAACATCATTGGGGGTTGTTTCCATATTTTGAGCTCAATGTGTGTCTCAACTGTTAATACTTGAATGATCCCCTTGTTGTTTTAGAATATAATCATTGTGTCAGCATACAACTCTTATGATTCTTAGAAATTCTCCTCCTTCTGTTCGTAAGAGGGTTCTGTTAGTTGTCTAATAATAATGATGAGGATGACGTTTTCTCTCCTCAGAGTGCCGCCTGGCTCTGCTCTTCGACCTGACTCAGAACAGTGCCAGTGTTCTCCGCCAATCGAACCTCGACATGTCCAAGAGGTAACCGCTCTATCGAGTGAAGCTCAAACTCAGTTTGTCAAAAATCCTCTGCACTAACCTTTCTATTAAGTAATGACATTGAGTTCCTGTATTGACAAGAACACAGTACAGCTGTTGTTTCAAGAGCGGCTTCAACCACAGCTGCTCTCCCCCGAGCACATCTGTCCTCTGTCTCCATCACCAGCCGCCGCGACTGTTCCTCACAAGGCGGCCGGAGGAACACGGAGTTCTGCTGCTGCCTCTCGTTTGTCAGAAGCTTCGGGGAGACCGTCGCACATTGAGAGAAAATGTATTTATTTTTCCCTTCGTGACGGGAATCAGTTAGCCAGGCAGAAGCAGAAGGGTTTACCACGAGGCAAAGCATCATGGGAATACAGTAAAGAAGGAAAAAATAGAATTAAAGTAGTTTTAATGACATTATTTTCATATGATGTATGAAAATATCCCAAATGAACACTGCAAGCGGCTACTTGATTACTATGAAGGGATTGTTTTAACAGCAGTTGATCACTATAAGCTGTTAACACTGTGTTTCTCTTCCGTCCAGTGCAGCACAGCTGGACCTGGAGAAACCCCTGGAGACCGCTCTGCTGCTGAGTTTGTGTGGTGTCGGCTGTATTGTCCTCCACCAGTGGCACAGCAGCCTTCAGCAGAACACACGCACGATGCTCAATGTGCTCGACAGTAGGTTCTGGCCTTTTCTACATTTCCCACCACGTACGATCCACCTCATACATTGTAATTTACAGGTGTGTGTGTGTGTGTGTGTCCACGTGTTCATGCAGATTTACTGAGGGTCAGGCAGACCTCTGGCCAGACCGTCCACGCCCTGAGGAGAGGGGACGGTGAGGTCACAGGATCACATGACACTGTTCATCCCACTCGCGTCCTCATTTAGCCTCACGTTGGCATTTCTGTTTCCTGTAACTATGTCCAAGTGTTCCTCTGTGTGTGAGGCTCTGGGCTCTTTGTGAATTCAGATAAGCTTCAGATATAGTCATGGCTTCCTCTGGCTTGTTCTCTGCAGATCAAGTGCTCCGCAGTGACTCGGAGGGAGACGATGCTCGCCACAAAACCACTCTGGCACCAGCAGCCTTCAACTGCATCGTCTATGGCCTCCCGAACTTAATTGTTGCCTAATACGCTGTATATCCTCACTGATATTTCACAGTTCAAGATCATTTCTGAATATCAGCCGGCTTTGCAAATATGAACTAAAGCTACTGTAACATGAGGGGGCGGGGGGGGTAGATATTTCATTGAAGGTGATCCATGACCTCTACGTTTTCCATCGTCAAAGTTTTTAATATTGTTGTTACTGTACACAGCAGACGTCAGGTGCAACGTGCTCTGTGCTGTGGGAGAGGGTAGCTCACAGAGGTTCCCCTCACCCTGTATGTATCCTATTCATTACATGACCAACGTTACTGCTCATATCGCTCCGACAAGTTGTACACTCGGGATCAGATAACAACAACATTGACCTGTGTAAACAACTCAGGACGGATATAGTCTCTTTCCAAGTATGGTATTTGAACTTGTTATTCTTTTCTTTGTTGCATTTCCTTTGACGACCCAGGAAATGTTAGCGAAGGCATAAATCCACGTTATATGTCTCCTTGCAGATTAAGCCATCCAAATGGTGATCATGTCAGGCACAGCCACTGTGCTGCAGCAGTTTATCAGTGGGCTGAAGAATCGAAATGAAGACACCAGAGCAAAATCTGCCAAAGAGCTGCAGCACTATGTGACCACAGAACTCCGAGAGGTAAACATGGATGTAATAGAAACCTGCCACTAGGATAGGATTACAATATACTGTTGTTGCCCACAGCTGACTGATCAGCTGTTTACACTGATTCATTGTGGATATGAAGACTTTTTAGACACCTAGTTTTCTTTTTTTTTCTTTCATTGTACAAGTCATCAGTTATGCTTTTTCAACACACATTTTTTGTGCCTTCCACAGTTAAGTCAAGATGAAGCCACTACATTCTACGATGAGTTAAACCACCACATATTTGAGCTGGTATCCAGCTCTGATGTGAATGAAAAGAAAGGAGGGATTCTCGCCATCGGTAAGCCGTAAACTTCGACATGCCAGATTAACTTCATTCAATTTAACTTTTGATTTACCAACGATCTGGTGGAATTGTCCAGAGATAAGTGACTGTCCTGCATGTATGTCACATGAAGATGTGCAATACAGCACACAGTATGTGTGAAACAGCATATTACTGAGACTCAATCCTGTGTTCCAGTGAGTCTGATTGGAGTGGAGGGAGGCAATGCCACCAGAATCAGCCGCTTTGCCAATTACCTGCGCAACCTGCTCCCGTCCAGCGACCCTGTGGTGATGGAGATGGCCTCTAAAGCCATGGGCCACCTGTCTATGGCAGGGGACACCTTCACTGCAGAGTATGTGGAGTTTGAGGTGAAGAGGGCCCTGGAGTGGCTGGGAGCAGACAGAAATGAGGGCCGACGCCATGCTGCAGTAAGTGATTCACAGACGGCAAGGGCTGTGTTGTTTGTTGTTGAAATAAAGCCACTTCTTGGTGGTGTTTACAGTATGTGTGGTGGAGATGAGGGCTGAGGACAGTTTCACTCAAAATTGTCCCATTGACCCGTTTTTACTTTGTAAAGCAGCACAAAGCTAGAGTACTTTTATTTTAGTGGCACAGTTTCCTCCGGACACATTCATCTCTCACGCTCTCTTTACCACATCGTCCCCGAGTTGATGGTGAATGGACACATCATTTTAGCAACCAAATATAACATTGTTATGACAACACATTTAAGATGATGACGGAACAGTACACACACAATTTATTTCCAGTAGCACTTTTTTTTTTTTAATTCTAAGGGTTGATATTAATTGCCGAGTGATGTCTCAAAGCACAATATTTACACATATTTTACACTGGAAAGACCCAAGAACGGCAATCAATGCCCAGCTGTGAAATGCTTTCCTGTCCTCTCCAGGTGTTGGTGTTGAGGGAGCTGGCTGTGAGCGCGCCCACCTTCTTCTTTCAGCAAGTGCAGCCCTTCTTTGACAACATCTTCTACGCAGTGTGGGACCCCAAGCAGGCCATCCGGGAAGGGGCTGTCTCTGCACTGCAAGCCTCTCTCATCCTCCCACCACAAGGAGACTGTGTACCGTGGTCCTACGCCCAAAATCCCTGTATTCACTGAAGGAGATCCTAGGGAGTTTGCTCGGCTTAAGGTTGCCCTGGAGAACCTGCTGCCTGAGGATGCTACAGAGCGCTTTAATTATCAGATCCTGGTGGACCACCTGAAGTATGAGGAGGCACTGCTCATAGCGGACTCCTACAACAACTCGTTGCAGCCCTACACTGACACGATGGCTAGCCTCATTGAAAACTATGGCCAGCCGCACCAGTTAGCTCTCAGAAAAATCGCTGACCTGATGGATGCCCCGAACATCGCACGTGGAGACACCTGTGGGTTCAAGCAGTTTGCACTGCGATTGAGAGCACTAGTTGGTATGTGAGATCAGCTTGGGGACAGTGGACATACTGAGCTTCACTGTGGGTCACATGTGACACGGCTGTTGTCCAAGCTGCCTCAGGATATGCGGGCTGAGTTCAAGAGGTTCCTGTACCCCATGCGTGTTACCATCCCCAACCTCTTCCACTTTTCAGACTGGCTCGACTATGAGCTGAAGATTCAAGAGACTGTGTACGTTTCACTGTACAGAGAGGATAAGAACAAATCAGGACCACGGCCAGAGAATTACCGCGACAGGAGCAAGAGTGGCAGGAGCACCAGCATACTGCCACTACTGCTTAAACACGCAGCACATTCTCGACCAGTGTGTAAGCTTTGCACAGCTGACAGTGGAACAAAAAACAGCCTGGATCAAGATCAACAAAAGATGCTGGAGATGCGGCCGCTCGCACCAGGCTGCACAGTGCCGCCTGAAGTTTACATGTCAGAAGTGTAAGGGGAAGCATCTGCAAGTTCTGCACGATGTGAATATAAAACCTGCAGCTGAGAATACGTCCTGCCTTGTCAGCACAACCAATGACGTACTGTACTTGGACAGACGGTCCGGGTGCAGCCAAGTCCTACTCAAAGTGAGTAAGGTGTTGCTGCGCAATGGTGAGCACACACAATTGCTTGTTTGACTATTGTCAATAAACCTCTCAAAAGGAACATCTTGTCTGGAGTGCATTCTGATCGATGCCCCCTGGTGGCCACACCTTTTAATGAACCACAGTAAAAATATACAGTCCTTTCCCAGTCAATACAACAACCTATTTAGGCCAACAGTATGTACCTGACAGTACTCTTCTTCCTCTACCTTGGTTTGTTGCAAAGTAAAAACACAAATGTACCTTGAAGTTATTTTCTATGTCGTTCCTTATTTTGTTATCATCTGTGCCTCGCCAGTGTTGGTAAGTTCTATATGATCATTTTGAAATAAACTACAGCAGTGTTATAAAAAATTATAATAATTCATTAATTTATTATTCATTAATGTCAGATCTTGTTCCCTTGGACCTACATGTATGTATCATTACGTTCTGCACTGGTTAACAATCAGTAAAGATTTCAATTATTTATGATTTAGTTTGAATTAAATTGGGAAGAATTATGCTGCACGTTGGGGCCATAATCTAAAGCTTTCCCCATTTTAGTTATATCAACATGTAATATTATGATTATCAATACGTAACAGTACTAACAGTAATGCCTTTGAGTCAAATGAAAATCAAAGACATTAAATTATAATTTCACAATATTTATTGTATATTAATTGTCATACATAGTCAGATTATCAGAAATATTTTGACATTGTTTCAAATAAAAATACATATTTAGAAAGTTTGTCATACATTGATTTTTATTGTGCTGCTCTATAAATAAACAGTATACATACAACACAACAATGTAAAGGTCGTATAGTTGAGTTCAAAGTATTCATCTCTTGTGTTTGTGTCTCACAGGGCAGGACTCCTCTGTGCTATTGGCTCACTCGTGGGGCAGCTGAGAGTGGACGTCATCCAACCATCATCCCAGGAAGACCCAGACCCACCACAGACCACTGAACCACTCTCAGCACCCCAGAGAGTCAGAGACCCAGCGGGTACGGTGACGTCCTCCTGCCGCCCCCCCCCCCCCCCCCCCCCCCAACCCGCTCCTCCACCCACTGCCTGCAATTGAAATATTGTTAATAGTGTTGATGTTGATGGAAGTAGAAGTGTTGGAAGTGTTGTTGATGGAAGTAGAAGTGTTGTTGATGGACTGCGGATGGGAAGAAAGTGTTCGTGTGGCGTGAGGTCTTGGTCCTGATGGACCGCAGACTGCATGAGTTAAGGTGAGAGCACCTTGGACGAGAATGTCCAGTAATTCCACAGAAGTTAACTGAAAAGTTGGAAGTAAGTCCGCTGGAGTTGTTCCCCTGATGTTTATGAACTCCTCTCTGGTGAAAGAGCTCTGGGTATCGCAGCATAAAACTGAATTAAAAACAAAACAATGCGCACCAACACGTCGAGGCAGCCGTCCGCAGCGCAATCTTGATGTATAAAGAAGCGATACTTAAAAGCTCTGCTGCACGATGCTACCTATCGTCAACCCCGCCAGACGCGAGGGAAGGCGTCTGGTGTTTTATCAGTCCGAGTCTGACCTCTGGGGAACCAGGGGCGGAGCCTCTTCAGGACGTTCCACACCAAAAGGGAGGGAGCGCGGATGGCCAGTGGGAAAGGGAGGAGGAGTCGGCAAGCGGTAGAACCCATCCCAGAAACTGCTAGGTGGTAACCGCTGGGTGAGAGGGTCATCTTCATCCTCTTCTTCTTCCTCCTCCTGGTCAGCTGGGACCAAAACGTCACCGGTCCTCTGCCTCTTCACACTTACCTGCTCCGTGCGCTCCTCTTCCCTGCTCCTCTTGGTGGACTCTGCTGACCTCTGGGGGACCAGGGGCGGAGCCTCTTCAGGACGTTCCACACCAAAAGGGAGGGAGCGCGGATGGCCAGCGGGAAAGGGAGGAGGAGTCGGCAAGCGGTCGAACCCATCCCACGTTGTCCGCCATGCATGCACCGCCATGTTTCCACAGCAGGCCAGAACGGACAAACCAAACACGGGCTCTAGCGAGAACCTTTCACGTTTCAACGTTAGCTGAAGGTAGGGATGGGTAACCTGGAATTAAAAAGGGCCTCCTAACAGAGTTTGGATTGTGTGCGGCCCCTTTAAGAATTAGGATTTGGGAGTGACGCGGATATGAAAGCTAGTTTATCTGTCTTTCCTTTACAAGCAGGACAATTATTTCTCTCTCTTCATTTGAGAGAAGTTCATATTTGTGTTGTCAACGTTGTTGAAACGTGCTAAAATCTCATATCATGTCGGCATTTTCAAAAAACTCCATGCAACCGTTTGAAAACTGTAAAAAAAAACTTTAAAAAATAGAATAATTCTAAACTATGCATTGAAAACATGCTAATATCCCAAACTGCATCAACACATTAACATCTTGCAAAATAACTTTTTATTACAAACCTATAACATGTAAACTCGTTTGTTAAAATGATCGGTTAAGTTACGTGACATTCGTAGCTGACAAGCTAGCTAACGTAACCGGGAGCTTAAACATCACATGTTTGTTCATAGTAGTAGTAACTGACAAGCTAGCTAAGAGCTACCGTTAACGTCAGCTGACAAGCTAGCTAAGAGCTACCGCTAACGTTAGCTAGCTTGTCAGCTAACATTAGCGGTAGCTTAGCTAGCTTGTCAGCTCGTCTGCCTGCATCCGACCGTAGTTAGCCTTGGAAACTAACTTTGAATGCCTTCACTTTCAAACCTCAGAGGTTGACTAATATCTTACTGAGATTGTGACGATTTTACAGATGATTTATACTTCATATTATGTCCATAAACGCTCTGTAGAGTATTGTGTTTGATCAAGCCATACATTTTCAATGTAATATTATTCTTCAGACTATTTAGTCTATTCTATACATGTTCACACTCGTAGCTTAGGTCTTGTCTTCCAATTTATTTTAATATAATACATTGTTTCCTTTGAAACTGTATTACATGTTGACCTATTTTGCATGTGTCCAATATCAAACCATTAACAGCATACACTTATTTGAAATAAATATGTAATAATATAACACATTTAGGCTATTTGTACATCCAGCATTTGGTTATTTCATCATGTTTTCATTATCATTACAAAACTTGGGTTTCTCCAGCAGCTGGAATTGGTCCGGTGACATCATCTACATGATGGATGGTAGAATTCTTGGAAGTTTAAGAAATCACCAACTGAAGTAGAAGTAAAGAAGGAAAACTGAGGGAAAGTTGGTTCAACAACAGACAACCTTTATGTGGACACAAATAAACATTGAGACACGGGTAACCTTAAAATAATTGACTCTTTGCTCCACAGAATCAGACAAAATGTTTCCGTTGCTTTTGACATGATGACATTTTAAATGAACACTGTGGCTCATCTTGCGCAATTATTGTACACAAGTACATGGAAATAGTCCACTGGTTATTTTGGTGGGGTTAGGGTTAGGTTAGGTTAGGACGGCCAGTTACGCTATTGTTCGCGCTAAATTACCCCATTTAAAACTGCAGTGTTACAGGTGTGTGAAAGGTGTTACGTCGGTCAACAAGAATTTCAAAACTGCTTGAATATTAGAAAAGCAATACGTCCGTACGTTTCATTTTACCGTCACTGTAAATATGCCACATATTAGTGTCTTTAATGAACAACTAACCCTGTGTCGAAAGTAAAATGCTGAACAGAGCCACCATCCGTGTTTGTAGTTAGGGAGCGTTACCAAGCAACCCAAGAACGGATGAGACTACGGTAAACGAAGAGGACCAAAAAGGCTTGTTTGTATTGATTGACTACTAACTTGAGTTCAAACAACTCACTGTAGTCTCTAAATTCAAATGAAATAGACTTATTTTTACATCTCTCTCACTCTCTCGCTCTCCCCCCCACTCTCTGACTCACATAAAGCACCTCTTTAGGCTCCTGGTCCCAACGCTTCTTAACTTCAAAGTGCATCACTAGAAATCAGGCCACTCAGTGTGCAAAAATAATTTACTTGGTCAAACCAAATACTGTTACTGATGTGATGGGAGAAAATCGTGAGGCAAGGCAAACTACAGTGGCACTCCCTGCCATGGACTCGGAGTTCCTAGTTAGAGGGTTAATTGACAGAAAGATGTATTACCTGCCAGAATTTCAAAGCAGCATAGATGGCTCCTCAGTGGCCCTCAAGCAAAGTTGTTGAGCAATTCTTTGTGGAACCTGTCTAAATATACACAGGACTAAAGATCACCAGATCATCTGCATACATGATGTGATTAACCAGAGTATTTCCAATCATGCACCAGTATTACAGGCTGTCAGTTGCTTGGACAGATCATCAACATACAGATTAAACAGAACTTGTCTGACACCATTGCTAACCCCAAATGGGGCTGACACACTTTTACCCCATTTTACTTGCATACTCTGGTGCGCATACCAGTAAGCCAGAATTCTCACAATGTATGTGGGGACACCTCTTTGGCTCAGTTTAAAAAATAATTTACTATGATTAACACGATCAAAAGCTTTGGAGGCATCAATAAAACACATAAGAAGTGATGAGTTTTGACCTCTGTATTTGTTTACAATTTCCTTTAAGGCATATATACACAAGTCAGTGCCATGTTTGGCTTTGAAGCCCAACTGGTGATCTGTGGAGGTGATGAAGTCCTGTATTCTGTCCAGCAGAATTCTTTCTAGGACTTTTGACAGGACGCTGGCCAAAGCAATGGGCCTGTAATTCTCTAGGCTACATACTTTACCAGCTTTGTTTTTAATGACTGGCACTAAGAGAACAGACAGCATTGAGTCTGGTAACAAGCCGTGAACCATGAAGCCAGTAAAACAAATAGCGAGGAGAGGAGCTAACCTCGGACTAGCATATTTAAGGTGTTCAGCAGTAATATGGTCTAAACCACTTGATTTGCCTTCAGACAGTTTATTGATAGCTTGGTGCACCTCATATGATGTAATTGCCATTGACTCATTACTCTCAGAACTGTCCACGCTATACAAATCGCTTTAAATATATAATATATTATTATTTACTGGAAGAGTCACTTGACCTACTTCATGGTTACGTGACAATAGCTGACAAGCTAGCTAACAAGCTAATGTTAGCAGGAGCTCGTCTGCTTGCATCCGACGGTAGCTTGGAAAGGAACTTTTAATGCCTTCACGTTCAAACCTCAGAGGTTGACCAATATCTTACTGAGATTGTGACGATTATGTCCATTAACGGACCAACAGGAGCTCAAGTAGACAGGTTGTGAACCTGAAATATCACTTTAAGTCCGGTAACATTACAAACGTTGAGATTAATTACACGGATAAACTACATTTGAGTATTTTGCTCCTTTTGTTTTGTGGTGTGAAATAAAACTAACTCTACATTTTGTTTTGTTACAGGGAGCCAGGAGCTGAGGGGGGAGAACGACGGCCTCTTCACCGGAGACAAACATTCAGCAACCGTAGCTTGGAATTAAGACATCAGTCCATTTGTAATATCTCCATTCTTGTACTTAAAGCTACAATGAAATTAGCTCTCATACTATATAAAGCCTTTACTAATAGGACAACCAGTAGAGAGGACAATACACTTCTGATGTGTTATTGTTGCTGTCACACAGATGACCGTTGTGACTGTCACCTTTTTCTTTTATTTATTTAAACCCACAATAAGACATCCATGTAAATGATTTCTATATGAATTTGTGTGTATTCTGCTGTGTAAAATGTGTCAATCTTCTAAGTTTGCATCCTTGTGTGAATATTATTGATAAATGTTTCTCTTTTCATCATTTACTGAATGTGATTTGGACAATTTTGGAGAAAATAATCCTTCAGGGGAGGGTGACTGCCTTGTAAGCAGAAAAAGGGACAACTTATAGAAAGAATATAAAGTATGTGCATATGTGTTACTGCAAGTTAATAAACACGTTTGCTGATATTTGTTTTGCTGCTGCTGTTTTTGTTAACTGTCCTCTGCCTTAGGATTGCAAGTATCCAGGCTCTTTTCTCTACTAGAAAGATTCATTGAGAAATAAATAAATGTATATATATATTTACTTAATCTCTCTCTCTCAATTTCCAATACAGATTTGTTGTATTAGAATAAGCAGAGACAACTAGCTGTACTGAATGGCAATAGAGCACTGGAAGATAAAATAAAAATAACGAGTATAAATCAAATACAAAATATATTATATATAAGATAAAATAATTCATATTTCTCTCTGTCTTGGCTAATCGCACGCACGCACTCACACACGCACGCGTCACTGAATGCCATGGAAACGGACCCACCCGAGGTTACTTGAGGCCTCAGAACGTTCTGATCGCTCACTCTGCACTTGGACCTGAGCGTAAACACCTCTTGGACATATCGTGGAGAGCCGACTCTTTGAGTTTTTAACTTCTTGAGAAAAGCTACTTTCGAAACTTGTTGGAGAAACTACTGTCACTACTCTTGGACAACAGAGGCGCCTGAATATCTTCGGCTGAAGGAGGAGGAGCACCTGTGGGGAGTGCGCTGTGAGAGATGGCCCATAGCTGTGCTGGTAAGACAACTTTTACATTTATTTTCGTATTTTCCTTTTGATTCATCCCCTTAAAAGCATTTAAAGCATTCTCAGTTTAGAAATCAGTGAAAGGTGAACAGTTGACACTATATTATCAGGCCTGTCGGAAACCGACACTCGTGTAAGTTGATTATTCGAGTGACAGAATGTCTTAAATGTGGCTGGACGTCTGTCGAATGTGTTCACAATAGTGTAGATGTTTAATTAAACACAGTTATTTTGGTTTGAAGGCATCAAATCTACCTATTTTAACATTAAAAGGCTAAATAAATGCTGAAGTTGTGCACCATGGTAACCATATGGAACAATTAGAGGCGCGTGTCAGGACGTAGCCTACGTCATCAAACCAGGACACGATGCGACCCGGAGTGGGTTTGACTGTTGAAATCTGAGTTATTGAACAAACATCTGATCCTTTGACGTCATCATATTACATAAACTATTTCTCTAACATTTAGCATTGAGATGCGCTTTGCTCGTTGTTGTGGTATTTGGTTTTCGAGGGACAAGAGAGCGATCCGTAACTGTACGGGGCTGCATCTCCTCCACGCTCTGTGATATGCAACTCATAAACCGGGAGAATAATGAATTGTAAACTAAAGAGGTTAGTCATGTTGGATTAATGTAGACACGTTTCACTGTGCGTCGCTAGTTCAACAAATACGTTCACGCTGTGTATTGAAAGCCATTGACCGTTTCGTCCACACAAATGCAAAATAAACGTCTTTGTCCAGAGCTCACGAGTACTCAACAGTCGGTTAATTGACCTGCTGACTGACTGGTGAGCAGCTGGAATCTGAATCCAGATCAGAAACGTGTGAAAAGCGCGTGGCCAGCTGCTCCTCTCACCCTACTCTGTTGTTTCGGACATATAATAATAACAGTAATAAGGATAATATCTATAACGACAATAATACTATTTATTGCTTTTATCATTATTAATATAGTTGTGTTATGTGTTCAAACTAACAGAGGCAGAGCTGCACTGTGTTTGCTATAAATGTTTAAAGGTGAACCCTCTTGTGTGTTGGGGACTTTGTGAGTTGTGTAGTACTGTCCTAGTTACTTTATGTCGTCTTTTCTGATTTGAACTTTGATTATTTCTTCATGTAATCCAGAAATATTTCATGTTATGAGAAATCCTGACAGTTTAAATGTTTCCCTCTCAGCTGGTGTCGACTACGTCGTTGAACGTCCTGCACAAGACGGCCTCCCTGAAGTCATCAGGATCCTCGACGACGATGACCAAGTAAGTGGTCTCCCGATCCTGATTTCTTGTGTTGTGGGTGGAGGTCAGGTGGAGCCAGGCGTGGTGGGTGGAGGTCAGGTGGAGCCCGGCGTGGTGGATGGAGGTCAGTTGGAGCGCATCGTGGTGGGTGGAGGTCAGGGGGAGCCAGGTCAGATTGAGTTCGTCGTTGTGGGTAGAGTTCAGGTGCTCCGCGATGTGCGTGAGATGCTTCAGGTGTTCTTCGCGGACGACGAGGAGGACGTGGACGACGAGGATTCCAGGTACGAAGACTTCTGCGATGACCTTCCGGAAGTGGATGATGAGGAGGAAGATGATCATGAACAGGACCGTGTTCGTTTCGCTCGACGTTTTGTTGTGGAACGTCCTCAAGATGCTCCGCCCCCAGTCCCCCAGAGGTCAGAAGAGTCCACCAAGAGGAGCAGGGAACAGGACCACACGGAGCAGGCGAGTGTGAAGAGGCAGAGGACCGGTGAGGACAACCACGAGGACGCGACGCCCTCAACTTCAGGCCTCGGATCCTCCATGAAGAGGACCAGAGAAGAGGACGACAGGGAGTCGGCGCCATCCACTTCAGCCTTCGGTCCCTCCACAAAGAAGAGCCGGGCAGATGACTACATATGTCTTCCACCCTCCACTTCAGGCCTCAGCTTCCCCCCACACAGGAGATACTGGCAGCCGGCTGAAGACTGCGACTCGGATTGAGACAGACAGCATGTTTGCTGCAGAATTGTAAAACCTTTGCGTCTGGCAGGACTGATAAAGCACCAGACAGCCTTCCCTTGCGTCTGGCGGGGTTGGCGATAGGCAGCAGCCTGCAGCAGAGCTTTTAAATATCTCTTCTTTGTTGATTTTCCATTTGAAAAATGGTTGATGCTCGACGCAGAAACCAAAGGTAAGTTAGCAGTGAAGATTCTGTCACGGGAGTTCAAGATCAGGACCCAATAGCAAGACTACAGGACACAGAATCTGGTAAAACAGATTTTATTTTACCAACAAAAGTCTTCCACTCCTGTCTGTCCTGGGCGAGTCGCTGGATGGTGCCCCATGAGTGGTTTAGGCTCTGCATCTCCTTCTCCACAGTTCTTCTCCGTGTGTTGCTTGGTCGGCCTCTTTTTCTTTTCCCTTCTGGTGTCCAATGTAAGGCTGTTCTTGTAATATCAGCAGGATTTTTTTCTCAACACATGTCCCATCCATCCCCATCTTCTGCTCATTCGGATGGTCTCCATGCTTTTGTGTTGGCATTTGTCATACAGTTCTTTATTTGAGATGGTGCTTGGCCAGAAAATGTGCAGTATTCGTCTTAAACTCTTGGTGTGGAAGGTTGATAGTCTGTTGCGGTCTTCTTGTGTCATTCTCCAGCATTCAGAACCGTACAATAGGGTGGATAAAACACTGCTCTGATACAATTTAAGTTTGGTCTTGATGGCGTACTGCTGTGACCTCCATATGTTGGCTTGTATCAGACAGAGGTATGGTAAAAATGACTGACATTAAGAAAAGTTTTCCAAGTCTCTTTTACTCAGGTATCGATGGCTGTGACACAGGAAGCAACATCCTGGATCTCCTACACAACAGAGACCACAGGACCAGATGAGAAGGACAGAGGACCACAGGACCAGATGAGAAGGACGGAGGACCACAGGACCACAGGACCAGATGAGAAGGACGGAGGACCACAGGACCAGATGGAGAGCGGCGGTCGCCTTTCTTTCAGTGGGCTGAGTAAGTAATCCCTCACTAAGTATCAGGAATAAGATTCCATCATTGAACAATGTAAAGGTTGTACAGTTGAGTTAAAAGTATTCATCTCTTGTGTTTGTGTCTCGCAGGACTCCTCTGTGCTTTTTTCTCACTCCTGGGGCAACTGAGAGTGGACATCAACCAAATCCATCATCCCAGGAAGACCCAGACCCACCACAGACCACTGAACCACTCTCAGCACCCCAGTGAGTCTGAGACCCAGTGAGTACGGTGGCGTCCTCCCTGTCCCTCCCCCCCTCCGACACCACCCGCTCCACCCACCAGCCGAGAGGAGGAGGGGCGTCCCGTCCCCACCGGCACAGAGGACGTAGTTTGTCTCCATCTGCTTCTTCTGTGCTGGTGGGTTGATGACACCCCATGTAGCGCCTTGCACTGGGGCCGTTGGATTGACCCACTTTAGCGCTGATGGGTATGGTAAAAATGACTAACGTTAAGAAAAGTTTTCCAAGTCTCTTTTACTCAGGTATCGATGGCTGTAACACAGGAAGCAACATCCTGGATCTCCTAGACAACAGAGACCACAGGCCCAGATGAGAAGGATGGATGACTGCAGGACCAGATGGAGAGCGGTGGTCGCCTTTCTTTCAGTGGGCTGAGTAAGTAATCCCTCACTAAGACGACAGAAGTATCAGGAATAAGATTCCATCATTGAACAATGTAAAGGTTGTGTAGTTGAGTTAAAAGTATTCATCTCTTGTGTTTGTGTCTCACAGGGCAGGACTCCTGAGTACGATGACATCCTCCCTGCCACTCCCCGCCCCTCCCCCCCTCCGACACCACCCGCTCCACCCACCAGCCGAGAGGAGGAGGGGCGTCCCGTCCCCACCGGCACAGAGGACGTAGTTTGTCTCCATCTGCTTCTTCTGTGCTGGTGGGTTTGGGAAGCTCCTCACACACACACAGGAAGCCGTCAGCAGCTCTTTGCATCTGCTCACAAGTCAAGAAGGAGACAGATGCATTTGTCACATAGAACACAGCATGTTCATGTAAACTGTATGTACTGTATGTATACTGTTTACAGAGGAGCACAATACAAATAAATGTGTGACAAACTTTATAAATATGTCTTTGTCTTGGAAACAATATCATATTTCTGATATAATTCAAAAATCCGACAATGTACGACAACCTTATCGTATTTTCAGAACTCATAATATAACACCACATCAGTTAAACTGAGAGTTTTGTAAATATATTTGGTTCAGGGGGGAGACGCCGTTTCAAATCAGTGTTCAATTTGCATGATATCTACTGGACAGAAATCTCAGTCCAGCTCTCAGTTGGATTGTTATGATCACACACAGACGTTTGACAGTAAAGCGAGAGGAAGACTCTCCCACCCTTCCTGCTCCCAGACTTATCCCACCGACTGATAATGAGCAACAGATTAAACGTGTAAAATGAGGTCACGGCTGAGAACAATACTGTCTTACTTTCAACACAGTCTGCAGTCTGAGTTAATGTTACAGTTTCACCCCGCACAGTGTTGTCTTGCTTAATTGGGGAGATGGGATGATTGTGTTTGGAAGAAGCAAAGAGGCCTTCTTACTAGTAGTACTGCAAGTGAGACTGTGGTGCCATCTGTTGGCAAAAATATATCAGTGAATAAAAAGTGAATCAAGTTACAATACTGCCATCATGTGGAGGTTGTCCAGATGACATACATGCATCATTAGTGTCCCTTGTTTTTAGAAATGTGTCGCAAAATGCACCACAAAGTGATCTTCTCACTATGTGCATATAAAGTTGAATATTAATAACAATTCAAAAATAAAACAGATTTTATTACTTCACAAAGCAATACAATAACAGACGAGGGCTGCTCGGTATCATCCAGTGACAAATAAAAAGCCCCACATGGTACTCAATTAAATGAGATAAATTTGGGTTTCATGAATTGTGCAATCTTTGCATGATGTCGTTGGAAGCATGCAGTGATTGAAGTTTAGTTTAGTTCATGTCTACTGCCTTTCTATTCAGTATGTTATATCTAAATCAACAACAACACAAATGAAACTGCTGACATGTTTCATTCTTGGTTGAACCTTGTATGTATGCTCTGGGTCAAGATGATGTGAAGTTTATCATCACAGATCACGGATTTATGGAAACACCTATTGTAAACACACACACAGTCCAAACTATTTACATTTACACAATTTACTATAAAATCAAATCTCTCTCACACACGCATGCCTGCGTTAGTGGAGGGGGCGTGGTCGCATAATAGTGACGTCATAGAAAAACGGCGTTTCTGAGTTGCACTTGAAGTTTACTTGCTGCACCTACAAGATTGAGCTCTCAGACATCTGATCACCTCCAAACCAAACTGTTGGCGAACTGAGTTGAATACCTACAGCAAACAATACCAGTTGGACAGAATGGCTTCCAGTGGACCCCCGGCCCCGGTGGGCAGACCAGATCTTCACATCTTCAGATCTTCAGACCTACAGGTAAAACATTTTTATTTATTTTTTAAATTTCATGCCAAATGTGTTTGTTAATGTTCCTTGACTCCATAAAAGGCAATTGCAGTACAAAACGTGCGTTTAATTACGTTAAATTAAGAATATTAAGCTAAATATTAAGCTAAAGAATGTTCAGCATTTAAGCTAGCTATTAGAAAAACTCATATTGTTAGGCCACTCACAGTTTCTGGTGTAAAACAATATGTTAAGACTGGACTTTCTTCTTCGAAATAGGTGTGGAATGTGTGACGTCATAGAAAAACGGCGTTTCCAGAATTTGCGAAAATTGCAGTTTGATTGGGGTGAGATGTCCTGAGCACACACATCACTCCTCGGTCGCCCAAAGCCAGCCATTCCACCCACCTCCACCGTCTGAAAAATCACCACAATAGACAATTCACTTTTTATTGATTTAAATGGTAAAGACATCCTGTATACAAGTGCAACAACACACAAACATCCACACCACCATGGGAAAGAACGGAAGCAACAGAAAAGAAAAGAAACATAATAAAAGAACGATACCACAGTCAATCTCCATCAATATAAGTCACCTGTGAGCGATTGCTAACAATCCTCCTAGAAGTAATACAACTAGAGGAAGTCAAACGTTGTACATGTTCATTGTCATTTCTTTCAGTTGATTTGAAGCAGAATTGAAAACATCCATCTATCTACTTTGTAAGAAGCACCTGATTGGAAGCTTTGTGAAGGCCTCTTCTCTCCTGTGACAAAGCCATCACTTTGTGGCACCTGGAACCATGAACATGAGATCACAGGTCATTTAAGCTAAATGTACAAGCAATAAATCTGTACGGCCGTGTTGTCTTCCCCCATCTGTTCTTGTTCTTGGATCTTACTCAGATTCAGGAGCTCCTCCTGATACGGTGAATGCGTCTCCAAACCCAGCTGACTACAGCGCCTCACAATCCTAATTGGGGGAGAAGAAAGAGCCACAAGAGACATACAAAGTCACTTCATTATTTCTGAAAGTAACTAAAAGTACGGTAACTAATTCATCAGTTCTGTGTTTGGACGGTTGACTGTAAATGAAGCAAGTTTGACTTTAGTCAAATCATTATCTTGCAGAGGCACACAATTCAATTCAAGTAAATATATATAATATATTTAAAAACTTTAGCATTGCACTTCGACAACATTTTCAAACATGCAATGTTCAGTTCAGAAAAAGGATCGAAATCGATGCAGCATAACCAGAGATACCAGGTTTTTAATCCAATGCATTCCTCTTCCCTGTCAAAACCTGGCATCTAGATTACCCACAATGCAACGGGACTGCGGACAGTTCGGTTGGAGATCGGGTGTGTATTTCCTCTCACATGCAGTACTACTCCCAAAGGACTTTAACGTGTAAGAGCTGTGGAGTTTCCCCGTTTAACTCCCCAGTGTTCTTACCTCAGTCGGTAAAGGTCTGAGAGGCTCCTCCTCTCCAACAGGTCTTGAGCGATGGTCTCAGCAAGATGCATGATGGGCAGCGTCAGGTGGTCGAGTGAGAGGGAGTGGAGCTCCTTTTCCAGCAGGTCGAGATAAAACAGGCTTCGAGTCTGCAGCCAAACAAAATCAAAAATACAGAAATAACCATATTCTTACGTGCATAGCCGAAAAATGTTCCATATTAATACTATCCGGTGCTTTATCAGAACAGGAAGTGGCCCACGGTGCCATCAAACCCAATCTCAACACATATTGATTTCAGAATGCTGAAGTTTCAACCTCTTCGAACATCAGAATGTGACCCACAGAGATCAATAAATGAACTTCCTCTTCACCAACAAAGGACAGCTTCTTAGAGCGACATCGACACCAAGTGTCACCCCTAGTTCTATACAACCAGCAGCCACAATCCCTGCTATGCTGAAAACCAGACTGAAATGAGGGACAACACCATACCCGGTATAGTGATGACTCTGAGACCTGCCTGCTTTGTAATGCTATGTGCGTTGATGCAGTGGGGGTGAGCGCTGGTTCTGAAGATGAGCCGGGCCTGTTCAGGACAGACGTAGCGAGCCCAGTCCTGTGGCGTGGAAGGAAGCTCCTGATCCAAGACAACGGCTTCAGGTCTCTCTTCTGCAGGGGTAGGCTGGTCGAAACAGATTATTTTGATGTATTAAAGTTAGATGACTGTTATTGACAAACCAATCAAAGCAACCGCTTTATCATTGGAAGGTACATACCTAGGGCTTTACACTAATCCGTGTAAATCAACGCCATTCAAAATGAAGTTTGAGCAATAAGACTTACAGCTTTCCCTTTTCTGCCTTGGTCCTTGGCTTTGTCCCTTTTGGACGCAGCAGAGGTCGGAGGCTGGCTCTTTGCCATCTCATTGGAAATCTCCCAAACTACCCCCATGGACACCTGGAGTGACAGACGGTGCACACATGCTCCACACTCAACTTAAACATTCGACTACGCATTTGAACAACAGCCTCATCGTCCACATTGTCAGAGTTAGAGACGCACTACCTGCCATATCCGCAGCACAAAGACGCAGGCTCTGAGCAGGTGAAGCTGGTGCTCGGGTGAAGTCCTGTCCGCCATGACAGCGAGCAGAGCGTGCGCTCGTACCAAGCTGTCGAGGCGCCGCACCTCCTTGAGATCCGACAAACCTTCCGTCAATAACACGCCCCGTACTCCCACCAGGGACTCGCCTTCCGCTGAGCTCAGATCCTGTTTTTTGGAGTCGTCCTCTAGAGGAAAAACAACATGAAAGATTGACTGTGAGAAGCGTTTAACAGATGTGTAGAATAATCCGGAAGTAGAATTGCACAGCATCATTACACTAAGAATAACAAATGCAGAGGCACATATCTCTGTAATTAGTTCCCACTTGTTCTGTTATTTGGGTGTTCAGTTGGTCTCTCAGGGAATAGTTAACGGGGCTCATAGCAGGAGAATACAAAGGACCCCTCAGTCTTTTAAATAGCGCTACGCTATGCTCACATGGGTGGTTGAGAAATCTGCTTCTTTACCCTAACCCTACACCCCCGCCCGACCTCTTCGCTCTGCTACCTCGGGGCGATTGGTTGCCCCGTCGCTCAGAGGTCCCTGCGGCCGGTCACAGCTGTTTTCTGTCCTGGCCCCTCAGTGGTGGAATGAACTCCCCACTGACGTCAGGACAGCGGAGTCGCTGCCCATCTTTCATCAGGCTGACAACTCACCTCTTCAAGAAGTACTACCCTGAGCCTTCCACTCACCACTTATTATATTCATACTAGTTTGCTGCACTTGTTGTATTAGTTTGTTTCTGCACTGTGCTTTTGCTCTGGTTTATGCTCTTAGATGCTTGTTTAAAAAAGGAGATGCACTTATGACTTCTGGTGACTAGTAGTTCTCTTGAATACAGATGTTGAATACACTTATTGTAAGTCGCTTTGGATAAAAGCTAAATGACTGTAATATAATGTAATGTAATGTCTGGGGACCAAAGATGATCCTAATCTTTTGATTTGAGAAGTTGCCTTATTAAGAACTTTATGGCACGGAATAGATTCCTAAAAAAAGTTGTAAGGAAGAGACATATAATGTCCGTTGTGGCTCTGGAGGCTATTTTATGGGAGTTTATGAAAAATGCAATTAAGCTGTATCACTGGAAATGATCCAGTGTTTTAAACACCAGGATGTCTCAGCCTGTGCTGCTTCGATTTCGACCTCTTTTTAAATATCTGCTTCTTTTTAGTCCCCCTTGTTTATGAAAGTACAATACTAAATCACAAACCTTCCCTGCACAGCGGTCTAAAAGCTTCTAAGGAACGAACATTGTTCAGAGTATGTATCGCAGCACTGTAGTCATGTGACCTCATCAGCTGCCATACCTGGTGTTTATTTCCTGACATCTCTGCCTGCACCCGACGATGCTTTTAGAGTAAAACACAAAATCTTTTTTCTCCTTTTATTAGGTAACTCTGCTCCAGGCTGTTTATGCCTTCAGAAATGTTGTGACAACAAAAACAACATACCAGAAAGAAACAACAGGCTGTCGTATAAATCTCTGGGGGATTTTATTCGCAGGTTTTATTTCCCATTTTTTTGGGGACTCCTGATGCACCCACATACACACCAACTGAGAAATAACCTCGAAAAAGTTGCAACACGGGGTGAAAAGCTTATAGTGATTAGAGGAATTGATGTCAGCTTACATAATTGCGGACAGAGAAGCTCAGGTCTTCATGGTTTGTGATCATGAGGGGATTTGGCACTAATCACGCTCATTGTTCTGTGATCTTGAAATAACTTTGTGCAGGAGGAGGGGGCCCGGTCCGACCCCAAAGCCGTTTCCGCGGAGGAGGAGAACTCTGAGAAAGACGGAGAATCAATCAGACGAGAGGCGAGGGTGACCTCTGCCAAAAGTGCTGAGCTGCAGGTACATACCTCCTGACAAGTGACCCCATCACTTCTGACTCATCTCTCATCTAAGGTCTTCATACTGAGCCTCACATCTCAAATCCCCTGGAGGTAACTCTCTGGGCGCTCTCCTATTGAAAGTCTGCGCAGAGAGATCTACTGTCCACATGAAATAAGCCTCGAATATATTGTTGATGTGGCAACATTTTGGAATATTGAGTAAGATTCAAGAGGTGGTGTTGAAAGGTCGAGTCTTGACTTGGGTGTCTGGATGGAGATCAATGAAACAAAATGTAATGTATCATTTGGATCATATCAACATGAGATGAATACCTCCACAGACAGCTTTAATCAGGTGATTGTTCTGCTGTTAACTAGCATAGAACCTTCTCGCCTTATGGAAACATAAACATGCGAAATAGTCCGTGCCTCTTCCCTACAAATGTGAACGCAAAGCATTAATAACACCCGGCTGATGATGCGAGAGAGGTCTTTACAATACAATACAATACAATATTTAATTGTCCTCTCAGTTTCAACCAAAGATATTCTGAAATATGATCAAGTATGAATAACTAATACGGCATATTATGGCCGTTATAGGGTTCAAGAAAAAAAAAAAACGGAGCAAGGGAAAATTTACAAGAAAATACCTCAAATAAATAGGTTGTTTTCTTTTGAATGTTCTTGTAAATTTGCGACTTTAATCCCAGAAGACTTCTCTGAATATTATCCTCCTCCTGGCTCTGGATTATTATGTTTGACTTCCCTACAACGGCCCTAATTCAGAAACAGTTCCGCTCCAGCTGAAAATGTTTTTAAGATAGTTTAGAAAAATGACTTCCACTTTCATATTTTGCAAGTTGGAAATGCAAAGTTCAGTCTTGATGTCGATATATCACTGAGAGCGCATGAGACGTCTATGAGATGTAAAAAAACCAAAACATAACCCAGCAGTGGGTAGATGGCTAAATTGAAAGATTACAGGAAATAGTTGTTTTTTGGAGTTGGACCAAAAGGAGAAGTTTTTCCAAGTTTTGCTGCAATTGTTCCTCTTGTCCATACTGGATGTGAAGAGCTCACTTCCTGTTGTAAATCCAGTTCAAGAGATGGGCAACAAAACCCCCAGTCTTTGCTCTGTGTAAAAAATGCACTCTACAGCATAATAGAAGCTGATATGAGGCTTCAGTAGTCTGAGTTCTTTTCTCCCGTCAAACTATATTAATCACTCACATTGGAGACGATTCATGAAAGAATCCTTCAACAGCCAGTATGATGAGGAGGGATGATTACAGGGTGAGGGTGACATAACCCTTACCTGTTTGATTGATTGATTACACAGACTTACGTGTGTGTGTGTGTGTGTGTGTGTGTGTGTGTGTGTGTGTGTGTGTGTGTGTGTGTGTGTGTGTGTGTGTGTGTGTGTGTGTGTGTGTGTGTGTGTGTGTGTGTGTGTGTGTGTGTGTGTGTGTGTGATTTCCTCTTCGCAGCGGAGGAGGCGTAGAGTCCAGCAGCTGTTGGCACAGGCCAGTAAGGCACTGGCTGAGGCCGTCAGCCTGTGCCTCCAACACAAGCTGCCCTCCTCCATCCTGGCTGATGCCGCTCTCAACATGTTGGAGTGTCATGGCCAGTCTGACCCTGCAGCGTCAGGTCAATACCTTGACCTGTTTCAGGTATTGTGCATCAGATCATATGTGCCCGAGTCTCGTTTCTGTAGGACGTTGCACATAGAGTACATCGTATGAAACAGTTGTCCATATGCTGCATGTAGGACACCTACAGGTGTCTCTGTGCACATCACAGTCCCTTGCATTCCTTGCGGTATCATCACCCACTATAATTCCTGCTATTACCAACAGCGCCCTCCTCCATCTTCTGTTTTTTTTCCCCCCAGAGCTGCCACGCTGTCGCTGCGATGTCCGAGGTCCTAAGCTCTGCCTGCGCCGGCACCAGTGCGTCCCAGCTCTCGGCTCTGCTCAGTCTGCACAGGAAGCTGCTCCTCTCTCAAGAGGACAGGCCCAGCGGCATGCTGAAGGGAGCAGAGGACTCCCTCAATCGCCTCTCCAAGGTAGCGGGGGTCACCAACCCCCACCACTCATGATTTATGGATGCTGTCATACTCTGCTCAGTAAATTCCCTTGATGGCGGACACACACTATCGGTGCTGTTACGGCCTTTGCTCTGAATGCACTTCTGAAGTCGAGCTTCAACAAAAAACACTTCAAAGTTACACCAACATACACAGTAGCTACTATGTGTGAAAACTCTAGGACATCTGCAGCCCTGTATAATACATATAATATATATCATACGTCAGGAATCTGCCCCCTAAAATGCAGATGAATCTTTTGGAATGTTAACACAGAAGCATGTTAATGTGTAAATATTAGAAGTACAAATGTAAATGAATAGTTGCCTTATAATCAACCAACTGGTTATGTGATATATTACTGTCTGCAATGGTGATTATAGTCCTCAATTTCCCTCAAAGCACGTTCAGTGACTCGTGCTTGATTATGTTATTAATAGCAACAATGATGTCTTCAGAAGAAATTGAAAAATGCACTTCATCATCGACATGACAAAGTGAAAACTGATTGTGATATTATCATCATTGTTTTAACACGGACTGACTGAAATGTCATCATTTCATCTGTGACCTTTTCGGACAAATGACATGGTTGGTTTTGTAGATCTAAAATGAGTTGTTTTCAGATCAGCTCTAATAATTACAGTAACGAGTAAATCATTTACTATTGTTGTCGAGAGCTGCTGTAAAATACTCAAACCTGAGATTCTGCAACTCTGTCTTTTTAGTTTGTTGTTGCCTTTTTAAAACAGTGCTTCATCACAGAACCAAAGGAAGAACCGAGGACCTGATTCTCCATATGCTTTAACATTTGAATATAGTGTTCGTTCATCTACAGCAAATACAATCTTTAATTCTGTCATGTTTGAAATGTTTAAAGTATAATGCTAATACTGCGCAGCTGGCCAACAGTGTGTAGTACGTGCGGTTGCCACATCATCTGGTTGTGTGTCTGACATGTCTACGTCAGATCAATGCATGTCTTCAAAATACTTTTAAATTGAAAGGCAACAGTCAAACCTTTAAAACCCAACATCCTACCTTTTAATCACTTCTAAAATGATTTTATTCAGATCATGAAAAACAAAAAAACAAGGGCAAAAGTTGATATAATATGTCGTTGTATTTATGATCTTGAAACACCTTTATTATGGTTTGCAGGCCTTCAGCCAACTGACCATCCATCCCAGCCACCTAAAGATCCTCGCAGAGCTTCCGGCCAACCTGAACGTCCTGCTGCTTCAGCACTCTGAAGACGGGTAATTCCTCTTTTGTCCTCGTCTGTTGTCTCTCGCTACATTCACCTTTCTTTGCCCTGCTATGAATTCTCTCCTTGTCGGCCTCTGGCTGCTTCATGGTATATGAGTCACAATAGGTTTTAGGCTGAAGGAACACTGTAGACATGAAGGGGCCTGCTGTGCGGTACACCTGCCGCTAGAGGGCTGATGTAGAAACTATGTATGTGTACTTGTGGAAAGAGATGGATCTATGGTAATTGAAATGTAAGAGATTGAAAGTAAGCATGTGAAGTAGTGTATACAGTATACATTGTTTGCTTGTCTTTGTGTTTAGGTCAGAACTGTACGGGGCCTTCTATGAGATGATCAAAGCTCCAGATCAAAAGGGAAAGACGACGCAAGTTCCAGGTTAGAGGCTCGTGCTTTTTTATGCCTCTTAAGCATTATGTTTCTGGGTTGTCCATCCGTCCGTCTGGTCCATTCAAGCTTCGAGCTCTTCAGTACAGCACTACTGCATTCATGTATTTTTATGCCGCATCTAGTTTGTCCCATTGCCCCGGGGGCAGAGATGGGCAGAGATACATCAAAATGTATTTTGATACAAAATACCCCTTAAATAAATGTATCAAAATAAAATACAAAATACTGGTGCCAGAAAATGAAACAAAATACAATACATGTATTTTGTATTTGAAATACAGAAAATATTTTTTTCTGGATTTTCCGTTTTCTCACGGTTTGGTCTATATAACGTACACAAAGCTCTGGTGAACCCCAGAAAAAGGAAGAACAGTCACAGAATGTCTGTGTAACTAAGCAAAGCTATTAAACGACAACAACTTGATTGATTATGTATATATATATTTTTATTAATGGGACTTAACAGCCCATAAACTTTGGCTTTGCATCAACAAGAACACATTCATCTATGAGGTGGGACCCAAAGCAAATAAACTACTGGCAAAAAGACTGCAAAAACAACAGGCAGAAAGGACAATCCATAAGATAAGGGATACGGTTACAAATCAATTACAAATCATGTACCCAAGGAGGTTGTCCGAATGTCTGTGGTGAAAAGCCGAAAAATAAAGTGTGAAAAAAGAACATATTCATCACATATGAATAGCATCACAGCCAGTTTAGTTGCCTTTCAGAACAACTTTTCAAATATTTCTGGCGTTAACCGCCTCCTGTGCGGATGGAATATTATTCCTGCAAATGAGAACAGTCTCTCAACCGGAGCTGAAGAGGGGAGGGTTGTGTTGAATCGAACAAAAAGGAGCTTGACAAGTGGGTACTGCTGAAGAGAAAGCAGGTCTTTTCTGGTGTCCTCCAGAAAACGAAGGGTCTCCAACTCAGCTTTGCTGTGGCTTGTGATCTCCTGACTTTCCTGGACTTGAGTTTCTTCAGCTGAGAAAACAAAGAAGTCATCTTCCTCATCATCTTGGAGGTTGGAGGAAGCCGTTTCACTCTCTGCCACCAGGCCAAGATCTTCAGCTGAGTGGAGCATAAGCAGGTGGATTCGCCTCCTTTCTCCTGACAATCGTGGTGGTAGCCAGCGCATTTTGAAGAATGGGTGAGTGACTGTTGCCAAGATGGCTTCGTTCACATCCGTCTTCAACTCCAGATAACTACTGAACCTTTTCTCAAAACCTACCAAGATGGCTTGTAAAAGGGGAGAAGTGTGCCTTAGGTTGGAGGCTTGTAGGTCATGGAGTTTGGATTGCACAGCAAAAAGGGTAGGGATAACTTCACCATAGTAGCAGGATATCTGACCCTGTAGCCGATCTATGGCTACTGCAATAGGTCTCAGGATTTTGTACCACTGATCTCAGGATCAGTGGTACACACTAAGCTCAGTGTATGAGTGGCACATCTCACATGAGGTGGTAGGATGATTGCACCTTCAGACACTTCTTCTTCTGAAGCATTGATGGTTACAAAGGATAGTCCATTCTCTTCTGTGTCATCATTCTCGTCTTCATCTGCAACAACAGATATGTTGAACTCCTTAAAGGCCTTTACAAAATTTGACCCATTGTCAGTCACTGTTGCAATGATGTTTTCATTTGACAGGCCAAATTCTGAGTGGATTTCCTCCAATATCTCAGCAATGCGGTTGTAGTTGTGTGGACTTGGGAAATGTCTGCATGCGAGAACGACTGATTCACGTTCAGTTGAATCTGGCTTGATCCAGTGAACTGTTACGCCCATGAAGCTAGTCTTACTAGTGGACCAGATGTCAGCAGTGGTGCAAACATATTGCACCGTCTTCAGTTTCTCTTTCAGATTACTTTTTTTGGCATTGAAATCTGCGTCTATTCTCCTTCGCAGTGTACGTCTGGAAATCACTGTCAGATTGGTGTTTAATCCAATTGAATCAATTCAACAAATTCAGTTTGTTCAACTGTAGACAAAGGATGCATTCCCTTCACTATGTATGAAGTAATGAGAGAATCAAGTTTACCCTGTGTTACTGTGTGTTCAAAAAGGCGGGTCTGCCTATAGGGGGTGTTTGTCTTTTTGCCACTATAATTAGGCCTGCACTCTTTCTTGTGCCTTTCAAAATCATCAAGACTGTCAGGGTGAAGTCTCTTCAGGTGAGTTTTGAAATTTGATGTTGCTAAAAGAGTTCCAGATATTACTGCCTTCTTTTTGGTGCAGAGTTTCCACTCCGCCTGGATCTTTCCATCTGGTGTTTGAGAGACAACACTGAAAACGTCCCATCCAAGATTGCAGACACAGGCTTGGTTCCATCTGTGCTTGTTGATGGTCCTTCTTGAACATCATCTTGCTGAGACATGTTGTCCACCTGGCCAACTGTAGAATGTATGAAATAATAAAACTAAGAATACTTTCATAATATGCCTTTTAAATAAAATAAATTGGATATTTAATGTTTTTTTAACAAATAGCCAGGCTATGACAGTAGATGTCCAACTGTGAACTATATTATCTGCCAGTAATTGATATGGCATTATGACATCCACATTGAGAAGATACAGCATAACTTGTAATTCAGTGCAAGATTAGATGGTCAGACGTCTCTTGATAAGGTTATCATGAACATACAAGCTCCCAATCTCCCTCTTCCTATATAGCTAGCTACTCGACTGATAACTTGCTCAACACTGGCTATGCACTAGCCTAGACAGCATTCGAGCGTCATTAGCATGTTAGCATCGATTGCTAGCTTGATATTATAAACATCACTTCACCATGTATATAGACAGCATGCTAGCGTCATTAGCATGTTAGCATAAATCGCTAGCTTGATATTATAACCATCACCATGTATATAGACAGCATGCTAGCGTCATTAGCATGTTAGCATAAATCGCTAGCTTGATATTATAACCATCACCATGTATATAGACGGCATGCTAGCGTCATTAGCATGTTAGCATAAATCGCTAGCTTGATATTATAACCACCATGTATGTAGACAGCATGCTAGCGTCATTAGCATGTTAGCATAAATCGCTAGCTTGATATTATAACCACCATGTATGTAGACAGCATGCTAGCGTCATTAGCTGGTTAGCATAAATCGCTAGCTTGATATTATAATCATCACCATGTATATACAATAGGCCAGGGGTGTCAAACTCATTTTCACTCTGGGCCACATCAGCATCACGGTCGCCCTCAAAGGGCCGGTTGTAACTGTAATGCTGCGTTCACACCGGTCGCGTTGATTTTTTGACGCGCGTCGAGATTACATACAAAGTCTATGCACAGACGCGATGAGACTGGCCCGCCTCGATTTTGCGATCCCGCGGCGCGTTGGACGCGTTATTGCAGTGCGGTGGACGCGGTGGACGCGTTGGACGCCGCAAAATCGCCAACGCGCGAGTTGAAATTTTTCAACTTCAGCGACATAATCGCGTGACGCTGTGGCGCGATAGCCTATCAGCGTTGAGTTGCTCCCCCTGTCATCACTGGCTTCCTGCCGTTGTTGAATCAGGAAATAAATCCTGTCGCCGTCTGTGTTCACCCAGAGCGCTACGATACCTCATATCAACAGAGACCGGACCAAACTATGTGTATGCATGTGTGTGTGTAAACCATACGGTACAAACAATAAATAGACGCTGCCGTATTTACGTCTACGTGACGTTATTGAGTGCTGGTGGAGCTGCTACGATGTTAGCATAGCCTAGCACCGATCCATCAGAGCTCCATTGAGAAGACCAGTAACCTACAAATCGGCATCATTACGTAGTTATTTCGGAGTCCCTTTTTGTCGGAGAAGACAAGTACAAATCGGCATCATTATGTAGTTATTTCGGAGTCCCTTTTTGTCGGTTTATTGCCGTTGAATCACAGCCAAATCAGTTTATTTTGTGTTCCTACAGCTGTAGTAAACAGCGACCGGTGGCTTGCTAGACACAGTGAATACAGCTCGATACAATCCACGGAGCTCCTCTGAACAATATTATGAACCAGACATGACGGCGTTTGGCATTCCGATGTTTGAGGGACTTCCACAACACGTACAGAGCAGCAATTGTCCTTATTCCTGTCATGGTTGACGGCGGAAAACAATGGCGGCCAGATGGAGGCTTCCAGGACGATAAACCACGCCCCCTCTCCGGCGCTACGAGATTTTGCAGCGACCGGTGTGAACACAACCGGCGGCGCGTTGGACGCTTTTTTGCAGTGCGTTGGACGCTTTTTTGCAGTGCGTCAAAAAATCAACGCGACCGGTGTGAACGCAGCATAAGACTGTATAACGTTAACTAACGTCTCCCTAACATATTGTTAAATAACTCTCTGCATTTCATTATTGTTTATTCAAGTGTTAAAATATTGTACATGCAGTTATATAAATGTAAAATGATATTTAAACACATTTCTGTTATTATAACATAAATCATTTTAATTGAGGGTTAAGAAACCCACATTACTCTTTCAAAGATCAAACTATTAAAGAAAATAACAAAGACAAATATCAAACACAAGTTATGACAATAACTTTGTTCAAAGCTGTTTGTGTCACCTCTCTGCATCACTAATGTTCCTCCCTGTCGTCGTCCTGTGCATGCAGCTACATCCAAGAGCTGCTCACTGAGAGTCAGGTCTGATGAACATGATAGATGATGTATCCGTGTTGTCTGTGCTTTAATCAACAGTTCATTAAAAACACAAGTACCTGCTCGTCTCTTAGCTAGCTGTGTTGTTAGATTGCTGCTAGTTCATGAACTCGGTCTGCGATGGTGTTTCTTCACAAACTGACATTTGTAAAAGTCTGTATCTGGTCGGAGCACTGCTCACATACCTTCAGCATGCTCTGGGCTGTAGCTTGTGTCAATACATTCTGCTGTGATTGCAGTCTGCCTTTTAGTTCTTGGACAATTTGATGTTTTTCTTGGAGGCCAAATGTTTGGTGTCAAAATGCCGACGTGAATTGTATTCCTTCATCACCGACACGCCTCATAACACAGAAGACAGACCCGTTTTCTTGCAGCACAAACATGTATTCTCTTTCCCATCTTTCATTACATTTTCTTCCCTCTGCATCAATTGTTCTCTTCGTGGTCATTTTGGGATTATTTGTCGATCTTTTTCAATTGTTGGAAAACCTCTTTTCGGGCTGTTGCCTCTCCTGTCCACCTGTTGTGATAGTTTTAATGTCAGATTAATTGTTCAACTCTTTCTGTTAAAACTGCTACGGAAGAAGCTTCCAAAATGACATTGATGCAATCACTTGGTGTCCATGTGAATATGTTCTGTGAAAAGATATACAAGTTTATTTTTATGCAGATACAAAATGTACAAACTGCAAAAAAACTTCAAATCTCATCACTCTGAATGTAACCTGGCCCCGATTTAAATTTGTCTGAATGTCAACATATCAGAACATTGTGATCGAAGAGACATTTGTGAAACATAAGTGTTGGAGGTTGGTCTTTGTATTTTCATAGTTGTGATTATTTTACTGAATCAGCAGGTTTAGACTGGTAATACTTTGATGTAACACAATGTAATGAAAAAAAGGGTGGATATTTCTTTGGGTACTATTTTTTTAATTGAACCTTTATTTAACCAGGTGAGTCCCATTGAGATTAAAAATCTCTTTTTCAAGGGAGACCTGGCCAAGACAGGCAGCAACATGAGAAACACAGTTGCAGACAGAAAACACGACAAGTTCAAAGAAACTAAAAGTTAATTAAGAGACAGTGACGTAACCGAGTTAACTATGTTGGCTAAAATATATGTGGCAACCTTGCAGCACCTCCTAGTGCTGACAACTGCAGCAGAAACATGTCGGTTTGTAACAAAGTGGAGCAGGGATGACTTCAGGCCAACCCCTGCAGTAAGAAAATAAGTTTATGATCGTTATACATTTTGCAAGAAAATCTTCACAAATGAACGCCACTTTTATGATTTTTGAAGCAATTAATGTAATTGGCAGAAGTAAAAAAAGCTAATGTTAAGCCATAAACAAACTACTCCACAGTCACACGGGTGTGATGAAACAACGAGGCTGTAAAGGCAAGAGACGGAATAGCAAGGCGATGGCGCACAGAGTCTGTTTCACGTGAGTTTCACCACTGCCTGGCCCCTTTAGGAGATTAGTGACAGATCCCCGGTCTGTTAACTCCAATGGGAGTAGTGAACGTGATTGATTGTCTTGCTCCATAGTCACCAAAGTAAATATTGGACACATTTTTCACAAGCCAAATATCTATATACGGAAATGGCAAATTTCAGACAGTTTCCAGAAGCCTTCAAAGAATATCCAGGAAGGCACAGAAATAGTTACATCCTGTTAGATCTGCTTGTAGTGTGCAGACCACGTTCACACAAGATATGTTAATTACAATTACACAGAAAAATAGCATTCGCTATAAAACTTGGTGTTTTGTTGTCAAAACTAAGAACCAATCAGCTCTTCGATCAGGTGACAGCCAGCCGTTTCCCCATCATGACCTGGGTCTTGAAAACAGTGGCGAGCAACTGCGGTTCTACAAACTGCGTCTGCCTCAATCGATCGATTCTGCGCAGACCTGGCTCATCTTGAACGAGCCCAATATCTTTGGTAAAGGCGGACGAGTCAGCCTGATGAGGTTTTGTAGTCTCATTTAGCCACTTGATGGCAACCGCCTTTTCCAAAACACGTAACATCTTCAATGCGATAGGAAAAGCTATTGTATATTGTAGAACAAAACATTCTCAAATTAAAATATCTTAAGCTTGTGTTAACCACAGACCGTTTTTTAGGCATCTCACCGAAAATCCATTCAAAAACCCATCGACTACGAGACAAGGGAACTGGAAGTGCAAAAACGCCAAACTCATTCTGGGCTTTAAGGACTCATTCCTGCTGCACTCAACAGAGAAACTGATCATCTGATAAAGAGCTGAATTATTTTTATTCACTAAATTTGTATACTCTCTCAAACATCATATATCATTAACAAAGAGGTAAATCCCACGACATCTACAACACAGAGGCAAGCCATTTCCACTGACTCACACTTGGATTCAATCTGATTTGTTACACACGGCAATGCCAACACCTAGTGTCTAAATGGAATATTACTTCTGAAAACAAACTGCATTCAGTCCTCATTTTGATCATCACAAACTAGAGGTACACTCTGGATGAAAGGCCTATTCTGCTAGTTCATATCTTGAATTAGATATCGCACATCCAGTGCAAGATTAGCAGTTTCTACAGCAACTTGCAAGGCATTGAGTTTAGCTGTGAAGGAGTCAAGCACACGTGGCTGCACAGCTGCATCTCCAGACAGAGGTGCAGGTGAGAACTCTTGGTAATTAGTGTTTAGGTAAGTCCACCTCTGATTTGGGCTACTTTCCATCAGTCCACAGCCACAGAAGCCCGAGCTATCCTCCTGCTCTTTCATGACATCTGCAGGGCGAGTCCAGTGGTGAGCATGAGTCAGATCCATCACAGAATCCCCGCCGTCGTGCTCCAGCGCTGCGGCCACAGACTCCAGAGAGTGACAGAAACCGTCCACGCCGCGAAGGTGCTCCGTCCGTGAGCACCCGAGGGCCGATACGGTCTCTGTGACTTCCTTCATGCTCTGAGATGAAAAGATACCAAAAGGACGTCATGTTGTAATCATGGGCCTGGCCAACTATGAGGTCACCGAGGTCCAGACCTCAGTATATGTCACCGTCTCTCTGCATCTGAATGATGCGGAACTGCTTGAAACTGACAGCAAATCAATAAGACAGCCAACTGTGTGGTGAAGATGTGTCGGGTGAGGTCGCCGGAGAAGGCATTACCCACAAAATGATGTGAAAACTGAAATTGTTGTAGTTATGTTCAATATTAGAAGATGTTATTCAAAAATGTTGATGATGTGTTCAGCAATTCTTTAATGCCATTTGATTTCTACAACCAATGATGATCATTTCATCAGCTGCAGTGCGCTGCGAGCAGCGTACATCCGCTTCCCTAAACTCAATCTCACCCAGAGACCAGAATCCCACACGAGGTTACGTGTCTGTCAGACGGTCTGAAGGGGATACTACCAAACAGCAGAGTGATAACATAATGCACAGCACGCTATAGGGCAGGTCGATTTATTTCTTTAAATATTATGACTTTATTCTCATTAATCACTGACTTTACTCTATTACTTTTTAATCAAAATATGACAAATTTAGTCTCACCTTCTCCGAGAACACATATGTGGGACATGTTTTGAATGTGCAGAAATCTTGCTAAAAACTCGTTAATATTGGATCTCACCTTGTGTCTGACGTAAGCCGCTAAGTGGGTCTCTGTACACCCACCTCCAAGTAAGGCCGACGGTTCTCTCAAAGTGAGCCTCAACACATGCTCAGTCTTCTGGCACGCCACCTTTAACAGTCGCACAAGTAAAGATTAACACATCAGTTCATTTGTCACATTTGCCTCACATTAATAGACATTCCAAGCTGATGTCTGTGTGTAAAAGCACCGATTATGCGTTTTTAAATATGTTTAATGAAACAAAATCACTGATGCCAGTTGATGGATGCTCTTAACAATGGTGCTGCAGAATAATTAAATTTCTGTCTGTATTGGTAAAAAATGAGGCCGTATATCATCAATCTTATTTCTGCTTCTTGTACATGGGTCACCACAATAGTTAAAATCCTTCCATACGTCAGTATAGTCCCCAACACTCCTCACTGTATCTTACCTTCAGCTCACTTAACATAGTCTCGTTCCTGTGGCAGAGGATCATCGTGCAGATCGAGGACTCCCCAGGAGGTTGTAGATGCAGCATTGTCTTTGATCCAAACTGCAGAATACTGAGATCCTTCACCTTCCCGTAGGCCTTGGCCGGGATTGTGGTGTTCAATGTGGCCACAGGTTGAGCACCTATTGGTTAAAGTGGACAGAAACGTAGGACGACCTCACACACAGTGCAAAGTAACAGTGAAGGATATAGAATAGAATATAATAGAAGGTAGGACAATACACTATCCATATGTACATTTACAATTTTACACGTGAAAGAATGCCGAAATTGCAAAGAATTTATTAGCATTTAAGTAGCTTCACAGTTGGATAAAATCGAATCATACATACATATATTCTGCATCTACTTGTCACAGAGCTAAAATGAAGCCACTGTGGGTCTGAGTGAAATATTCAAACCATTTGGAATCTTTAAAAACTTTGGGATGTCATCATAAATGTTAAATTCCTGTGGTGTCTAAGAGCTTGTCTATATGTGGATAACAATGGATTTAGGACATTTAGAGCCCTACCTGTCAGCTGAGTAAGTGGCTCCATGAGAGTGATTCCCAGTCTTTCTATCACTATGACACCATGCCTCTTCAGGTATTGCTGCACCACTGGGTGTATGACCTTCTGGCACACGAAGACCTCCACCTCATCTTTGACCACCTGTTTGACGAGCTCCAGGAGCTGATCCAGGATCTGCGAGTCTGTGTCTACACCCGGGTGCACATCAATTTTCCCATCTCCCAGTTCAGAGAGGTCTCCAGCAAGAGAAGCACTGAACACCACCAAGCGCAGTGGATTTGAATGCTGGTTCTCGGACTTGTCGAGGCATAAGTCGTCCGGCGTGTCCACCAGTAAACCTGGAAACACTGCAGAGTTTAGCACAGGGTGGCCTTCAACAGAGATGCTCACTATTTGGCCAAGACTGACTTCACCTGAGCTGTTACAGGGAACAGTCAGCAAGAAAGCCTGTACAGACAGTTTGCTGATGTGAAGTACCTCTGACTCTGTTAGCACACATGCTGGTTTGCTGGAGATGATACTGGAAGCTAATGTGATCAAGTTGTGACTGCTGCAGAAGTCGAGCTTAACTTTACAACCACAGTCTTCTCGTTGCAGGTAACTGGTGCACAATCCCAGCAAGTGCTTGTTCACTCCGATAGCCACACTGCCACTGAGACCTGACTGTTTCGCTTGCTCAATAAGAGATAAACAAAGAATGGCAGCGAACAGACCACAGTCACTGAAGCGAGAAACGTGGTTCAGAATGGAGGTTTTTATCAGATTGATAAAAGACTGCGAGGAGGAAATGGCTGGAAGGAGAACGGAGGAGGTGGAGGTGGTTACAACGTGTCCTCCGATGTTGTTGTGGACTTGTTTCAGTCTACCTGTTGGACCAAAGCACGATTTCAGAAGCTGCCTCAGCAAATGAAGCTTGTTACAAATAACAGTGTTGTCCAATGGTAGATCCGTGCAAAGAGACGGAGATTTCTTGACGAGTCGAGACATCACTGACGCAGAAACTCCTCAAAGCAGTTTCACAAGACCGTGTCATAACGTTAGAGTTTACTTATTGAGTGGCAGCTATTTAGCGAAATTTGATAGAAAATGACACGTAATCATCCTCCATGTAATCACCTTTGCTTCACACGAGCATCGACTCGGATGAGGAGGATTTTTACTTTGCCTGACAAAAATGAAACAAATTTGGAATGCATAATTTATATCTTGTACCAAAACACATAAAATAATGTCGGTTTCCTATTACCTTGGCTATTGTATGTTAAAAAATAGTATATTGATACAATTCGATAACATTATTTCGAGCTCAACACAGGCTCTTTCACTGTGCGCCTCGTTTCCATGGTAGCGGGAACAGCGTCGCGCTCTAGCGGGGTCCTGTTAGACAGACAGTCGCATTCTCTCGCCAATCTTAAAGATGGCTGCTGTCGCGACAGATATTCTACTTAAATGTAGTACTCCAGTACGCACAGATTGACAGTCACCTGTGCTACAGTTTCCTGAAGTGTTTCACGGGTTTAAAAAAAGCTGTGACATCATACTGGTATTTGCAGTTGTTGGACTACAAACTAAATGTGACGTAATCTCCTGTCGCCTCAACGGTTAACCGATTCAAAACTACTGGCGGTATGTGTACGAAGTCTGTTGTGATGTTGTTGTATGCCACAAATTAGTTTATTACACATTTGTAGAGTCATCCACGTGTCATTTGGTATTACCAAACCTACCAATGCATCTCTGAAAGTGATGAATAGCACGGTACGGTCTGTTCAATGTGGAGTACCACTAAGTGTCTATGATAAACCAGCTCGTGTTAATCTCTTACAAAACTGATAAACTAATCTGTATTATATGTTGTGTTATTTCTCGGCTACCATGTGTAGTGTAATCTATGATCATAAACTTGTTTTCAGGTGTAAGCTGACTGCTGTGTTCACTTCAATGGCTCCTCTCAAATTTTCCATTAAGGTAAGCGAACATTAAATATACAGCATACAGACTCTTTTAGTGCAGTGTTGAATTAAAGTAATATGATGTATAGCTACTATAGTGTCATATTAAACAGCATTGTGTAATATTAAAATGTTCACTATTTATGTGCAACAGCTATTAAAACGTCAGGCTTTACATTAGTTTCGTGTGCCTATTTGAATAAAGCTGAGATTCAACATACATAGAGAAAAATGCATGAAAAAGCTCATATTTTAAAGAAGTTATTGTTTAACTCAACATTTACATTTAATGTATTTTTCTGAAGTGTTTTGGGCAACTTCTAATAACTTAAAAGATTTTAAAATTATATTTGCTCAGGACCTTCCTCAGTAAGCTTTATTCAGCGCTGATGCACCCATGCATGATCATAAATACTATTACGTTAAGAGTTTCTAATTTATTGAAATTTAGTGTGTCCAGTTTGGCATGAACCCATTAACAAAGGAAGATGACGTAATCACATAAAACTGATGACCAAAATGAAAGGTTATTATCGAAATCATAATCCTATTCTTTCGTCATATTCTTAGGTATCTTGTGAACATCTATAAGCAAACAAGGGATGGGTGTTTTTCAGTGATCACAAAGCCTCACTTAAAACAAAATGTTTTCCCACATAAAATGACCACAAGATACGACTAAGCCTATAAAATAGGATAAATCTGCGTTTGATTAAAGCTTTTCAGGTGATGCCAGCATTCATAATAAACACAATTTTGTATTATTATTCTTACTAACAACTGCTACAGACACTAGTTACAGCAATTGGTCGATGTTGAACAAGCTGTTGTGCAGTATGGAAACAAATGCAACACAGGAATATATGCTTAATGTTATGCTGCCTCGCCACTCTACGTTTGCTGTATTCATTGTTTTGTCCTTCTCAGTAGCTAATTCTTTGGCCACTAGAGGGAAGTACAGATACACGTTTCAAGTGTCTTGCCTCCACATTTTGACGTCGTCATTCATCCTTTTAGAACACGTTATTAAGAGCTTCTGGTCACCTTTTTGCAATTCTCAACTGACTGCCTCCCTGAGAGCCTTTTGTTAATGGACACAGCCATACAGAGCAGAGGAAACTCATTCTATTAAAAAGCCAAGCCGTTCATCCTCAGTCTGATGCACTGTCAGGAATAATGCACATCAGATGTTTTTGTTAAGTGCAGGAAAAGCCGCTGGTCTCTCTTTTGTTGATGTTTCATTTATTGAGAGTTTTGGATGAGGGCTGTAGACATTTGCACTGATCTCTCACATCCTCCATAATGCCATGTGTAGTTGACCAGATATTGCATTCACTCCCTTTATTTGTTTCGTATGCATGCCTGCATTCAGGCTACCCCACCGCCCCCCTCAGCTGGTTGTGGGAGAGTAAACCCCTGGAGGTTCATGGAGGGTTCCTTCCCACTGGGCACATAATGATACTGTTGTGTTACTCTGCCTGAGAAAAATGGACACAGCCTCAACCATGCTTAACCAACTAACCACAAACAAGTATGTTAGAAGGGATTAGTCTAAACAATAGCATTCAAGGCACTTCCCTGGGCTCCTCTTTCGCAAATCAAACGCCACTGCTTCCGTGTTTTTTAATAATCGAATGAACTTCCAAGAATATTAAAGAACAAACATCTGCACAGAGACATTGTTTTCACAAAGGCATGTTGCAAACTCAGTTTGACAGCTTGCACAGCACGGATCATGTTTTGCAATTATGAGTCAAGTGCTTGGATTCACCATAACATGTTTAGGCTGTACAGCGCGTGTTTTTTAATGTTTCTTTCCCCTAAAATGTTTTCAAAGCAGCTCCCTCCCTGGTCTGTGAAACTACAGGAGGTGCTGGTATGCTCCTTCTTAAATAGGCTTAAGACTGTATAGTGACCTGCCACTTCTCAGACCTCCCGAAAAAGGACCTGCAGGCTAAAACACTGATCCACTGAAGCGGTTGCTGTCTGCCAGGACATTACCGCTGCAGAGCCCTGCAATCTGTCTTCTATTAGCAATGTGCACTGCTGACTTTCGAACCATCTACTGTAGTAGGCTGAGGCGGAGAACAAAGTCTTTTTTTAACAATAAATAGATTGAGGTATCACAGAGCAGTTTAATGTCAGAGGTTTATGTGCTGTTTAGTGTTGTCGCTTTGCAGATGAGCTCATATCGGACCACACATCTTGCCTCTGTGCAAAATCATTGCAGTCTGATTGGAAACATTTTGACACTTTCCAACTTGTGGAAATGAAAGTGACAAGAATAAAAAAACAACACAACAACAACAGCCACCTTTCATCTCAGCACTGCCATAGATTGCTGTACAAAATGTGCATGTCCTAATGTGGCCAAACACTTCTCAGGCTGTTATTTCTCTCTAACTATTTAGAGTTTTGGTTGCTGAGATATTCCTGTCTGTTCTTGCTGCTGGAATTCCACTCCAGGGTTGTGTCTCTTTCTTTTAATCACCAAATAAAAAGAACTCAGGTGTGCTGACATCCACCTGATTTAAAGGGAGCTTTGCACACAAAACACTTCTGCAAACTATCTGTCAATTACATTTGCTTCAATAATCATCAGCTCTCAAGCTCCACCGCGCAGTATCTTGCTGTTGGACAAATTGGAAAAGAGAACTGTCTTTTCTTTTCTTTTCTTTTTAAAGGGAAAACCCAGGTGACTCACAGTACAGTGAGAGCTTGGGAATGAGGGCGACTAAAGCCTGAGAGCAAGAGTGTCACACCGACAGATCTAAAGAGCTCCCCTGGGTTCTTTGCAGACTTGCAGGAAGAGGGAGAGAGAAAGAGAGACAAAGGGAGAGTGAGAGAGATGCAAGTTTTATTGAGTGAGACCGCATCTGCTGCCCCTTCTTTCCCAATGTAAACATCTGCGGCTGGTTAGTGTTAGCCTCTGAGCTAAGTGCAGTCCGAGAAGGTCTGGTTCTTATACGGCGCGATAGCAATGGCAAAGGGCAGCGAGGTGGGGAGGTGGGCGAAGCCGCTCAAAGAGTTTGGGCGCCGTGCCCAACTTGGAGCAGCACAGCTCGGGAGGATGGAGAGCAGGGTCTGGGGGAGAGATAAGGGAAGGTGGAGTGTTTTGGGAACTGAGAGAGATGTAGACCAGAAAGGGAAAGGAGCTGTCGTGGGTTCGAGTCAGGGTGTGTTTATTTACAGACAGAATATATGAAGGAATTTTCTCATGTTGTGCTGTGGACTGTGAGCAGCTTCGGTCTCAAATGTTCCTCATGTTTTTGTCTTTGTTAACCCTTCACCCCCCCCCCCCCCCCCCCCGACAGGTCTTGGTTGTCAGATTGGCAGTAGGGAGAATTAGGACAGCGAAGTTGAGCTGAGCTTGCAGGAAGACTCGGCCCTTTTCATTCCCCGTGTGACAGCATACAAAAGATGGCACAATAAAGGATTTGGTATTAAGTAGCGCTCCTTGCCGCCTCTCATTCAGCCCTCAGGCTCTGTTCATAACTCTAAAAGGCCCTTGCAAGACAGAGAACAAAGCAGTGCTGGCCCACTTTAGCGTGCATGAAAGGAGTAACTTCCTCTAGAATTCGGCCCTTTTATCAAACCGTTCTTTACAACAACAGCGACAGTTGTGCAGAGCATTGCCTTAAATGCGTCAAAGCAAAGGACACAAAGTAGGAGAGCGCATGAATTTGATAAATGAATATATGACGTTAATGAAATCCGCCAGTGCCGTGCTGATGGTACTGTAGAGATTGTGTTGTAGAGAAAGGCATGTGGTGGTATTTGCTGAGAGGCTGAAGTTGTTAATCTCGCATTTTTATTTAGTTTTCACTCTTTCGTGGAGCGTACTGGATTTCTTTCCGGCACTTTCAAATTGCTTTGCCCAAGGAAGACGCGGCTCTTGTGATCTGTGTATTACTGCCTCTCTAAAGTGTTAGGCTGCTTACAGAGATCTCACTGAAGAGTAACCGGGGTCATAGTTCATGGCAGAGTTCAGACTAGAGATCCACCGGTCACTCTTTGTGCTGGGAGTTGACAAATTTGGACCACATGATGTGATTGTAGTCGGAGCCTTTTGTGTGAAATTTGATTCTACTGCTTTTGTGTCTTATCTGCCACAGTCAACACAAACGTCCTTTATAGACGCTCTGATGGCTGCACCTAAACAGTCTTGACTCAAAGATTGAACAGGGAAATGTGGCCCTCCACCAAATCCCCAGTTTTGCTGATCAAATTAATACATTTTCTTATTAGTGTAATTGCATTAGCTCTTCTCTTGAAGCCCAGGGAATCACATGCTGTTTTTGTGTCAGAGGCAGACCAATGTTTATCATTAATGTCCAGTTCCCAGTTTGTCTGCTGCTCTAATGTGATAAAAGGAAGTTAGTCTAAGGCTTGCTAGATGTCTGGCTTTCAGCCCAAAACACAGACTCAATCAGAAGCTCTGAAACCACTTTAGGGGGATTCACCCTCCTGCGTCTCCGTAAGGGCCGCACTTCCTACACTGCTCCCTTCATTCCAGGATATTGATCAAATGAACCCGGTGTGTCGCTCTTCTGAGCTCGCATTAGCTTGTGTAAGTTTGAGCCATGTACCCTGGAAGACTGATCTTGTGGTCCTTATCAGTGCCGTCCCAGGAGATAGAATATTAGAAACACCTCATAAAGCATTCCGATGCCACAACACCATCAACTATGCACACAACATTTCCATGGAGGTAAATTTACATTTCTCTGACACATTGTCAATATTTTAAATTCTAATTTATACCCGATAAACTGGTAACTCATGTACAGCAGCAGCATTGCTATATTCCTCCGTAAAGCTATTCTGAGGTCTCAAAAATAAGACAATAAAGTCAGGGTACCAAAACCTTTCCGGTGTGTGTGTGTGTGTGTGTGTGTGTGTGTCTAACCCCAAGATACCGCTGCGGGGCTCATCCATTAGTCGGTCCATGTGTTGTGATTGACAAGGTCTGACCCTCTGTTGCTAGGCTTTCCCACACACTGGTAATTGTTGGAGGCAGTCAGCTGAGGCCACCAGTCATCCGTGGACCGCTGTGAGACAAAGGGCACAGGATGGAGAGAATACTGACCTGTAGGGACGAGCTGATTCTGACAGGCAACATGCATACATTTTATACATGAGGAGCTTGCACATAAAGGAGGGCTCTGTTCTGGTCCATGGCATATTGTTGTCTTTGTGAAGGCATGTTTTCATGTAACACGTATTGCTTATCATTTGCTAAGTTTCTACAGAAACAGTTTTCTGTTTGTGCTTATCACCTCTTGATGTTTGGACTTCTGTTTTGTTGTCGCATATTTCAAGATATGGATTGATGAAACGGAAGATCACAGCTTAATGCATTGCCTTTATTAAGAGACTTAAAGTTACCGGTACATTTATTTCCCATTAGCCTTGGTAAAATCTGATGCAGAGACTTGCTGAAGTACAAGATGGCACACATTTAGGACTTGACATATCCTGCAGAAGAACAGTGCCAGCTATGACTGAAATTTACCGAAACATTCACCCATCAGTCATGTGGGGGCGCCCTCTCCCTTAGTTGACCTGCAAGTACAAGTAAGAACGAGAGCTTCACTTCCATTATTATTGCAGAAAGACAATGAGAAAGGAAAACGCTCTCATGGGAAAAAAAGAAGAAGAAAAACATTTGTCAGCTTGATCTGCTCTGAGCCAGCATTTAGCCTTTTAATGTCACTCGATGAAAGGTTCCCAGCCCAACTACAGTTTTATAACGATGAATAAAACTCTCTTTAAACAAGAGGAGGAGACAACTGGAGAGAGTGTGGAAGTGTAGGCTTGTGTCTAGAATTAGGACCTAAGTAGCGGAGGCCTTCCCCTGCACACCCTGTGGATTCTTTCTCGCGCGTCATCCTGAGAACGAGCCGTCGGAACATCCCTCCAGTCTGGGCTGTAGAGTTTAGTCATTCTGTCTGCAATGCTTCGACCCATGGGACGAGCCTGGCCCAAAACAAAGCTTTTAGTGCGCACCAAGTATTCCCTGCTACTAAATGAATAACCTCTTCTATTTGTACACACTCCTTTCCAGTTCTACGCGGTGAGCCGGGAATCTGGTTCTGGTTTTGTCTTTATACGACTTTGTTTTTGCTACCCCACTCAGTTCAATGCTTTTTGCGGCATTCTCACTGTGGGTTTTAGGGCAGTACTTGTTGCTCCTCTGTGTCATGTTGTGGGTGGTCTCAGTCCATCCATTACTTCCCTTGTCCAGGGAGAGGCGAAGTTCACACGAGACCCACATCCATTTGCTCTCTGCAGCCCGGGCAGCTTCTGCGCTCATGTGTAAACTATAATCAGGCTAGCATGAGAAAGATGTAACGGCAACTTAACCAGCCGCGGCATTTCTGGCCTCCCTGTCCCTTGTATACTGATTGTCATTGACACAATGACGTAGCGCTTCAGGAATCCACTCGGCAGCCCTCGACTCAGCTTTCGACAGCACTCAGAAGTTGTAGTGCAGAAGTGCAGAAACATTGCAGAGTGCTTTAGGGTAGATCTGAGCAGTTTTACCACCACTCTGATACAAAGAGGATACCAGTAATCCTAATTTATGTGGAACATCTTCAGACTTTTTGTTGTGCAGCCTGTTGTGACCCGAGGCTGTGACCGCATTGCTAAAGCTTATAGAAAAAGAACATACTTTAATATGCTGAGAGCGGGGAAATATGAGGAGACCGAGAGGGACGTACTTTTTCTGTACAGAGATTGGTAAAGAGATAGCTAGACAGAGAAACAAGAGGGAGGGGATTGCTGCGAGAGGCCTGGGGTGATGTTTGAGGACACGGGGGGGTCGTTGTGGTTTGTCTCGCTGTCAATCACCCACACTCTGATTTCCTTTTGTTGTCTGTGAGCACAATGCCCCTCAGCAATCTGTGTCTGTCCTTCCTCTTTGTGTTACAGTGTGGGAACTTTGCTGTGCTGGTGGATCTCCATGTTCTGCCCCTGGGCGGCCAAGAGGAAGCCGGCTGGTTTACTGCGGACCACATTCAGGTACAGACACAGGGAGAAGGGCGTGCGTGTGAATAAGTGTGTGAGTGAATATGTGGCGTCTGTTCAGCTGGAGGCCTTATCAAAAGTCAGCAGCAGCGTGGAATCCAAAATGACTTTGAGCCTTCGGTCTGTTCTTCTTCAGGGTTTTCATTGTTGCAAAACTGTTCTAATCTCTCCAACCAGCCACTTGTCGTGTCGCCTTACTGACCTTTCACTCGAGCCTTCTACTGTCCTGTTGTCTGCCTGTGCTCATCATTAATCTTTCCTTGGAAAGTCCAAAAACAACTTGCGTTATCTTAGCAGTCCAACAACAGTTTGCTGTGCTGAAATATGTGCACGCTGTCTTTAGGAGGTTACGGCCCTGGTTCGAGATGCTGTGGACCAGAGGGTGAAGCAGTACATAGAGTCCCTCCACAACAGAAGACAGCCCAAACAGAAGAAGGAGCTGGCACCTGCTCCAGCCTTTTTTGTGAAAGGTAACACACCATCTTGTGACCCTCATTACACTGCCTTAGAGCCAAATCGTCTTAATAGTATTTATTATGCTACAGGTTATTGCTTTGTGACCGTTTACTGTATTTGACATTGTGTTTACCTTGAGCATTAGTTTAATTGTTATTGGTCCAAGTTATATTCATTGTGTTTTGAACTCCCTGTTGCTCATTCCTTTGGAATGTAGTCATCTTTGTCTTCCCTTTCAGTGCCTTAGGTGTGTCCATCATCAACTCTTAAATAAGTAAAGTTGTTTACTTTGGCTATGAACTCAAAACTCTTTTGAATTCACTTGGACCTCAGTGCAGAGATATGGCTGTGTGCATGGAAGCGGGTCAATGAGGTCGGAGGAGGATGGGAATGGAGTTGTAACCGTATAAAAAAAGTGTTTCATACCATTTTAAGGAGAGTGTGGGAGGAAATACAACAGAACTAGTTGGGACACGGTGGCTGCTGTCTACGCCCAGGGTGTGACTTGGAGGCAAGAGCTGATAGGAGTTTTTATATTGTGTTGCACTGTTTAACTTGGCACAAAATATTAGTCCACGTAAATGGCTAATGTTTGTTAACCTTAATGTGGTGTTGGCACTCCTGTGTTTATCCATACGTGTAGTTAACTGGATGATACCAAAATACAGTTGCCCTGACACACAAACAACTAATTACACAGAGAGGAAAAAGCAATACATAATGCTCCACTGTGAATAAGCCAATTCAATTCTTCGCTATTTATCCAATGCAAGTACATTCCCTCAGCCACCCACACGCATGCCTTTGAAGCACTGGAAGTCTAGCTTCAGAGGAACCCCCAGCTGCGTGTTGTAAGGCAGACAGGTTTGTCACAGGTAGCAGTTAAGGCCAGTTAAACTGGGCTCACTCAGCAGGGCAGGTCTGACTGTGAGAGTGGGATTACAGGGCAGTTGGTTCCATAAAGTTTCTCCCGTGGCTGCAGCTCTGCCTCTCATGCTACTCCCCTCTACTTTACTCCTCTCGTCCACTAAAGCTGCGCATACACGCGTGTGTACATTTGTTTTCATACACAGATGCCTGTGTACATGTTAAAACTTGAAGTCATCATAAAAGGGGCAAACCGGTTGCATGTACGTGTGCGCGCCATTGCACACAGGTGCTGGTAGACGTCGGAAGCAGTGAGAATCAAAAGTTGCCAGAGTGTGTTGGAGAGATATATCCTACCCCCTGGGCTAGGTGTGAACAGGCTGACAGTGTACGGTTACTGAAAAGCCTGTCTCATATTCCCCATGACAGACTGAAGAGAGACAGACATGTCTAATGATGGAGATCACAGACTGAGGCTCCACACACACACACACACACACACACTCTTACACCCACACATTCACTCCACTGGGGGAACAAGGGGACTATCAGTATTTCAGCAGGGAAATATGCATGTAAAAATGATTAAGCTCCTTGCAGCTTTGCCAAAAAGAAAGTGGAACATGACTCCATACCATACTGGAGAATTTTCCACACTCAGAACATGAAAAGGTACGGCGCCTCAAACAGGCCCACACAGTTCATGTGTTCTAGTCCTATTAAAAGGTCTTAAGTGAGTGTAATCACATTCTTGGTCTTTTCATTGTCCCATGTGAGGGAGGCGGCAGAGCAGTAAAGGTGGCGACTGTGACTGTGAGAAGTAAGCAGGCAGGCAGGAGCCATAAAAAGGGAAGGACGGACTATAGGCTTATGGAGGGGAGCCCAGCAAACCTCAGGGTAGGTATTAAGTATTGGGGTCGTCTGTTCAGCAAGCAGGTCAAACACTCGCATGCTAATCCTCACAGGACTTTCAGACTGTCCAAAGCAGGGAGTGGAAGCTGGTTTTCTGTGTGTATCTGTTTCAGCAGAGGACCGATTTGCATCTATCTGTGTCTGTGCAGCGTTGCATTGTTCGAGAGCAGAATAAAGGTGGATATCCTGGACCGAGACTTGTGTATGTGCTGAAACACGTGCTCATTCATGTTGTGTTGCTGCACTTCGAGAAAGGTGTCAGGCGGAGTGGTACTGATGTCTGGGGCCAAGAATAGGCGGATAGAGTGTGGTGCTATGTGTGGGATGGTATTAGAGGGGGGACTTGTGGGTCTTGTATGAGGCGGTGTTTGAGCTGGTGCCAGTGTGAAATCACAGGGACTTCCGCCAACAGACAGCAGAAAGAACAGCGTAACCGCCTCAGCTGTTGGCACTTCCAATGAGACATCAACAGCTTGTGGCAGTCCAAGGCCCTTCAGTGCAAGTGTTTGTATCTGAGTTATCCCTATGGGTTATTGTATTTATGTATGTATGTATGCTGTGTTGGGTGCATATGTGTATAGCACCCAGTGAACATGTCACAGAGAGGCTTACACCATGTCTTCTGCCAATATAAATCCAAGCCTTTTCTTTGTATCTCTGCTGCAGTGGCCAATTTCCAACTGTCAACCCCCAGCCCCCCTCTTTTTCTTCTTTTTTGTTTTTTACCCAGGCTACATGAGACTTCATGATTAGCTCATAGTGATGTGATTTATTTATGTTTTTAGAGAGATGAACATAGGGAACTTTTCCCACCAAACATCTTGGCTCTGGACAAAGCAGACTGGACATGCTAGACGTTTAGAAGCACAGGAAAGGGGAGTTTGGGAGAGGCCTGTATTCTTGATGGGAGACCGTGTTGAACACACCCACATTTCTCAGAGTAATTACAGATTGAAAATGAGAGGATAATAGGTTTTCTCTATGCTTTGAGGAAGACGTTGTTTTGTTATCTGATATGATGTACGAGTAAAGATGCTGGTGGTTCTGCTCTAACACAGCATGAGTGTCACACTTGTCCTCATGGAGATGCCATTGCTCTGCAGGAAACACGGCGAGCAAGAAAACCTTTCCACGTCAGACATGGCCCTCTTGTACAACACGACGTGATGTACAGACTGCCCAAGCGACTGTCTCACTGATTTACTTCTACTTTTTGGATTCAGTTAGATACTGAAACTGGTGATTGTGTGCTCTCTTTTTATTTGCTCTCGGTCTAGTATTGTTTTACCTCAAGGGGATATTGATTTTGTGCTCCATAATGGTGTGGGTGTATATTTGTGTGTATGTGCAGAGTGTAAACTGAGAAGGCCCATTTTACACGGGTTTAGTTAACACGCCTTTTCAAATTGCCAAAGCACATTACCAGATGTCTTACATCTACCATTTGAATCGATACAGCCACATTGATCTCTCCATGTGAGGTGGAGCTCGGGTGTAGCTTAGCCTGTTGTTTGAGTGGCCTCCTCCCAGTCAGAGGAGTTAGAGGAGCCCTGGCAAAGTGGTACCTAGAGAGCATTTTAGCCCCATGGCAGAGCTGGTTCCTTCTTCCTCTCTCTGCACAGGTGCCAGGGCTTAGGGGGAGGGAACACCTGCCAGCCTGTTTCCCCATGGCCACGGCAGGCTGGAGAGGCATTTTCCCAGGCTCCCCAGATGAATGGTCACTAATAGCCGTGGGAGAGGGCTTTGCGAGTGCTGCACAGTGTACCACTGACTCCTCTTGGCAGCCCTATGAAGGGGGCTTAAGGCGGCCTGGCCACGGCCATAGCGGGAAAAGCACAAGTGTTGCTGGATAGCTTTACTGTTGGAGAATGTGTTTACGGATGACCATCTCCTTCCCAATGAAGAATGCGCAGGATGTGTTGAGACTACAAGGGAGACGGTTCATTTTTGCACTGCCCCGTCGGTGCCGCGTAGATTTAGCTTTGTTTTGCTTCTCTGGCTCTACGAAGGCAGACATCACCCAGGTCCAACAGTTTAGCAAATTTGGAAAAGCTATTCAGACTGTGTGTACAAAAAGGCAAAGCACGTGTGTTAGATGTCCATTTTAGGGAGAATTGGTACATGCCAACCTTTCAGCCTCGTACTTTGACAGTTCACAGGACTTTTTTGAAGACACAGAAGTACTGTGGTGACAACCTTGTATTAACCCACGTTGCTTCTTCTCAGTGCCACCACACAGCTATTGCTATTTATGTAAGTGGCGTTTAGCTGTTATGTGGGGACTGGTCTGTAAATAGAGAGGCATGCATGTGGCAGTGTTACCTGCCCTGCTCTGCGTTACTGGGCGCGAGGCAGGCTGGGATTAAGGCGAGGGGGAAACGGAGACCTGTGACAGGAACAAAGGAATTCCAAGGCCCAGGCTGGAAATGGATCCTGATCAGAGTAGCCACTCCAGCCAGTCCTGCCCCTCTCCCCACTCGCCCTCCCTCCCCTGGCCCCTGCTGGGCAACCCCCTTTCCCCTGGTGCTTTGTGGTGTTGCTGTGGCTCTTTAAATCCTTTCTGTAAGCCCCTGGCCTTACTCTGCAGCAACACACAGGACAGTCTGACTCCGATGTTAACCCTCCCCCTTCCTATTATTGCACACTACACACACACACACACTCCTCATGTCGTCTCTTTATGTTTTCACTTTCTCCCCGTCTCCTTCTCCGCAGGGTCAGCTGCAGCCTCTTAGGACACAACCGCAATCCCCGCCATGGCTGTCACACCACACTCTTTTCCCATATAATTAGGGCCTGGGCCTGAGCACGGATCACATTCATGTGACCGTTCCCATTCACCACAATCTGGTCTGGGAAGATGGCACACACTCTCCTGAACTGTGAATCCTTCACGTCCACTTTGCGACGTATCTTACAATCAAGGATTTGATTGACACCTGTCGTGCCATATGTCATTTACGTAAAAGAAATAATAAGATCAAATTCAGACTGACACTTCAGTCAATTCAACGCAGAATGTTCTTCGTTGCTTTACCGGCCGGTTATCATCAGTCACTGGAAGCAAAACCTAGCATTGCCTTGTGTGCCATGGTTCACCTATTTGGATTTATAAACACAGGCTAGCAAAGTTGCAGTGGGCCCAGCAGGCAGAGACAGCCTGCTTCCAATGAGTCCTTGATCTGAGGTTTAAAAGGCCAGCACAGTGCATAACTCAAGTCCACTAACTGCTCTGCATTTTGCAACTAAATGCAATCCTCCTCATTCCGAATGCTCTGAAATATAAACCGTGGCAGCACTTTGAGAGATTTGTGGTCTCTTGGGCTAATTAAGATACAATTAAGACTTTTTTTTTATTGCGACTGCATTTCTCTCATCAGATTGTGTTTCTGAGAAATAGATTTTTTTCTCTCTCTCTCTCTCGATAATTGCTCCGTGCTCCAAAAATGCTCCCCAGCACTCTAGTCACATGCTGCATTATGGGCTGGCCTGAGCTACCATGCTGCGGCGTATTTTGAAACTGCGATGAAGGGGTCACCCAAATGTTAAATTGAACACTCATGTGCAAATATTGTTTCAGGTGGACGTTGTGCAGGATGATGAGACACAGTGCTCCGCTACAGCCGTAGTTACACAGAGAGTGATGTCCTTCCAGGAAAGCCCCCACTTACATATGGGTAACTTCCTCAAGCTCTCTCATCCCTCACCACTCCACCCTTCCCTCTTGCTCTGAGCCCCAACTCTCCCCCCACACTTGAGGACGGAGGGAGGGGGTCCACATCAAAGCAGAGATGTCAAAAGAGCACTGATGTCTGACTGTCCTGCTGATCCAACTCCTGTTCATAAAGGGGTTGCGTGGGAATTGCAGCTCTCCTGACACACAGTCACTACATTTACATACATTCTAGAACCGTGGTTAATGAGAGAAATCAGGTTACTGCCGGAAATCAGAGAATGCCTTTACACGCACTGCAACAACCAGGTTACTGTAAAACCTGCATTTACATGCAGCTTGTGGGGAATCAGATTTCTCTCCTTCTCGGGGCCATGCATTTTTGTGTATTGATGATGTATAATACTGCAGCCTGAAGAGTTATTTTTTCATTTTTGGTGTGGTGGAAAGATTTGAACTAAGAGAGGCTTCTCATGTTTCCTCAAAATAATTCTCCATTCCTCTGTGGGGAACCAGCTTACTCGAGGCTTTTGATTGAAATATTTTGAATACACAGTTGCATTGCTACAAGTCAGTCGTCTTTCCTTCCATCTGTTGGTACTGCTGGCCTGATGATACTTTCCTTGCGTGTGGTAAGTATCACCATGCACATCTGCTGACATAGACTTAGCCCAAGATATTGGTTTCAGCCGATAGAAGTCTAGCTGTGTTAAACAGGTTACTGAAGAAAGCTCAGAGTAACTAAAGTGAACTTCACTTGAGTATTCCTGTTAAAAAGGACCCACTGTGGCCAAGTTAATAGAGGGCCAGGACCTGCTAGAAACAAAAGAAAATTCTCCATATCGGAGCAGAAATTCTTCTGGATTCCTGCAGGAGTCACACCAGCATGGGCCACCAGGAATGCGGATGGCGAGAAGAAGTCGGCTATGTTTTAATGATCTCCTCAGGATATAACTGAAGTTAATGAAGTCTGTTCCATGGGGCCTTACCTTTGACCCTGGTCTGAATGCTTCTCACCCCCATCTGTTCCATTTTACAGTCCGAGTCACTCTGGATGCCTTTTGGTTTGTTGACTTTTCTTTCCTCTCATTGTTTTCCCAGGAAGCGGTGAAAGCTGAAGGGATGTGTGCGTACTTGTGTGTGTGTGTGTGTCTCAAAACTACAGTATTCTAGCCTCGGCACAAGCCCTGTGGAGTCTGTGTCCTTTTTCTGCGGTGTATTTACACGATGGTATAAGTATCTCCATACAAGCGGTCATGTTATTATCTACCACATTTCTGAAAACATGGCTGGTTTGTTTACGGTTTGACCTGCCAGGATATTGTTGTGCATCAGGTTTCAAAGCAATTAAGCAAGACCATCTTCTCCTGCAGGAAGTACAACTGAAACCCTTTGAAGGCTCGACTGCAGATTTGGTTATTGCACCACTGTAGGCCACAGAAAGGGGCCACTCAGTCCCAGAGGAGGCACTAGCAAACTGTTTGTGTGAGAGAAACATGAATGTAAGCTTAGCACGAGAGAACCCGGGCAGCGGGCCAAGAGCAACTCTGCGCTGTGCAGGACGCTATAAAGTTGGAGCAACAGCTGATGTCTCGGGCCATGGCGTTGCACTGGTTCCCAACTCTGTGTCCAGACATCGCTGTCAAACTTGTCCTGGGAATTGGCAAGCTCAGCCCACCAGGGAAAGCAGCGAGAATAGTTGCAGCGCTAGACATGAGGCCCAAGAGTCTAACGGACAAAATCAAAGCCGCTGTGCAATGAAAGACGCTTCCCTCCTGGACCCAGAATGGGCAGAGAAAACAAAACGGATACAGATCTGCATTCCTCTCTGGGTAGATATCCAGAATGGGCAATAGATGACCACTGCTTTGCTATTTAAAGAATAATAGAATATGAGGGGTTTTTCCACTGAAGGAATGCTGCTATTGTTGCAATTACCCTTTGGGATAAATTAAGCCCTCTATTTAAAGCTTGGTGGCTTATCCAGTATTACTACATACTTTATGAAGATACCGGACGTATAGGAAGCGGTTCCATAATGGCACCGAGTTTTGGTACCCAACCCTAATTATATGTCTAGAATTAAAGGATCATAGATTTGTCTTTGGTCTGTCTCCAGGAGACTGTAATGCATGTTCACCAAGCTGTCTAATGGGAATTATGCTGGAGGCAAAATGTATATTGAATAGCTTTTAAGGATCAAACACGTTCCCATGCTAAACTGACAAGTGTAGCCTATGTACCAATTTTACCCTATTGGCCTCAGAAAAATATTGATGCTTAATATCATAGTAACAAACTGGTATCCATACTTTGAAAGTCCTTTAAGTTCTCACGTTAGTTTAATTTTAATTATACGAAACTTCAAAGTTCTTTTTTTCTTTTTGTGGTCTCACAGACTGAGGTTGGTTTGTTTGAAATAGATTTGATTGACTTTTGTAATCACTTTGTCTTCCAATCATTGATATGTTTTTGCAAGTATGACTTATGGTTGCTAATTCCGCCACAAAGAAAAAGAAAGCCATGGCGGTGACATTAATCACTGTATTACCTGTGGCACTTTTGTGACACACTGTCTCTGTAATTGCATGTCATTATCCCCCAAAAAAATCACAAGACGGCTTCTTTTTGAAGACGATGATTAAGTGCTTTGAGATTGTGCTGAGCTGACGTCATCTCACAGCAAGAGGAGGATGTTCCCAAAGGCGCCTCCTCACACTTGTGTGTGGGCCAATGTGTTAACATGCTGTCTGCTCTGTGTGTCGTCAACAAACGCACCGTGTGGGGGCATACCTGTCCTAACTAGAGCAACATTTAAAGGAGGCTTTATTTTAAGTTTTATCCATGAGTGACTGTCAAGAGTTGACAACGACAGCCCTCGTTTTTGGCTCGATGACGGTGCATATTTGACATTATCCAGGGAGTTCTGAGCCGAGTGCAAGAGGTCAGGACTATGGAAAACATGTAATCCTTTAATTGACGTTAAAATGCCCGTAGTCGGCCGTTAATGATGTATTCACATGGCAACAGCTATATGACAATGCCAAATAAGAAAAATAAATAATAGATGTGGTGGTGAAGTGAAGCAGGGTATAGTTTTATATTCACTTTAACAAGATGCGGAAAAGGGGACCAAGACGGTACCAAAGGGTGAGCAGGCTCTGTCACCTTCCCAGAACCGTTTATAAAGAACCACTGGATAGCGTGTTGGCCAGACCCTTGCTTTTAGTCAACAAATTCCTACCAGATTAGGCAACAGGCTTCTTTTTCTGCCCAGCACATCTTACATAGCATGACAAACATTCCATGACAAATAGAGCAGAGGTGGTTTCTCTGCTTGCTCCAAACTGGGAGGTCGGTTAACTTAAAACACAATGAGTCGTTCCTTACTCCACGGATGAGTTGGCTGGTTTTGTTGTCGGCCGTGTTTGCGATTAAAGTTAGCAGGAAATTGATGGGATGTATTCTCAGCACAAAGAGCCATATAGAGCTTACAGCACAATGATGTGAAGCAGAGCGGCTGGATAAGAGTTTGATCTCTCGTCCTGTAAACACTTGAAGTTCAGCATGGCCAAGTGTGCTTCTACAGTATGTGATGGGAGTAGTACCAGTTGTGGAGCTCATCACATGAAGAGCGTTTTATTGGATACAACATGTGTGTATCGTGTGTCCCTTGATTAACCACTTTCTCCGCAGGTCTTGGAAATGGTGTCACATGTTCTGCTTTTGTTTGTTTGTTTGTTTTTTACAGGGAAAAACTTCAACCTGGTGGCCAATTTTATGAAGCGGCACTTCAACCTCAGATGTGTTGCCAAGCAGCTCTATGGGGGTATGTAACCAAAGAATCAGTTTCCAGTTAAATGAATCAGAAATAGATGTCTCGATGGCTCGTACTCAGCCAAATTTCCCACAGACCGAGCAAGTCATCTGTGCTCTGTATGTTGATTTTTTTTCCCCTCACTTGTTTTTATGTCCTGTCCCTACCTGCTCGGGGTGTTGTTGAGAACAGGCAGCCATTAAGTGGTTCCCTGGAGAGGCTGCTGAGAGTGGGAGAGAGAGATTGGAGGGCTGTCTATGGAGGGCAGTGAGAATCTATCTCCACGGCCCATCTAGTGCCTGTGACCCGTGGCCACCTTTTCATGGGACCAACATGGCTCTCTTCCTGTCAGTAAAGTTAATATCTGTTCCCTAAGGGCCTGGACGTTAAGGCAGCTCTGACCTGCTGCAGACTGAGATGACGGCTTCTCTCAGCAGGTCCGTTACGCATCAAATTAGACCCAGTCTCCTGAGGTCAAAGGTTGTGTAATTTGGTCCAATGAGTTAGCTGTAGGTGTAGCCAAGTTAGTGGTCAGGCCATGTAAATCAGCTATAAAACAGATGGTTAAAATCTTTAGTTATACATGGCAAGGTACCCTTTTTAGATGCTACTAGGAAGACGATGAGGCTAAAACACACTGGGACTTTTTAAAACCTACTATAATTAGCCAGAATGCTGTTGTATTTTCTGATTTAGCTGAGTTTTATTTCACCCAACAACACAAATGATCAAAGGGTCGGGGTCCTGCACTAAAATGATTAAATTCTCCATTTATTTACACACTGATATTTACAGATAAAAGAAAAGATATCTGCCGGCAGTGATTCGTTGTTCCTCGTCATATGACATGTGCTGCAGCATTCCAAAAGTTGAACTATCTTTATCTGGTGAATCGCGATAAATATGCGTGTGGGAACGCTTGCGCACCGCGACGGCAATGCAATCGATTTGAGGGCACAAGAATTGGACATGTGAAAGGCCCCTTTGTAATCCTCCTTACATACGACACACACAATGTGTGTGTACACTAATGAAAGTGTGTGGTATATGCAAGCTATGTTTCAGCTGAACCAAAGTGTGTGTATTGGCTGTATTTATAAATCCACACAAGTGAAGCAAAACCAACGTCTTTAAAAATGGCCGCTGAAGAGGAATATAAGCTTTCACAGACTAGATTCCCCTCAGCTGTAAACCCTTTGAACAGAGGGCGGCAAGCTCAGTGGATCAAGAATGCAAGATGAAGAATACTATAGCATATCGTAATGGTCCCGTAATTTGTTCCCGCAGGAAGTGATGCAGAATTTTTGGGCTTTCTATGCAAGTAATTAACATACATGAGGCTATGTAACGGGCCATATATCAGTCAGATATTGGCCGTTTTGGTTGTCCAGTTGAGGTGATATGTTGAAGTCAGTTATTAATCATGATATAATACATGTAATAGTATTGTTGTTGTAAATGGTCTTTGCCTTTGAAGCAGATAAAACAGTCTTATTACTCCCAAGAGCCGTTGTCGACATACAATTGTCTAATATTTCATGCTATTTACGTGGCTCATAAAGCTCAACAGCTATGTGTAAACTGCCCTTTTCTCCCTGTTCTGAGGGACAGTAAATACTTGGTGTTTGTAGATGTGAATTTAAATCGCAACCACATTTCCATCTTCATAATTAGAGGTGAGCCCACATTATTAACTAGCATGGTCTGTGCTGTTTTTTTGCCTGCCTTCAGATTTGCGTGTGTTTCCGGAACGCTATGTTGTGTGCGCGAGCTGTCCAGACGACGCCGCAGCGCACCATGGAAACCTGAGCATGGCCGCGGTGAGTGCTGTTTATACTCTATTTCCTCTTCCAGTTGCCTGGCAAAAATTCCTGCATGGGTCAGTGTGTTATTATAGGGATGTGTTACCAAATTGTGCTCTCAATTTATTATGCTGATCCTTAGTAACGTGAGGCAGGGGGGGGGGGGGCTCTTCACAGACCCCGTGAGGGGGAAAGAGAGGATGGCTCGGGGTTGGATGGAGTGAGGTCTAAAAGGTGCGGAGTCACCCTTTATCCAAAAAAGTTCCTGCTCCCACATTCTGCCAATTCACATTGTTGTTCTCAAACCTGGGATTTTTGCAAACCTCAAAAATGTATGGGTAGTCGACAATATAGCCAAAACTAAATTTTGTGCATTTTAGCTCTTGGGAAAGTCAATGTTGACATTGTCAGAACATAACATTCATCCTTTAACCAGCTTGCTCCAAGTGGAAACACTTAATATTCACTATGTGCATGTCATTCATACATCCTATTCTCCCGTTTTACAGCATAACAGTGAGCTACAACAACAAACATTGGGTTTTTAAAGGGGGAATTCAGTTAGTGTGATTGTGTACAGTCAACTGTCATGTGCCTTGATTGATTGGATTCAGATCAAATTGGGTTCACTGGGTCCCTGCAAGACTCTAAGCTATATTATGTGCACTGCCCATGTCATAAGAGCTTCTACTGTCGTTCTTTTTTGTCCATTCATTTTACGGACAACTGTCCTTTGGCCAGTGCTCATTCGAATCCAAACTCCAGAGAGTATTGTCGGAAATGGTGGAGGAGCCTCTCACCTTGGCACTCACATCAAGGACAGACGTCTCTCCCATCACATCCCATGATCAGTGGGCTGCTGTTTTTCTATGGGGGGTTTTTGCTATTGTTTCCCTTTGAAATGTCTCTGCACTCTCCACAGTTTGGCTTCCAATGAAAGCAGTGATTGTAATATTTGTAGTGGAGCAACACAGTCAGTGAAAAGTTCAGATTGTGTAACCGATTTTCCATTTGAAGGAGGCATTGCTGTCGATAGCGTTCCTCTCCTCGGGATGTGGTTCTCTGGGCTCATATACATGCAGAGGGAGCTGGAGGGTGGGAGTCTTGTGGCGGGGCCCTCACTAACCCAACCTCGAATGTGGTTTGTAGGGGAAAGATACCAGACAGCAGGGCTATAGTTTTTCACATGACAAAAACAATTATTTGTTTACATTCTTCGCTCTGTTCCAATTTGTCAGGAACTGAGTTTTTGCCATCTCAGTGTTGCCAAGAAAGTTAAAAATCTAAATGAAAAAAGAAAACTCACGCAGTGAGTCACAACTGATGTAAGGCATACTAAAGTTGCTGACTGAAAATAATGGGACCGTTGGAGTTCAATGTCAAAGTTGGTCATATGCTTAAGAAGGGGTCTTTTATTCCACAGCTCTTGACAGCATCAGCCTGCTAGTCCCCAAAAAAAGCCAACTTTCCCTGTATTTAAGGAGGTTTTGTTGTTAGGATTTAGTTTGTGTGACTTGTTGAACAAAAATCCTAAACCGCAGTGGAAATGTAAACTCATCAAGTTAGCACTTCTCATAAGGTCAGAGGGTTATGTTATGAGGGAACTAATGTGACATCATTGTTGGCCTTTTGTGCTGTGAAAGCCAGCATCGCGGTCCCACGCTTGGGCATGCTGTACGTCTGTGAGCTCTCATTAGTCATATTTTCAGCTGTGGTCCAGTTAGGAGATGAGATGGTAAGATTTAGTCATTTACAGAAGTGTAGAAGGAACTAGGAAACCAATTATTTTTAGTACAGAAACCTACATTTTTGTGTTGAGGCTACAGATCCTTTCTTCAGGAGCTGATGGCGGTAACAACAGAACTAAAAGGATAATGAATTTTAGACCTGCAAACTTGCTAACATGTTCGCCATAACAACCTTAAAAAGTGATATGATGTCAATTTTGGTTTTACATGTCGCTTTCGATGCCCGAGGTGGACAAGTTCAGTTTAAAAGGTGGCGGTACGCTCAAAACAAACCACTGTTTACGACATGTCGCCCAACCACGTCGGCGAGGCTGAGCAGAACTTGGAGGAGAGGCTTGTCACTTAAATGAGAATAGCTGGTTCCCCTTAAGAGGTCAGCCCACCTTGAGCGAGCAAGTCTGAGCCAAAGGCGTTGCTAACTCCCTTCACTTTAATCAGCAAGTGACTAGCAAGACACGGGAACTTGGTTTGGGTCTTGTGGTGTTGTAATATTTATTCACGGACAGCCTTAAGAGCACACACACACACACACACGGGTACTCTCTTCCTCTTGATCACACACTGAATATCGCTAATGTTAAGCACACAACCTACGCACTGAGTTATTCCTTAAAGGAATAAATCATTTGCCGATGCTTAGGCCTGGCGTTGAGTCAACTTCGGGCCGACGGGCTTGCAGTACTCTGCCGGAAATGTCTGTTTCCAAGAGTTACAGCAGTTTGTTGTCGATGTTGGAAACTAAAAGGTTTCAGACGCTGTTCGACCACGAGACAAGGGCTTTGGTTTGAGCATGAATGATATTTGATCTATGAAAAGACGAATATCAGCCTGATGTACTCGGCCCGTTACAACCTAGAACCGACTGTTGCTCTGCAGACGTGGGGCCACTGAAAGTACTGTGTTTTGCATGGGAAGCAAACAAAAGGCATCTCTTTGACAATGTTTGTCTTCTTCTTGACATTTTTGAAGATTAAAGTTCCTCATAAAACGTTGCTCCTATTGTGAGTCAGCGCCAACAGTGAGGAGGGCAGCATGGGAAGGACGAGCTAGGGTTTAGGATTGCGGCTGATGTTTTCTAGTCAGGCACAGAGTGGGCAGCTGAGGTGAGCGCCGTGCTGGGCCGCAGACGTTTGGATCAAAGGCAGAGCAGATGTGTTTCCAGTCCCCCCCCCCCCCCTCTTCTGAGCTGTGGACAAGTCTGTGTGTTTACTCATGACCTCAGCACGCCTCTGTTCTTCACAGCTCGCAACAGCTCGCAGCAGTGCCTCCAGTGTCTGCTGATCTCCTCTCCAACAAGGCCCAATACCTCTCTTTACAGCACACGATCATGTCCCTTCATTCCATCCCGTCTTAAGCTGCTTTCGTTGATTTGTATAAAGTTAGTCCAAACCGTTAACAGCTTGTGTTAATCCTTCAACATGGGCGGATCCAAAAATGTTTGTCATTGTTCATGAATAAGAACTGCCCTCCATTTGAGACAAGTATGTGCCCATCCATGTTTGTTGACTTTGTTTCAGGGAAGATGTGGTGAGCTTAGACAAACAGGGCATGTTTCCTCTGTGGGAGCAGGGTGGGAGGAATTTGTGGACTAGTTGTGCCATCATAGAGTTGTTCAAAGGCTTTCCAGTAAAACCATTAATTCAGTTTGTATAGCTCGAATACCTTTACCTGGATTCAATTACTTCAAGTGGTATGAATCATTACCTTGTGACAGATGAGTGAATAACTGGATTTATAAGATGTCATCTTGTTGGTTTAATGTGTGTTGGATGAGATACAGAGAGAGTAATCCAAGAACAAACGATCCACTGTGGCAGATCACAAGCAGAAATGAGTTGATGGTTGATCAGAGCTTTGCATGCTGACTTTGAATTTTATCATGTTGTAACGTCAACTACAAGTTTCCAATGCTTGCACGATGTGCTTGGAAACATCAATGACATCTTTATTTATTTTTTTTAATCCTTACAAAACGCAATAGATAAACGAAAAAATGCAAGATTGTTCAAAAAAACTGAATGTTTTCGCCCTGCAAAGTTGTTATTGTTTTGTATTATACAGATAAATGACCATGGGCATTAATGCAGCAGATATAAAGCAAACCCCTACTGCATGTTCACATCGCGCAAAATACCAAATAAGCACCGTCTTTGGATACCAGACGTGGTTTTGTCATCACATGTGGAGTATTTTAGACGATTTGGCCTTATCAGTGCATTACTTTCAAAGGCAGCTGTCTCAAAAGATAAGATAGTTAATCCGTCTGTGCTCCTAATCTTAGGTGGCAGAGGAGAAACTGCTCATTCCCTGTATTTTATGGAGCCTGTATTCGGTTATCTTTTTGAAGTTCTTTCCAGGAGTCACTCAGAGTCGGGGCAAGCTATCACCGGCATCCTTTTAAACCAAATGATTCATTGTCTCTGCTCTCCTTGCCCTTTTGCCAGGTTTATCTCTATAATCCGACATCCAGATGTGCCGTCTTGTTGCAGCTCCCGTGGTCGAGCCATGTTGTTTCGGAGGCTCTGCGGCCGGGGAGGGCACTGTTGGTCTGCTCTATGTGTTGCTTCACGCGAAGTGCTTTGCCGTTTTTTTGTGTGGGGGCGAGCAGACTAGCTGCCGGTGGGGACGGGTTAAACCGTAGAAGTTCTTATTTGCCACCATCGCTCCCTCCTATTTCATGAGAAGCTCTCCAGCTATTGGGAGTTTGCATCATTTCATGCAAGATTAGACCACCTCGGTTCCCACACAATACTTAGTGTTTTATCCACATGGCTTGTGATAATTACAATGTTTATTCATTCACCAGCTTACTCTGTCTCCATGTTTAATCCCTCTACTTTCTTCACCAGTTGCTATATTCAGATTGTCCGACCCCTGGTGATAATAAGTCATGCCCCATTTCTCTCTCTGTCTGACTTTCTATCCGTCTTCCTCCTTCTTCTTTCTGTGTACATCCAACCTCTTCCTCTCTTCATGCTTCTTCCTTCCCATCACTCGGTCCTTTCACTCTCTCTCTCTCTCTCTCTCTCTCTCTCCCTCTCTCCCTCTCTTGCTTGTTTGAAGTTGTGCCGACAGGAACTAAAAAGGCACAAAACTTTCCCAGAGAACCTCCCATAAGGCTTCTTGTTGATTTTTCTTTCAAGTTCATTATCAAACAGCATTTATTCATATTAAACAGATGAGAATACATATCAAGGCATTACAATGCAAATGATGGCACCCACATCTTTCTCAGAATTGTTGTTGTTGCGGTGGGTGTGTGAGTGCGTAGGCAAATGCAACTTTGAATGTGAGTCACTGTCCCAAATCCAAATCCAAGGCCAGCCGAAGCTCTGAGAGAGAGCGAGCGTAAAGACTGAGGCTCTGCCCACACTCTAGCATGACTACATCTCTACACAAAGGGCAGCCTGTGGAGAACTTCCTGTGTGAGGATTCTTGTGTTTGTGGGCATGCTGGAGAGACTGCAGAGGTCAGGCGATATGACTCTGTGGGGTTCCTCTTCTTTTGTTGGACTCCTTTCTAAAAGCTCTTTCTTTCTCCAATTCATTCTAGTATCTTGTCCCTTTTTTCTTGTCGCCTCCGCCCACTTCCCTGTTGCCCAGCCTCCTTATTCACTACGCTCCCTCCGTCTGGCCTTTCTATTCCACACACCAGAGTGCAGATAGGTCTCAACACCCCGTGCAAAGCCACAATGCCACAGCTTGCCCTTGCAGCTCGGGACAATTACTCCTCCCCCCCCATATCTGTTGGTTCATACGTTGTCACTGGTACCATGACATGTGGGAGAGGACATTAATGATTTTCTTTCTCTGTGTTCACAGCAACTGGGGGAGGTTAGAGCGTACCACATTGCTTTCTCTGGCCTTAGAGTGCACATTGATCATTGTACCAACCATGGAATGATAATGATCTGGAAAAAAAACTAAATCAACACACTCGCCCCAACCTCAAAATGCAACTTCTGTCTGCTTGTATTTTCCCACTGCAAAGTGTTTTAGCCGTGTTAGAAGCATGGCTGTATGTATGGATGGCAATGTCTGGCTGTCGGTCTAGACTGAAATATTTTAACAGCTACCGGATGGATTGCCATTAAATACGGGGCAGACATTCATGGTGGCTAGAGGATGAATCCTAATGACTTTGGTGAACCTCTGTCCTTTCATCAAGTGCACCAACAGGTCAAATCTTTCACTTTAGTGAAATACCGTAACACCCTCTCTAAGGACCGGCGCATGCACTTATTTGCAATGTACCATACCGTGAACCACACAAAATCGCAAATATTGCACACATAAAGCAAACAGCAAGGCCGGTGTGCCCACAATGTCAACAGTATTGAAGTATAGTATCATTTCACTGATCCATCTACAAATAACTCTAATAACCTGGCTCCAAATTATTTACAGCAGAGTCACGACAGCATCATGTTTTGCTATTTCCCAAATAATCAAATTTCAGCCCATCAAACAAAGTAATATGCAAATCTCTCATTCACACCGATTTTTCATGTGCGTCAAAAACACACACATGCTCAGGAAATGCAAGCAAGTTTCAACAGCAACTTTAACGACGACAAGAGAGCACATAAAGCACATACCTTCTCACATCTGACATCCTAGCCAAAGACCTGCTGTCTCTTCCGTCACGTTAGTTGTGCCAGCGGCGCTGTATAAGCAATATAAGGTCACAACGAGTCCCTGTTGTTGGAGTACTTGCTCCTTCAATAGTCTGCCTCTTTTTGATTTCGATCATTCAGATCATTTGGTAGTTTAGACAAGCTGCAGTCTTTCCATATCTTAACGTTGCATTTGTTTAGATTTCTTTCTCCAAAGATAAGATAAGATAAGATAGACTTCATTGTCCCGAAGGAAATTTGTCTTGGAAACATACATACAGTGACTGACAAGACAGTCGTAGGCACCGCTACCATTGGCTCATTAAGTGTTGGAGGCGGGATAACGAGGCTGCGGCAGGTGCATCGTGATTGACACATTCCTCAGCAATTCATTGCTGCAGTTAGAGGGTCCGCACCTTGTCTAGACCGCCGTACGGCAGATACAAACACAACAGGGTGTTTGAGCACATTGCGATTACAGTCTTTCAGTCTTCTGTAGTCTCATTTAGCCACATGTTAGCAACTACCTTTTTTTTAAACATGCAAAAGCTTCAGGATTCTCAAAAGGGGGTATCTACTGACGTATTTTATATTGTAGAACAAAACATTAAAATATGTTAACCGCAGACCTCATTTCAGGCATCTAAACAAAAACAAATTCAAAAAATCATTGATTTCTGGACAAGGGAACCGAAAGTGCTAGATTGCTGAATCATATCCGGGTTTAGGACTCATTCCTGCAGCCCGTCTGTCACATGTTGCTCATGCATAGTTCAATAGCCCACATTTCACCGCTGTTGCCAAAGTGCTGCTGGAGGTAGTTGGCTCGTTCATAAGCACAATGTTTTGTGGACAGACATTCATGGTTCCCAGTGGATAGATGACACTGACTTTTGTTGTCCTGTGACTTTTCCTCAAGCTCCACCATGAGGTCGACATTTGTGCCTTAGAGTGAAACGTCTTAACACTTATGAGATGGTTTGCCAAGAAACGTGACACACACATTAATGTCCGCTCAGAATGAATAGTAATAACTTTGGCTATCTCTGAACTTCTCATATGTTGCCATCATCAGGTCAAAATGTGTCCATTACTTTGGTTTATTACCAAATACATGCAAAGCAAATTACATTCCCATCAGCCTCAGCGGCACCCTCTGTTTAGTGCTCATTAGCATTTGTTTTAGCACGCTACCAAGCCAATAATGGTGAACATGGTAAACATCATACCTATTAAACATGTTAGCATTGTCACTGCGCGCATGTTAGCATGCTGACTTTAGCATGTAGCTCAAATCACGAAGCTCTTCAGCTGTATGCTGCTTATTCTGGTAAAACATGTACTCCGGCTCAATTTCTAAACCAGAGCTACTCTCCCACCAACTTTTTGGATTCAATTAATTTACGATAAATTGTCGGGCTCTCAACCTTTTACGTTCTGCTCAATTTACCACCAGCGTCTCTGGTTCTCTCATAAATCAAGAGTCTGTTCTAGGTCAGCCAAGGAAAAGACCTGTGATGAACCTTCATTAGTGGCCTGTTGAGGGCACACGTTGGTGAGATCCAATCTTTGGCCCGTTCCCTGTTCCGCCTCAGTGGGCCCCCTCACTATGTGCATTTATTGAACTTTGAACCTGCAACACAAAGCGCTGCTACAGTCTACTAGCCACGAGGCTACGTTCACTAACTTGAGTTTGTCTTATCTTCTGTCCTCTGAGGAGCTTTTTACCCCTTTTTTTTTTATTTGCATTTTCCCATTCAGATGTCTCAGTTGTATTTTTCCTCTGCCTTGCTCCATAATCTTACGAAGGATCGTTCTTTAATCGCTGTTGTAACTTGTCAACATGGTTTCACCGTTTAGTAATCCTGCCACAGGCTGCAAGCATCACTGAGACAGCATAGACTAAGAAGCACACGCCACTCTATGACAAGCTGGTGATTATTTTCTAAAGTCTTTGAGGTGGTTGCTTTGGACAGCATTAAGTGGGGGGACTAATTATTTGTGCCAGCTGGGGCTGTTACTGAGACATTCCTCTTGCCATGTATCATAGTTCAGTTCAATAATGAAAAGACAAAACTATTTGGAATTTAGGAGAGATATAAACTTTAAATCTGTTTATCATTTTGGAATATTTTTACTTTAAATTGTATTCATTATCTTATCATTTTCACAGCAATCCAGTGAATGTTTTGTAATGTCCGACAATGCCAGATGATGACAGCAGTCTGCTGTGAAGCCAGACCTTTCCAGGGGATGCCAGGAATAATATTTTTTGTTTACACCGATCTGTTTGTCCTCTCTAGACTCAACTGAGCGAACAAAGCCGATCGGAATATTTTTCCAGAGTGGGAGAAACCCTAGAGCCTTTAAACAGCTCCACAAAAACAAAGAAGACTGTGCTTCAAAAGATGTAAGTATGATCTAATGCAGAAGTTTCCAGCCCCACCGGTCAGAGAGGACACTCAAGTATCTGTTCATGTCCTTTAACTTTTTCAGGGCCAAACAAGCTGGAGTCCAGCAAGAGCTCTATGGTTCCAGCGGGGGGAAACAGAAGATTGACCTAAGAGCCGCAGAGTCTGAATCAAGCCCAAAAGAGACTGTATCCAGCTCTGGACAGAAGGGCCTCCCAGAGGCAGACCACAACATGCCTTGTCCCAGTGCCTCAAAGGAAGCTCAGATTGGGAATACTCGAAAGCAGGGCCTGACCCAGGAGCAGCAGACTGAGAACAGTCCTCCAGACAGCATCAACCCAAATGGGGCCTCAGTAGTTCTCTGCCAACATGAAATCAGTCAGGAGACAAGAAAGAGCAAGAGGTGCAAGCCAAGCGATGCAGGGGAAGACCTTCACCCACAGAGGGCCAAGAGGACGTGCCTTGGAAGACCTCCAGCCGCAATGCAAACTCACATGCTCCACACAAACATCCAAGCGTGACCTTCTTCCTCTTCCTCTAGTCGAAGCCAAGGCAGAGTCCAAGGCTTTCCTAGTCACCGAGCGCAAGAAAACCACACTGGAAGTAGAGCTGCTTACTCCAGAAAAACGGGCCCAGAGACTCCTCCCCCCCCCCACAAGCAATAACACGGCACAGACAAACCAAAACAGGCTGGCCGCAAGTCTGAGGGGCCTATCTGTCAAGCCTGCATCCTCAGGCTCCTCTATTAGTTCCAGATCCACACTCGGAGAGGGGGAGCGAAGATGTGCCCAGAGCCTCTAGATTAGGACGACGGAAGAGGTCCTGAGGGGGAGACCAGCTATAGTAAAGATGCCTGACGCCACAGAGCTGATATTGTGTCAGGCTACGCGTTTACCTCACATGACATGCATTTGTACACGTGTCACATTTCATTACAATGTCTATTCTTTTCACATGTGCTGTACATTCAGTGCACACACACACACACACGCACGCAGATGAATTGCTCAACACATTATGGCAATTGATACATGCGCGTTTGGGTTATGCTTTGTCAAATACTTGAAACAGACTTTGCCTCCACCCTTAAGTAGTGGTGGTCAAGAGAGGCTCGCAAAATGAAAGTCAAAAACCTTTAATTGGAGTTTAGATTTGGTTTTGTGTTAAAGTTTGGGGATTTCAGACAGGCAGGAGCCATGCAGTACGTCATGGCTTTCAGTCTGAAATACTGGCTCCTACGGGTCTGAAAACAGTCCAGTTTCCCCGCTGAAGCTCGGGTGTGATTGATTGCTGCTTCCAGATTTATTTCATCGCCACATTCTCAAAAATGTACCGTAGTTGGATTTCATTCATATACAATTTGCTCAATACTTAGTTGCTAAGCACCTGAAATGCATCTTTAAATGTGGGGGTATTATGCAGCTCGTATATTGAACTTGGACCAGATGTATGAAGAGTATTGAAATATCAGTGGTTATTTGGGAGAAGCAAGGCGTCTTCGGTCTCACAGGTTAAAATGCAGCTGCGGTCGTTGCCCAACACTCGACGGGGCTGTTTGGATCACTCACTTGGCCCTGGCCCAGAGAGAGCATGGAGCAACTAGGGGCCAACAGTCCCTCACACCCCCATGTAAAGCCCAAGATGCTCCACTTGATGACATGTTGGCTGAATACATTACTCCCAATTTGTTTTTATTTTACTGGTAAAGACATTAGATATAAATAAATTTGTTTTTTTCCCAGCAAAAAATAAATCTCGAGTCTTTGATCATTTTCTGGAAGCGGCCTGCGTGAAACATGCAGATCTCTGCACTTTGTTCTCCTCCCATACAGTCCAGACTGGCTGATGCTCATGGCAATTTGACAGCGAAGGCCTGTCCAACAGTGATGCTACGAATAAAGCAGCGCTTCTCCGTCTGCTTTAGTGGGTGCAACCTGAGATGAGCCAATTCTGTTCTTATCAAGACAGACAACATGGTGGATTAGGGAAGCTGACCCTACTGTTTTAAGTCCTTATATGGTTTAACGTCGTGTTAATCTCTCGCTTTGGATTTAATCCTTTTAAAAACAGATTTTGCAAAGAAGTACATCTTAAAATCAGTCCAACTCTACAGCGTAGTCTTCTCAGGCTGGCTAGTTTGAAAGGTTTGAGTTAAACTTCAAACAAGGGCAACATTGTCTGAGGACCGTGGGGAGAAGGGTATTTTTGTCTCCACGATTGACTTCATACGAGGTTGGCCTGCTACAACGTAATTAGCTGTAAACACATTTGGACAGAGATCTTGCTCATCTCGTCTCTCCAGCAGCAGTTCCCACGCCAGCTGCATGAGAAACATGTTTGGCTCGATGCATCACAGACAAGACTTCACTCGCTTTCCAGAACAAAGACAACTTTAATTCTCTTTTCATACAAAATATTTAATAAATATGACTTTCAAAAATATATTGCCAGATCAACACATTCTCAAGTTCATAACACAAAGTCAAAAATAGAACAAAATGTTGCCATGATCTCAAAGGGTTAACAAATGAGATAAAACATGTTTGTCTTTAAGAGCCTCTTTTTGTTTTAAAGGAAACTAATTTGCACGGAAACTAAGCAGATTCTTGCAGAGCAAGGCAGTGTGTTTGATCAGATTCTAGTGTTCCCATTGCCCCCCCCCCCATCTAGCTTATGATTTTACGCTGACTAAAGCAGATGGGAAATCTGGCGTGTCATATTGTTGCGAGTGGATTTCGACAGCCTTTGAAATACGTCAATGGGTTGAACTGAAGCCGCTGAAGGATTTTTGTTCCCTTAAGTATTTATCCATTAGTGGCAAGCAATATGTCTGCCACCAAGTCTGTCCCATGCAGCAGCCGTGATCTTTTGTTGTCCTAACCTCACTTGCCTTCTCTCAAGGTCCTGGCAACAATCAATGAAATGTCAAATGTGTGGGAAAAACAAAGTGTTTCAGGCCAAAAGTGCCCATCCTTTGTCTTCTTTGAAATTTGGCTTTTATAGAATGCGTTGAAATATTAAGTCATTGAAAGAAATTGTAGGCTTCCACAGCTATCAAAACCTTCAAACTAGACAGAACATATAAATAAAAAGGAATGATATCTTAAGGCTCTTGATTATTAAGTTAATAAATCAAATATACACAATGATTAATACAAAAATTTACATATCTACATGTTCTAAATTGACAAATTCTTCATATCGGCAGCAACTGCTGACATTGAACCCTGACCTCCCCCCCCCAAAGAAACATAAAAATAAATAATAAAGTTGATCTTTTTTCTCATTTGACAGTTGCTGAAGTCGAAAGCTGAAAAGGCACTTTCTCCAAACAGAACTAGAAAGAATTCAAACATTCTAAAAATAATTAGCTCTAGCGTTGAACACGTCGGGTAGTTTTAGTCATTGTACAACAATTACACCAGGAGCCCTTTCCACGTGTCCACTAAATAAAAAAACAAAAGGAAGAAATGAAATGCAGAGGACGACACTTTTGCGAACTAGTTCTACAGTGAAATGTATACCGGCGCCTTGTGTTTCCAGCCAACCAAAGCAACTGTCACTGCCAGTGTAAGCCAGCTTGTCAAAACTTAAATTAACACGGGGAATATCTGAAAATACTGCGGGGTCACGACTGACACGACAGTATGCTAACTACACATGCCAAAGCTCCCCCGTTTCACCCACCAGCGGGGTGTGAAGGCATAAGGCTTGGTTGCACAGCAACACAGCTGTCTGCTATACAATGTAGTCCATCCTGTTTATGCTGTTTGCTGTCTCCAAGTCTCTGTTGTCCTGTTTATTAGTCCAATTAGGGTGTTTGGACGTGGAGTTGGGAAGGGAGACGGGCGTCTTCTCGTCCCTCTCCACCAGTGTGTACGCTGGCTGTTTGGCGAAGCGGCCCTTCTGCAAGTGCCTCTCCTTGTCGTCCTCATCCCCCTCGGGGTGATTCGTCCTTATTTTGGCAATGATGGAGTTCTTGTTTTCGTAGTCTTTGATGGCCACCGCGAGGCCCGCGTGCTTCTCTATAGGGTTTTTGATCTGGTTGAGCTGCTCGCGCACGTTGTTGGTCGTGTTGTCTTCGGAGCCGGTGGCCGACGTCGCGTTGTGGTTGCTCTGTTTTCGCCGGCGGCGCATGCACCACAGAAAAATGGAGACCAGCACGAGGACCCAGATGACGATGAAGATGGAGCTGAGGAGGGGCACTAGGAAGTCTGACGCAAGAAGAGAAGACGTACACAGATTATAGGAGGTGCAACAAATGTAAAAAGTGAAAATAATTCATTCTCAGCCAAACAATACTCACAAAAAGGTAGTATTCCTATCACTATGTCAAGCTTGCTAAATTATTAGCATGCTTTTGCCGGTGCAACCTGACCTCTGAGCCCTGGACAAGGGAGGCGGCTGCTTCTATTTGGTCGTGGCGGCAGTCTGCTGTCACCGTGTTGATGAATGGCGGACACATGCGGGAGTCTTACTAGAAGTCCAGCCAGTCGCAGTACGAGCCAATCTAAAGCCAGGTAGCCAAGCAGCTCTGCTTTTTCCATCCTGGCTAGAGTCCTTTTAAGCTCCATTACAACCGACATGAGATGGCAGACCTGGGCGGCCCGACTCATGCCGGAGATATATTTTTCATACGTGCAAAGGCTTTCTTCGGTGCGCCACATTGCCGTCACGTTCAGGGCTCGGCTCTATCTAATCTGATCTTCTCAAAAAAAGCAGAATCATCCCACCCACTGTGTGCAAGTCTGGGAAACAAACAAGAGTCTGAAAGCAGTTCATACCAGTTTTGCTGGAGCTCGGCACGCGCACTTCTACGATGGCGGCGATGATGGTGTTGTTCCCGTTGCGTTTGCTAACCAGGTCGATTATCCGGTCTGTGATCTCTTTAATGGGGCTCCGGTCCACACAATGATCCTCCGTAGACTAGAAGGGCCAAGAAGAAAGTGAGTTTTGAAATCTGTTGGTTTAAGTTCTCTATCTCGTCTGCCATTAAATCGTGTTTACGTGCAGTCTACAGACGACACAAAACAATCAAGCCTAAATCCACCACATATCCCATTAAAGCATGTCTTAATGCTGCTAAGAGTGCATGCTGCAGGCTATAAATCAAAGGGGATTTTTTTTTAGTATGCATGAATAGAGGCAGACAAACATATGGCAGACTGGGAGCGGGAGGAGGTACTTACGATGCAGACGTGGATTTCGTTGCTGGCTGAGAATGAGGGGTCACAGGTTATGGACACAGAATGCTCCGAGGAGAAATTCTTCACCACGTACAAGCGCCTCAGCTGCTTACACACATCCTCCACAGTCAAGCTCTGGACACGGAAAAAAAGGAAATGAAGCAAATGTTAACGCACATGGAAAAATAGACGGCAATCAAGAAGAAAAAGGAAGCGCTCGGCCTGCATGTTGGCAGGAGGTTCAACATGGTTGGGATCCACCTCATTTAGATTAGAGACCACAGGCTCATATGCTTGTCACAATCTGCCGTCATGCTTGTTAAGCAACTGGCGAGTGATGATCCTATGTGGTGACAGAGTCGCCAGTGGTCCTGTTTAGCTCAAATCCATATGATCCTGAAATTAATCTTGCAGTGCGGTCGGGTTAAGAGGGGATTGGCATGGAGGTGGAGTTGTGAATGCCTGATTCACAGGAACACAGAACTTGGATGCAGTCGACAAAAAAAACAGGGAGGGAAAAAAAAAAAAAAGAAATCACATTTTTTCCCCCCTGGAACATTTAAAAACATGAGTGAATTGTTCAGAGGTCTTAAGACTAGAACTCCTTTTGCCCAGGAGGGATGGTTGAGCACTTCTGAAAACCCGATCTTTCACAGTCCTCTGCTCCCATTCATTTAAGAGTGGCGGTGGGGGAGAGGCATGAACAATGACCCCAGAAGCCTTTAATTCAATCGTTCCCCTCCCTGGTGCCTAGGTAACTCACTTGAGGCATGGTCTCCTTGTTGAAGGTGAAGGTGATGTTGGCGCAGCTGTTGTCCTGGTAACTGGAGCTGGGGTGGCATTCGGTGGGACGCGGGGGAGGGTTGGAGCGCCAGCACTCTCCGAGGCCGAGGCAGGGCTTCACAAAGCAGTGGCCCTCCCTGATGGGGACGCAGCTCTGGCCTGAAGGACACCCAACTCGACCTTTGGCACCCAGGTGGCATGATGTCGGGCCACACCACACCTGGAGAGGAAAGCGTGACAGGGCAGACGACGTTGACTAAAGTCAGACTTTTCTTAAAAGCATTCAATTAAAATAGAAATATTAGGACTAGAGCTGAAAAACGTCCGTTAGGTCAATACTTTGAGTTTTCCCAGTCAAGGAGAATAGTGACTCTGTAAAGATTCATTTCTCTCTATTGCATGTAAAAACACATGAGGTCCTGTCAGTTAAAACACAGTAAAACCCGAATATAATCGCATTCCCATATCAGACTATGTTTAACATGGTAGCCGGTGCCTTACAGCCCGAGATCATTTTCACCCCATGATGCATTCCCCCCCCCCCCCCCCCCCCCCCGAGGGGAGCAGTATCAGCGAGGTGCCATTGTTCATCTGGTGGTTGTACGGGCGTGATAATGACAGCAACACTCCAGGCCTCTAACTGTATATCACCCAATCTTCACCCAGTGGGACTTTGGGAGATTCTGCGCTTGTCATCTGACACCTATTTCCCACAGTGCCATTGTCCTCCTTTACAGAACAAACTGAATCATCTCTGTATAGAATTTGACACTCCCGAGCAAACTCCTCCCTGCGAGTGTTGTTGTGGCCCGACATGACTCTAGATCTCTGAAGATCGTGAGGTCTGAGACGCAACCGCCTACACACCCTTTGAGTTTACGACTAGTTATCGCACGGTCCTCCACAGCAATCCTCCCATTAGTAAACCATAACGTTGTGTTTTACAGCTGGACAAAATACTTCACTTTTCTGACTCCCACGTGTAATGGAGAGGGTGCGTTTGGACAAACCTTTGTGCACAGAACTTTCCCATTCAAACAGTGGCAGTTGTTGCAGTCTTCGTCCCATTTGAGTCCATCAGGGGTGACGTGTCCATTAACAGAGCAGGGTTTCCTCGTCACTGTGTTAAACACAACCACAGTATTAGAAATATATCTCAGAAACGGTGCGCTGGCAATGTGGAGGTGTCCATCATCTTGTGAAGACTTCTACCTTCTTGACAGTGGGGTCCAGTCCTGTCTGGTGGACACAGGCAGCGATATCCGTTGATCTCATCCACACAGGACGAGCCAAATACACACGGGGAGGACTGGCACTCATTAATATCTGTCACAAAGGAGAAGCGCGAGAGGTAAGACGTGGTTCCTTTTTGGAATAGAGAGCACAGCCAGACGGCACACAAAGATTGGGTTAAGCAGTCGGCACACAAATCTACTGCCTGGGCTAAATTCACTGCAGGTCATGTGTCATTTAACAATACATACAGTTAATAAAAAAACAAGCAAACATGCTTTAAATCAGTCCTGGACGTTTTTGCCCCATGCAGCTTTGTTAAAGACAGCATCATTAGCAGGTATGCAGGAGCTAAAGGCTGGACTTAGCAGAACAAAGGGTTTGCAATGGGAAAGAATGCGGCCATCTGAAAGCCTTTAAGAGGGAAAACAATCTGTGTAATCAGTGTCAGAGAGCATTGCTGATTAGCTGTTGGCCCGCTAAGCCGGTTTCCCCCGGGGACAGCAGCAGGGCGCGGTGGAGTGACACCGAAATGGCTCGGCCAATGCACAGATAATTGGCTGGCTAGACCCTCCATTTGGAGCGACTGCGATGGTCCCGCGGCCCGAGCCTGCTCTCACTTGCGGCTCAAACGGGGATCAGGGAGGAGTGGGAGGCGGGGTTAATACTCACTGATCCGACAGTCCGGACCTGCGAAGCCTGGGGCGCACTCGCAGCGGTACCAGTTATCCCCGTCCACGCAGGTTCCGCTGTTGTAGCTGCAGAAAAGAGTGAGTGAGACGTCAGTCTGTGCCTCAGGCTTGTTTCACAAAGTGATCCGTCATATTTATCAACGCATTTTGGGCTGGAAATGTCTCCCCAGTCAACTATAATAACTCCTTATAGGCGATTAAAGCAATCAGACTTGTTCTCTCTATTTGACAAGTGTGCATACGTTTGGGAGTGTGCTCCACTGGTATGTTGGTTAAATAACAGCAGTGCCAGAGTTGACAAAGGGGTATTAGCTGATTGCATCCCAGGAATGACACGAAAGGGTGTATGCCTGGTTCTCAGCATTGATGCGGCAAAAGAGAACGCCTGCAGGTGAGCGTCTATGACACAGGAGGAAATGTTTGGGTTTCACTTACCATGGGTGGGGACTGCAGTCGTTGGTATCTGAGAGAGAGGGAAAAAAATAAATAAAAAGAGAGAAAGTAGTGAGTGTGTTTTTCTCACGTGTGAAAGAGCATGTTTGAGCTTGTGTGTGGAAAGGCGTGTTGGGCCAGTCGGGTTTGGACTACGCACCGCCTGATTGCTCCGCCTTATTAACAACACAGAGCAAACAATCGAGTCGACTCTCGCACTCAAAAATGAGTTCCAGCTTCCCCCCCCCTAACCACCAGCATCACCACCGCCACCGACAACACCTCCACACCCAGATCCCCATCCCGGCAGTTTCTCCCTCCCTTACAAAAGTTGGGGGATTTCTGTTTTTGGAGTACATGCGTACAAGGGCAGGGATCCCAGGGATAGGAGGGCTGTAGAACAAGCAGACATGTCACTGTTTGGACAGGAATGCAACAACGAGAGGGCAGAGACTGGTGTGTGTTGGACGAGGAGGGGGAGAAACATCTGTCTCCACTTTCCTGAGCCCCTTTCCCCCCCCCCCCCCTCCCCTTTCTCCTCTCATGGCCAACAGCAGCCAGGGAGAGAGGAAAAAGATAAAACAAAAAGGTAGGGATGGGAGAGTCTGACTTAATTAGATGCAGGACTAGGTAGCAGGAGGTTTATCATCATTTAATAGCAATAACTATCCTCCTTTATCCCATCCACAATTTAAGGAGCACTTACTCTGGGTGCACGTGGGACCCTCCCAGCCTTCCTTGCAGACGCAGGTAAACGACTCCCCCGTCACCACACAGGTGCCGCCATTCTCACACGGGTTTGGAAGACAACTTGAGTTTTTGGCTGAGAGAGGGAGAAAAAGTGTAGTTCTGTCAGTGAGTTCTTTCCACTCATTTTAAAAAGAAGATTATCAGCAAAATCAGTGCTCCTAAACCTCAAACAGTGACAGGAAACTGGTGTTGGTTTAGCTTTTTTCTGTCGGGTTTCCGTTCTCTCTGAGGGAATCTGCATTCCACGCCTTTGAAGTGTATTGTCAGTGCAATCAGTTATTTTAAGCGGATATCTGTCGGCACTCACGGCAGGAGGGAGAAATGGGCAAGCAGGGAGATGGGAGGAGAGGGAGCGCTGACAGACTGAAGGGATAAAATCTGTTTGTGGACCTCGCAGATCTGACAGATCTGATTAATATCTGAGACGGAGCTCTCCCACAAAGCAATCCTCTGTGTGTGTGTGTCTGAGAATATGAAACATTGAACCAAACCGCCGTGACTCACCTATGTTACACGTGGCACCCTCCCACCCTGGGGAACACTTGCACTGGAACGTGTTGCCCTCGTCGTGGCAGGTGCCTCCGTTGTTACATGTGGCTTCATCGCACTGACTTTCGCCTGGAGGGAGCATTACAAATCTGCACTCACATGACAATGCATAAACACACACACACTGCATAGAAGACTTGGGTAATTATGTACAGCCAAAAGCACATACCATAAACCTGCACAGACAGACTGCATGGGTGTGGAAAAAAAAGAAAGGGTTCTTACGGGAGTGGCACGTCTTTCCCTTCCAGCCATTCTTGCATTCGCAAAAGAAATCAGTCACCAGGTCTCGACATGTTCCTCCATTATGACAGGGGTTAGTGCTGCAGTCGTCGATGTCTGGTGGAGACAACGGATGGTTACGTGATTCATGGGCGGCATATCAAACACATCGTCCTTCTATGTCGAAACATGGATTAAACTGTCCCAGTGAGTTTTGAGGTCACGGGACGGGCAGTCATACTCACTGATCTCGCAGTGGTCGCCCTCCCAACCGTCGCCGCAGATGCACTGGTACACGCTGACTTTGTCGATGCAGGTGCCTCCATTGCGACATGGGTTACTCTCACAGTCATTGATGTCTGTTTGTTTTTAAGAGACAGACAGTAAAAATGTGAGATTGAGAGTGTTTTTGCAGGGGCCAAACTGATAAATCACTGTCGGTTGTGTATTCTATATTGTGTCTGTGTGTGTGCATCAACAGTCTGCTCTTACTCTCGTGGCAGTAGGTGCCTCTGAAGCCTTCCTGGCACTCGCAGCTGAACTGGCCTCCAGCCTGGCTCCGGCAGCGGCCGTGAGGTCCACACACATTGGACGAAATGTAGCGCTCTCCTCCCGGCGTGCTGTTGGACGCCACTGCGACTGTGCAGCTGTCAATCACTGCGGAGGTAATTCACAGTTAGGAAATTTAAACAATTGGCAAACCATGTTCAAACAAACACTCGCTCAAAATCATAAAATGCGATTTGTGTCACCCAAGTGATTAAGGAGGAATGGAATTGAATTGATCACTGATATTCAATGACAGCAACGGTCTGCTAGTCTCCACAGGCGACAACGCCAACAAGTCCCATGAGAAAAAAAAAAGTATTGGTGTAAGAATGTGAAGGAAAAAAACGAATGATAGGAGAAACAGCGTTAAGCTGTTATGCTTTCATAAGCAATCTTTTTCACTCTTCCCTTCCTTTCCCCCTGTCTGATCAGGTTAGGGGAGCGGGGTGAAGTTTCTCCCGGTAATCACTTAATTCTTGCCAAGAGCAGAGAGAATCTCACCGGCTGGTATCTGACTTCGTGGTTGGTCCACTCACTTAATTACACACAGAAAAATGTGCACATTCGTTGAAGGGGAAAAAAAAGAAAGAAGAGGTAGCCCACCAAGTCATTACAGAGAACACACACAGTGCGATCAGCCTTTTGCCAGATTTTCAAGGAACTCAGAGGAGGGGCGAATCATTGGAAAAGCTTTGCTGAGGATATTGAGGGGGGCATTCATCAAGGGAGCTACACTCAAAAAAAAAAAAAAGAAAGCCTGCTCACCTTGGGCCAAGAAACTTCAGCTCACAAAGCTAAAATATAGGTATTGCCCTCATGGGAACAATGTGGGCAACGTGTTCAGGCAAATGGTGAAGACCTGGCCTTAGCCAGCATTTTACTGCAGATCAGCTTACAGAAAACATTCTGGAAAACCGACGAGAGAAAAACTCGTGGTTACGGTAGGCAGCAGACGTACCTTTACACGTGGTGATGCGACAGTGGTCTTTGAGGTGAGAGCAGTTTTTGCCTTCGTAGTCCTCCGTGCAAGCGCAGAAGTAGTCTGTGGCCAGGTTGAAGCAGGGCACTCCGTTCTGACACGGGTTGGGGGAGCAGTAATCGATATCCAGCTGCAGAAATGTATTGAACAGAGAGAGAGTTGAGAATCTGATAGCAGACGTGATTTCTGCTACGCTGAGCAGAGCAAAGCCCGCAGCATCCTCCCTACAGGCCGTGCCAGGAAACAACACACGCACAGCACTTGGAGGAAGGAGCCGTCCGCCGAGTCTGGGCTTCAGCACTGAGGAATGTATCCCGCTGTAGCCAGGAGCAGCTTCAACAAAGCACTCCCTTTTAAAATAAGAGGACTGTGGAACAACAGCCATTTAAGAGGGTGGGGCAGGAAAACATTACAACAAGTTGAGTAGTGTCTCACCTGGCAGAGATTGCCTGAAAAGCCAGCCAGGCACAGGCACTGGAAGCCGTTCACCTCGTCCTGACAGCGTCCGCCGTTCAGGCAAGGCGCGCTCGCACACTCGTCGATGTCCCTCTCGCAGTGCTCGCCGGCGAAGCCAGGGGGGCACGTGCAACGATAGCCGTTTACCAAGTCCTGAGAGACAAAAGGAACCAGGGTTAACCTCATGCTGTCACACATTTGATGGACTGCTTTGACAGGGTGGAGTCCGAACAATAGCTGTCAAACCAGAGAACAACATAAAGAGCAAGGGAAAGAGAGGGGGGGGGGGGGGGCGCACCAACTTTGGAGGGACATCGTCACAGCTCCGCAATTATTTCAACACATTTTCCTGGCATGGGCTCAACACAATAATGTTTAGGGTAATTCAATCTAGTGTGGTCAGGGAACTTGTGTGTCCCTCCCTTAGAAACCCCTCTGAACCCACTCCACTCAGATTTGATTTCAGAGAGGAATTCCACAACAATTCCACTGTCGTTTTGGAGAGAACCGTTTACAGCAGCTAATTATACAACCACGGTCAATGTCTCGGGCTTCGACAAGAAGAGACAATAAAACACACAAACAAGCTGGCAAACAAAGCAGCCATGCCAGATACAGCGAGATGGGTTTCTGACCCAAGACGTACCTTGCAAGTTCCTCCATTCTGGCACTGGTCCTTGCAGTCGTTTATATCTACACGGGAAAACAAATATGAGGATTAGTTCTGAACAGCTTGACTCAATAGTAGGGGTGTAACGGTATGCGTATTCGTATTGAACCGTTCGGTACGAGGCTCACGGTTCGGTACGCATGACGAACCGAATACGTTTGAATCAAAAAATAAAATTCTTTTTTTTTTTTTTTTTAAACCTTTATTTAACCAGGTAGTCCATTGAGATTAAAAATCTCTTTTGCAAGATGTAAGTAACAATACAAGATGTAAGTAACAATACTACATAACATTAAGGAGCAGTTTTAGTTTTTTATGCTTATGTGTTGCTAAGAAGACACCCCAGAAGATGGGTCACTCAGGTATAGTTCCATCATTGTTCAAAGTCAAAGAATAACTTCATGATGTTAGTTTAATGAATAAATATATTTTAAAATCAAGTACATTTCTCTGGCATTTATAGTTTTCTACTGTACCGAAACGTACCGAACCGTGGCTCCACTGTATCGAACCCAACCGTGAGTTTTGTGAACCGTTACACCCCTACTGAATAGTCTTTAAAAACAAGCCTGTGCTTTGTGTTTCCCATGCCAGAGGCCTATAAAAAAAACAATGTCAGAGGTAAGAGTTGGATAATGATGGCTGCAGAATCAGTGAAACACAAGAGTATTGAGCAATCCTGTCTGCTGCCAAGTGGAACTAGTCCTGGGATTGTCACCAGTCTCACACAGGACAAATAATGACATAGCAGAATTATTTACACAGCAGCAAAAGGCTGCACTTGTCCAACTGTTTGCTTTACGCATTCATATTACAAGCTTTAATCCAACCTGCATCGAGTGAACGGAAATAAATGAAAGGAAGCAGGACAGGTGTCCCGCTCCGCAGCTGCAGCAGACAGCCTTTCAAACTCACTGGTGTCGCAGTTCTGCCCCGTCCAACCGGGGACACACTCGCAGAAGTATCCACCAATCAGGTTGCGGCACGAGTTGGCGTTGACGCAAGGCTTGCTTTCGCATTCGTTGGCATCTAGAGAGGTTGAGAAGGGGTTATTTGCATGTGCAGTTGACAGGTGTCACATGGTGGAAAGAGGAAAAGAAGGCTGTGTGGCTCACCTATCAGACACGTCTTCCCCGTCCACTGTGAGGGACAGTGGCATTTGAAACCGTGAACCAGGTCCTGGCAGGTTCCTCCGTGATTGCAGGGGGTTGGAGAGCAGTCGTCTACATCTGAGCAGAATAAGTCAATTCTGGTTATTAAACGTGATCCTCTCTATGAGGCCACTGAGATTCAACGTGCGCAGGTAGAGTGCAGTCTTACTGATGGTGCAGGAGGGGCCGCTCCAGCCCGGCGCACACTGACATTCGTAGCCTTGACTGGTTTCCGAACATCTCCCTCCGTTGGAGCACGGATTGGACAAGCAGGCATGTTCCGCTAAGAAGAGACAGATTGTTCTTGGGTACTTGTTTGGTCAATGTGGTCTGCATCTGCCCAATTGTTCTCGAGAAAAACAAATCCGATGCAAAAATGCATTTCGGCTTCAGACTCTCGTTCCTGCTGAACCACACCCCTCTGCCTGGGACCTCTGTCAGCAGATCACACCCAGAGTTCGGCTTCCCGCACCAGTCACCTGCTCCTCCCCTGCCCCAAAAAGCCCGCTCAAACCCCCCCCCCCCCCCCCCGCCCCATCTCACTCTCATTACCCCCCTGGCAGACCACACCACCAGGAAATCATCTTTCATGCTAAGTTGACCTGATCAACGCACTGTGACTTCCCTCTGACTCCCCGCCATTCTTCTTCGGAGAGGCGGCAAAAGATGAGAGACCAGTCGGAGGGCGAGCGGGGGGGGGGGGGGGGGGGTTCTCTGCCCGGGAGTTTCTCCTTTATGGACGAGTTAAGGGTGAGTGGGTCTCAAATGAATCAAAAATGAATGATTCACTCTGGGAATAACTAGGTGATCAGTATGCCGTGGGGAGAGGATGCAGCGCTGCACCCTGGGGGCCTCTGTGTTGCAATAGCCCGACGTATCCCCGGGTCTGAAGACCTCCTGTTACGAAGGGCACGGTTTCCTGACATCTCTGCAGTTAAGCTGTCAGCACCCCGCGAGGCTCAGATTTAATGAGGAAAAAACCATCATCTCCATGGTAAGTGTTTGCAGCAGCTGAACCTTAGCACCACACCCATCTGTCTCGAGTGCACAAGGAGCGGAGGGACGACCGGCTCCTGAAGATCAAACCGGTGGATTACCTGACTTGGGGGCCACTCATGCTGGAGTGGAAACAAGATTATTGCCGAGTTACCACCTCCTCTGATTACAAACTCAAGGCACCTCTGACCTTCTGTCTGTAAGCTCAGGAAGCCCAGCACCTACCCACTTATTATAACTGCAAGCATGAGTTTGAGACCCCGTGTGATTACATTTTGTATTTAGGTTCCAAATGTAGATCATCTTTTAAATTAAAACAATTAAAAAGGGAGGTTCTGGCAATCTTGGAGCCTCTATTTTGTTTGCCTATTTTGTTTGCCAGAGCAATATGACAAACGAAAATGTAAGAAGCCTTAAAAGGGCAGTCAGGCGATTCAGCAAAGCACAAAAAATGGTCCAAGCAGCAGAGGACATATTCAGATTTTTAGGCCCTCTTATGAGTCACCCTCATTTCTCATAATGCAACCCGATAGCATTGTTTATTCGCCCCCTATGACAATTTTTTTATTTGAATTAAAATACATTTTCTCAGACTTTAGAAAGCGGACCACAGGGCTACAGAACACGTTAAACTATTTTCACAAGCTGACAAGTAAACTATCTGTAAAACCAGCAGGGTGCCTTTAAAATGGGCTAGCAATAGCTTACTAACTAAAGAAAACAAAGACAGCTGAAATTGACCTTGCATAAAATCACGGCCACTCACCTCTCTCACAGTTGGCTCCGGAGTAGCCCTCAGCGCAGGTGCACTGGTACTTGTCAGGTCCTGTGTTGATACACGTCCCTCCATTCAGGCATGGCTGGTGAGTTCCACAGTAGTTCAGATCTGCAAAAGGAGCAGTTTCACACAGCTTTAGCTTGTTTTGTCACAACACGGTCGCTCCTATAATGACTGCAACTGAAACAAGAGATAAGAATTAACCTTTATCGCAAAGATGGCCGCCCCAGTTGGTGTCGCACAGGCACTGCCAGGGCTCTACACAGGTGCCATGAACACAGCCAGGGTGGGGGATGCACTTGTCACAGTACTGGCCCTGCCAGCCATACAGACACCTGCAAGACACACAGAGAGCCATGCCGTCAGCCTCAGAAGACATTCAAATAAAGATCAGCCCAAACACACACACATGCCACAGCAATACATGCAGAACATTCAGGGGAACATTCACAACCAGGTCAGACAATCCCTGCGGTATCTAAAAAAATGCTAATATCTTGATCTTCTGTTTATTCCAAATTCCTCCACAAGCAATAATCTGAATTTAATGAACTAAACATTAGCATATGGAGCTGCACGAACGACAAACAAAGAGCCACTATTCTTTCCCTCGCAAACAACTGGGCTGCGTCTTAAAAGACCACAGATGAATCTTAAGCAGCAGAGTGTTTCTGCAACAGCTGTTAGACAATACTTGGGAGCAGGGAAACAAACAGAAAAAAACAAAACACTAAATTACAGCGCCGACGGGACCTGTTGCACAGCTAACATTAGCATGCGGCCAGACGCTCCCTTTAACAACACTCTGCCTGTGGCTTGGCAGCCCCCTTGCATGGAGAAGTGTTGGGCTGTTACACTGCTGCTCATCCTGGTTCCCATGAGTCAGGAGTCAGACTTGTGCCCCGAGGCCGGAGGAGGGGAACTCAGCTGGCTGACCGCTGAAATGTCCAGGTCCACAATTACACCGATAAATGCTGACCTTTTCTTCCTGGGCTCCACAATTAAGACGGCAATCCAGCCGGACTGATAAGTCCGCTCTTTAAAAAGTGACGCGGTGGCGATACGGCTGCTGCTGTGGAGCCTACGACAGGAAACAAGTGTCCCTCTGGGGGGGAGCGGCGCGCTGATTAGCCCCGAGAAACGGACGGACTGTAAAAATAAACGCGGTGGTTAAGTAAACCTCGGTCTGTGATTAAAGAGGCTATTCTTAAAAGTGTGCTAATCCTCTCCATGAGAAGCAGAGCAGGATTCCCCAGCAGGATCCAAAATCACTTACAGTTATTACACAGCCTAATTACTGGGGAATGTGACAGAACACAAAGACTTTAACCCTGGACATGAAAACGGGCCTCTTTCCAGACTCTATGTGTTATGCACGGTTATTACTTATACTTATTAGAAACTATGAAAGATGCGGGTATCACTAACAACTCCAGGCTAAAAGTAAATCCCACGGAGCGTCATGAGCGGTGGCACTGCTGACATCGAGTTGGTGACGAGGAGGCTGCCCTAGCGTGCAGCCGATGTTGCTATGTACGGCTGTTGTTTAGCCCAGCGATGGGAACCTGCTCACTGACTACAACAGTAGTAGAGCTTGCTTGGAGAGTTTGTTGGCAGAGTGCATATAAGCAGAGTTAAACCCAGCTCTTTAAATATGGCCACACCTGTGCAGAGACTAAAGCAATTCAAGCTCTTGTTGTGCCAGTGGCCACACAAGCGCTTACAAGAAACCCGATTCAGTCAAACGCTTGGGAAAAACAACAACGCCGCAGTAGAATATGAGCAAACCTGATCGTCCCTTGTGCTTGATTTATGGCCAAATCAGACAACTAAGAAAGCAACTAATGCCTGAGCTGTGGGAAGAGTCGGGCAGTGCAGGGGCCTCCTCCAGGATGAGGATGAGATACAACGGTTACTGCACACAATGCCCCGGCTCTCACATCCATCTGTGCCTGGCCTTTCCTCTGGCTGTGTGCAAAAACAGCATTAGGAAGCCATTAGCGACACAAACAATACACTTTAAGGCTCATCCGAACGTTGCGTACGATTGGACCGATAACACTTGCCTCATTAGAGGGGAAACACATTTCCAACATGGGAGCCTTGGCAGTGGAGCCTCTCCCCTTTTTCTCAGACTGGCAGCTCCGGTCCAAAGCTCCACGAGAGACTTACAAGCAGCTCAGGCTGCATCTCTGCTAAAGCCCTGGTACTGATGTCTGATACCATCTCTTGGCCAGAGAACCGAGCACATACGGGGAAAAGAGCCACGCCGTGACAGACCTCGTGCTTGCACACAATCCCTAACGTATCGCACTGATCCACACCACAGGCCTCTAGCGCCATAGTAAGCAAAAGCGCTTGAGCAAACCATGTTTGACGGTTTACATTCTAGAAATGCAGTAACATCATTATAAATCAGAAAGACACTTACTTGCATCCACCCGGCTCCTTACATGATCCATGTTCGGTGCTGCAGCCTTGTCGACATATAGCTGGAGGAGGAAGAAGAATTATAACTGCCCGGTAACTACATTGAGCATGTTTTAATGATAGCAATAAATTACGTAATCACTACCCTCTATGACATTTCAGCGAAAAACTGCTGTCGACAAACACCCAAGCTAGCCCTGCCATGTCACACGTTTAATAAGAAATGCTCTACTGCTGAATTCCTGGTCATACAGGCAATGAAAAGATTTATCTGAACGGAAAAGAAAAGGGGAAAAATGCAGTGAGAGTTCAGAAACAAAGCCTTCCATTCAATTCTAACCATGCAGCAGACGGCATGAATCACCGATTACAGTCTGGCTGCTAGTTTTTAGAAGACTCATTCATAGTCATAAATACTGATCTGTCTCGAGCTGCCGTTTTGCTCGGCGTTTCCGACTTGAAGTGGTGTCACGTATGACTGCATGCATTTCAGCAGGGCTTACCTGTGTTGCAGTCAGGTGCGGACCAGCCTTCCAGACAGGTCTTGTTTCCATTGTAGTCGCATGTGTAATGCCCGAAGAACTCGTCCCTGGGCCGACAAAACTTGTTGCAGCCGAAGCCGTAGTAGTGCTCGTCACAGCTGACCCGGATCTGGTACTCAAACTGGGCCACGGGGCCGTTGTGAGTCAGCTTCTGCCATTGCGGGCTGGGGTTGATCATGCCGGAGTGAGACGCTTTCTCTATCAACCTCCCATCTGCGCCTTAAAAACACACATTTTGACATGATCAGCATAACAAAACGCATGCTTTTCTTCCACTATGTTCAGTGTTCATTCAATGTTTTAGCCAGGGGAGAGAACAGTGGAGCGCAGCATTGTACATTACACATTTGGGAGTTGCGAAGTTCTCCGTGATCACACAGCAGGAACCCAAAAATTCCCCAACAATTCAGACACAAATTGCAGAAGATTTGTTAGATAGCAGATTATATGTAATTAAAGCAACTAGAGAGGAAGAAAAGTACAAGGAGGAAATGCAGAAAAAAGGAAAAGGCTGCCTGTAATGAGCACTCTCGGCTGCTTTTTTTTCTCTCACGCTCACTCTCCAACTCTCGCTGGTTGGTTTCTGATTCTCAGGTTTACAGCTTGAGGATATTACTGGTCTCCGACACTGCCCTCTGCATCTGCTCAGGCGAGGACCGAACCGCAGCCGCCATAAATTACCACGCGGGGACACCGATGCCACAGGCACTGCTGGGAAGCCTGCCAGTGTGCCATCAGCAGTTTTTTTTCCCAACATACATTCTTGTCCTAGCAGCAGTCAAAAAGAGCTTGAGTCAACTCTTTTTCGCACACTTACAAGTCTCCGCCTACACTTCAGAATAGGGGAGCAAAGGCACAGCCGAGGTTGTGATTGCGCAACCCTAAAAAGGAGACTTAAAAACACACAGACCTAGACCCAGAAAGACTTCTTCTCATGTCAAACATGAAGAGGTCACGGCTCTGTCAGACGGGCAAGGACTGACCTGGGAGCCAAGGGCTGTAATGAGCTTCACACACACAGCAAACACGCTCAGCCCAGCCTCCAGACACGACTACGCTGCACACGTACAAGCATGAGCACCACTCATTCGCCCGCACATGAAGCACACTCCATATCTAAATCTTCCACCTGGGAGAGAATGAAAAATGCATCAAAGCAGTTGTTTACTGCAGTCACATGAGCAGAGGTGGCTGACCGCTTGGTGAATCGCTCCTCTGTGTAGTGTGATGCAATGCCATGAAGCGAGGTACGACCTGCTGTCATTTATTTACTGTGCGGTGGTGTGTATAGGGGGGGGGCATACTGAAATCACAGTGCCTGGTAACATTTCGCAGTGGTCTGGCATCCAGAGCTCAGCCGTGTGGCATTTCTCTACCAACTGCTGACCTGCAGTGTCAGGAGTAGCACATCCTTACTACCTGCTGCCTGACTCGGGGCTGGACATAAATCAAAACACATTTTATAAAGCTTAGAGAGGTCATGCTCAAGCTTCTAATTCATTTTGAATGAAGAAAATCTCCCTTTCAAACTGTAAAAGGGTGTTTCTCAAACACTGGATATACACACTCAAAGAAAAGTGGTCTGGAAAAGAAATTAAATTCACAGTTCAAAACTTAAAATCAAGCTTTTAATTGTGATGAGGAACCAGTTGGCATCTGAAACACCAGTCAGGATCGTCACAGCTGTGAAGCTATCAGAGCAGTGAGCTAGCCTGGTGGAGCTCAGAGGGGCTTAGCCAGCATTGACTGTGTACATTCAGGGGGCTTTTCACACCAATGCCCTAACAGCTCTCTGGGGAGCGGCAAATACAGCAGAAAAGACAGAAACCTTGTTGACCTCGAACAGACCTGCATAAACAAGCATGGGATAGGGCCCTCACTCAGCTGGGGTCACCACGCTGTCACCAATCTGACCGCCAACCAGCAGGAATCCCAGCATAGGTGACGAAAGAAACTGAACCCAACAACCAGCATGTTAACAACGCGGGGGGGGGGGGGGGGGGGGGGACACACACCCAGTCTCCGATCAGCACGTTAAAAGGGTCTTCCGCTCCGAGCTCAGTCTGCGGCCCACCTGTACCAGAGGTAACTGTAACCTGCGGGACACAGCTCAGAGGCCTTGTGCCGCCCCCCCCCCCGGTATTGTGACTGCAGGCTGGGTGCAGTGCTGGGCGGCCGGATGAACTCTGGGTTTCACGCTTCAGTGACGGTGAGCCCGACCTCGGCTGGCAGCACCTGCCATCAGTCATCGGCTAAATGAAAACATTTTCATGGGAGGGCGGGGGGGGGACGTGCGGTACTCTTCCCCTCCTCTACCTCTCCACTCTTCCTGCACTCTGTCTGCACTCCCTCCCCCCTCCATCTGCCCTGTCCCCACTTCTTCTTCCCCCCCCCCCCCTCGCTTCCCTGTCCTGCTCTCCCGCCTTACAGGCACCTGTCAACACACTGTCTTAACACAGACACACACGCACACCCAGTGGACCATGTGGAAGAGGGCAGGGGGTTCAGGAAGAATAAACTTCCTTTTCTGACCTTCAACAAGACTCCTCCCAGACGTTGCCTTGAGGGAGGAAGAGGGGGAGGGGGGGGGGGGGACACACAGAAAAGAGAGAGGAAGGCAAGATGGAGATGCCAGACAAGGACAAAATACTCACTACTGGTTTCGTTGTTTGATTCCAACGCTTCCACTATCAAAGTGTAGGACCTCTGAGGAAGACAAGAAGAGATACAAGGAGTGTTAGCCAAGAGCAGGATGACCAAGCAGTAACCATATCATAAAAATACTATAAACGTTACCAGTCGATGATAAATGTTTCATAAAACTTATTGTGCAGAGAACCACAGACCAGTTAACAGCCTATACCAACTGGAACCAGATTCCCCTTCAACATAAATCACATTGTGTTTGATACTTGTACATGAAATCACTTTCAGGTAGTCATTATAGTCTGGTTTTAAATAGACAAAGGGATGATTCCCTTTATAAACGTATTGTTTAATACTTAAAAGGCAAAAGGAGAAATATATTCACAACATTCAGGTTTCCCACAACCTCACCAGCCAATGAATTCTCATCTCCCGCTCATTAAGAACCAGCGGGACCGAGGACAGAAGCTTTTAACTTATAACAAAGGTCCTGTTGATCTGATTAAGAGAGGATAAGCTTGCGGTGGTGCAGAGGTCTCTGCATCTCAACGATTAGGGGCAGTGGTCTGGTCTAGCTGGACACCCACCCAGCAGGAGGGTGACTGATGCACCAAAAAACAAAGCAGCGCTGCGCTGGACTAATGACTGGAAGAAGTAGAAAAATAAAAACAAAGAAAAATTAAATAAACCTGCAATGCTTTTCACATTTTTAAATGCGGTGCTGAGAGAAGTCAGTGGATGAGAAAGCACTACTTTCTACTTGGTATATGGGATTTTCTATGTTATGCTAATTTATAAACCCCAAGTGCCATGAATGGTAAATCACCAAAACAAAGGGCTTAAGGATGCCTTATGGGCAAAGTCAAGACATGTAGAAAAATAAAGAAAAGTGCATGTGTCGGAAGGCGAGGCGGAGAGCGAGAGCGAGAGAGAGAGAGAGAGAGAGAGAGAGCGAGAGAGACTGAATGGGCGCTACACTCTGGAGGGCCGGTCTAGATTTCAGCACTCCCGAAAACGCTTTGTCTGATTCAGGGCCGGTAGCGCTCACACGATATCCGCTTACGCGCTCGCGCTGCCCTGTGCCACAGTCGTGAGGGAGCGAACAATGCGTCTGCAAGCGCGCATGACAGGGTCAGAGAGAAAGTATGCGATTGTGAGAACGTGAGATTCACTCACAGTGCTCAAGCAGCCACTAGGGGAAAAAAAAAAAAGACGGCTACTTGTTATAGTCGCTCACATGCTTGCCCCCTAGCAGCGCAGCGTGGAGGCATTTCAGAAATTCTGCTTTTGCCACCGCGGCCCTCTTTGCTGCAATGACTTCATGGTAAACAAAACCTTGCTCGAAGGAAACCCCTGTTCACTTTCCACTGAAAGAGACCGGGGTATGACTCACTCCTGGACCGCTTTCTCATGGCCTTACCTTGTTTTTGCCAGCCATTCAACTTTACATCTTTCCGGGAGACATTTGTCTCCGTGCCAGCGTTTCACCGCAATGAGGGCGGCTGTTATTTGAAAGACGGTGGTGATCGGCAACGCAGTCTTTACAGTTTATCCTGACTCACAACAACTGGCTGCAATCACTTGACACAGAGCTCGAGTGAGCCAGCGGTAATGTGACTCCTACTCACCTACTCACTACTACCCAACCTACATCCAGTAATATGAACACCAACAACAAGAGCCCTCCGGCTTTGTTGTGCAATTGCACTTGAAAGCATCACTCCCAGATCTGCACACCCCTGCACACCGGCCTGTCTTCATAAGAATTTTGAACCATTTTTGGGGTTGGGGCAAATCTATTTGAGAGAGCCACCAAAAACAAATCCCACGTATATGACACAGCACATTGGGCGTGGTGGTGAGCTCATCCTAAAAACGGGAACTCGGATGCAACATCCCTGAACACACGCAGACTGTTAATATTAGTCATTATTGTGACATTAGAATTGATGTAGCGACTACAATGAGGATTAGGAGAAGCTGAATAGAATTTGTATTCTACTACATTTAAGTGCCTTCAGTGACCTCCCAAACAATCTGAGCAGTTTTCAAACAGCACACCATCAGTTTACATGCAGTTACATTAGGAGCAACTGAGGAGAAGAGTCATACCGCTTAATATATTTAAAAAGGCAGGTCTGCAACAACATAACACACCCAGAGATGTGTCTCCGTGACACATCTCTGGACACCACGCTGGACACCATTTGGACTTGCCTCGACATGGAAGCTATTGCAGCAGCATCGTCATCACTACAGACTGATCACGTATTAACACCACATGAACACGATTAAGGCACACACTAAAATTCAAAATATACAACATAGTAGCCTTAGATAATGACTACCATTCAAACTACTGTTCACATCAAGTTCACTACATCTGATGATCCACAGGCTTCCTGTTTTCCAACAGTAATGTCATTGCGGCTTGATCGAACAAGTAGCCCCGCAATTATTAGGATGTTTAGTTCCAGACCAAGTAACTGCTTCCAGAAAGTGAGATACTACCCGACTCCTCATTCAATAACACTCTATAACTCTTTGGCGGTTATCAGCTTGGAACTGTCTGCCACTGCCAGGTTCACTTTTTCCCAGGCTCCCAGCTGACTCACAACTTCTCTTTGAAATAGAGAACACACACACACACATGTCCAAGTGCAATAAGTGTGGCCATATGCCTTCTTATCTTTCCTGGCCAAGCAGACACTGTCCAACAGACAAGTGACATACGCGATAAAGATCATTCCAGTTTGAATCACAATGACTTGCCAAAGAACACTACTGAATCCTCTTAGTAGGGGAATTTTCCCAATACATGCACACAGGCCACTCATCCTGCCCTCAGCTGAAAATGGAGCCATCTGATGTACCATTACAAGGTAATCTAACGAAATAAAAAGTGAGGCATGTCTCACGAAATAACAGGCAAAAGCCAAAGGTCCAAATGCGGGCAAGGCACGACAGATTAGACTGGTCTGGGCCTACACTCACTCAGCACACAGGAAATGTAAACAGTTCAGTCAAAAGGGATGTTGACCTTCTGTATCAGTTTCCCTGAGTCAATCACTTCAACTGTATCAAACCAATGATTGGGACTGCTTGGTAGCACACCCCTGTTTGCCATAAAACCCAGGCTTGGTCATAAAAAGGCAACTCTCATCACCACCATCAAAGCCACTGGCTCCACTGATGGACTGGGAGGGAGGGAAGGAATGCATTGTTTGGCAAGAGATTCACAACACAACAAAGTGTCGGAAAAAGACTGTACAACCAACAGACCATTAAATAGAAGTACGTCAGCCCGGGGACACGACAGAACCTCACCCTGACGGAAAGAATCTCACCATGTGCCAACTACAGACATGGCAGGATCACTCGAAGGCAAAACATGAAAGTCCTATCAAGCATTTAACTAAACATGCAAGGGTCACTGTTAACAAAAGAACAAAAAAAACCGGGCCACGGGTGATGACAAATTGAATTGCCTAAGCATGTCATGATTTCCATACAGCTTGCAACAACTGTGTTAAGCAGAAAAGCTTCAGGCCTCAAGAAGCCGTTATGCAACGTCACACTGACACAACACGGCAAGTACACCGCGAGGAAGGGTGAGGAAGGGAGAAAAATTTAAAAAAATAAAAATAAAGAACGAACACGTTTATTTTCCCTCTTTTACTTGAGTAATTTGCACTTAACTGCCACATCAGAGCACACTATATAAAACAAACATGTTATTACCCCCACAGCTGCCGGCAGCGCTTAAGGCTGAGCCGAGTTTTGTCCGCGACTCACCTAATCCCAGGTCTCAGTCTCAGGTCTGTGAGAACACGCCAGTCTTGTTTGTAATTACAGATGGAGGATAATTGAGCCGTTATACGTGAGCTTAATAATCACATTTAAAAATAATCTGATTTGTGCAGAATTATGGGATGCCGGATCAACTCAGGCTTGAGATGCGAGACAAGAGATTACTCAAGAAAGAAAAACAGGTGATAAGTGAGCAGGTAAGTGCTCATAAAAGTGCAATCCAACCTCTGAAGGATTTACCCAATCCAATAAAGAAGGGTCCTCTCTTTCCTTGTATAGGTGCAACATTTGGGAAAATATGCTGAGGTAGCCACAGAGGCAACTTCACCACTGCTGAGTCTACTACAACTGCTTCCTGTTGCTTGCCCGGCGCTGGCATTACAGCTGCACGGCCTCTATTATGCTCTGTAATCCTCACTGTAGTCACTGAGGGCACACCATTGTCCCCGCTTGATACACTGTGAGGGCCCTCACTTATCTGTGGAATAAAAGCACGAAGCAGACATTGGTGAATCCATACAGGGCTCTAAAACAGACGACGTGCTAATGTAAAGATGCTCAGCCGACGGCATTGGGATGGATGCCTGGCTGTTGCCCTACCTGATCTGAGCACATGTGTGTAGCCTCATTAAGTGCAGCAGTTACTGTGGGTGGCAAGGTTAAAGCGATGAAATGCCTGGGGTCCAACCGAGCGTGACTTAAACAAAGCCCTTGGGCTGGACAAGAGGCCAACTTCATACAGCTCACAAGAGAGGATGAAGGGGGGTAAAAAAAAAAAACCTTCATGAACTCAGAGTACCCAACAACCCAAATGCACCACACTGCCATCTGTCCACAACAGCCAATCAACTGATGAAAAGGACAAAGAGTGATATCATACCTAACCTGACAATTGTTAATGTGCACTGAAGTAAAGCACTTGAAGCGAAGGATGAGGGAATCTAACGAGAGGCTCCTAACTCCTCTCTTCTACATTAGAGTTGCATTAACTTTATTAATCTTGAAGTGAAACGTCTTAATTGATACATTGACAACACAGCACAGCATTTTCTACAACTTTCTCTGGATATACAACCCCCCATGGCGTAAACAGAAACCTTTGTGTCTTTAAAAAAAAAAAAAAATAGAAAAAGGTGTGAGGCACCAGCGTCTAAGTGGAGAGCAAATAAAAAACGCTGACCATATGAAATTGCACACTGCCCTGCTGAGAACATTGTTTTTACTGGCCGTCAGATCATAGGGAGAACACGCATCTAAATGATCTGCCCCACAGGTAACACACAGACACATGAACAACTTAAAAAGCAATCACACGATCGTCCAGTTCTTTCACTTATTCTGCAAATTTGAGGCCCATCACGGCCTGAAATTATAACAACTTCCATCCAGATTGAGGTAAAAATAGGCCTTGATGTAATTGGACACACTCATAACAGCGGACTGTGTGTGCCCCCCCCCCCATCAGTGGAGGAGTTTGCGGGCCAAGCTGTGGGGCCACTCAGTCTGTGCACAGTCTCTTTTTTTCACTACATCGAAAGTTGCTCCAGCATGGCAAATCATCTCTCTCACAGAGCTGCGACTCTCCCACAGGCCCGTCAGGCCCATTTATTTACTCTGTGGAGAAGAGCTGACACTTGAGGAAAGCAGAAAGTGGGTTTTCACTCTGGAGTTACTGAACTGTGCAACATGAGCAGCTGCCATGGAGGCAGAAGAAGAGGAAGAAGAAGAAGAGGAAGAGGAAGAAGAAGAGGAAGAAGAAGAGGAGGAAATCTGGGGAGAACGCAGCTGGCCCACCTTTACATTTGTTGAATCAAACCAGACAAGGGAAAACTATTTACGAGGAGCATTGTCAAAAGTAGTGTCCAACCGATTTATGGTGGAGGGAATACACCGAAATGAATCTCTTTTGAATAGTTTATTTTTATTCTTATTGATGGACGTCTTGTCGTATTTAACTGGAGGACATACTTGACCCACTGCCTTGTGTTTTTTATGTTGATTTAACGTGCAACGCCGTTTTAAACACCTTAATAAATACTATTTGGATAAACACGGACAGGTCTGGGTCTAATGGAGAAAAATACCTGCACCTGGTTAATTGGCGCAAATAATGAGTAGACCAGGGGGGGTCCTTCCTCAAAAGGACAATTCACAAAAGATCCACTTTCCGTGGCGTGAGAATGACTGACGGACAGTAATTGCACATAACTGCCCTGCAAACAAACGAGAGGAGGAAGACGCGAGGAAGAGAAGCGCGTCGGCGAACAGACGGCTTTTTGTTTTGTTTTTATAAGTCTCCAACTCACCGGCCAGGCAAAACTGAAGGCCAAAACTATCTTGGATTTGTCATTCCTGACCGAGCTCTTGAAAGAAAAGGTATTCCCTCCGAGGACTGGCGTAGATCCCATTCCGAAGCTGCAGGGCCCCGCGGCAGAAACCCTCGACTGGTATTCCTTCAGGCAAACTTTGAAAAACGTATCGCACTCGTCCCGCGTGCACTTTCTATCCGCCGTGTTCCGCGAGCCGTCACAACACATGCCGTTCAGCAGCTCTCCGTTCACATTGTGCATCGACATGATTTGCAACTCGAATTGTCCCGATCCCTCTGACACCTGTTGAGGACAGAAGAGTGAATGCAATGGAACACTTTGACCTCGTTATGAATACAGTTGGAACACTAAACGGGCTGCTCTGCCGCTGGTCGATCACACATTGGTCGCACTTTGCAGCAGGCTAACTGGACACACTTTTGCATGGTGACATGTAATAGCCCGTTGCACGTTAAAAAGGCGACAACACGTGCAATCAAAGCACAGCTGAACTGAGCGACCCCCCCCCCCCCCCCCTCCTAAAGTAATGCACGTACCTTCGCCAGAAAGCAGAGTAAAAAGGCAGCAACGACTGAGCCCCGTCTCAGAATCATGCCTCCGGACTGCTGTTGCCACTCGTTCGTTACTGGTCGTCTGGCCGACACACGGCACCAGAGCTCTCCTCTGGTTTAAACATGCACGAGTGGGGGAAACAACACTTTGATCAGCGGAGCACAGGTTCCCGATTCATAGACGACCTCTTTCTAGTATGTCCCTCAAACTGTGCGAGCGTCTGCTCTTCTTCGTTGTCCGACAGCTTCCCACTTGTTTGAAGAAAGTTTACAGAGTGACCACGCGGCAGCCGAGCCCACTCACTCACTGACTGACTGACTGACTGCTGGCCAGAGCTGGAGGTGGATACACAAGTTCAGCAGGGAGGGAGTGTCTGCGGACTCCATATTCATGAGCACAGTGAGCCCGCCCCTCTCACGTTATGAGGATAGTCGTGCAAACTCCAACCATTGACTGTAGGAACTCTTTGGCAGAGATGTGGTGGAAAATAAAATTGGACCATAAAATATGACTTGCAGTCAGATTTATAATAATAAGTCATCACGACCACAAACCTCAACATAAATTCATTTATAGTAGATTATCAGAAAAGCATAAATGTACCTCTAAAAATACATTATCTCTCTACATCCCGCAAGGGTTGCATGCTATACTCACCACTATTTATACTCTTCTTTTACCTCATTAAGATTTATGTCGGTTTAAAAAGATGGGTAGAACGAGTTCAGCTGGTTTTACTCTCCTCTGCGGTTGTGTTATTAGGCAACATGGTAAATCACGAGGACCTCAAAATGAGCGTGCAGCGCATTAAGGCCAGTGGGCCAGTGAGTCAAGGGCATTTGGTTAAATGCATGGCATGTCAGACATCTTTCCTCTTGCAATAAAAGCCTTGGATAAAGAGCAGACAAATGCTCAATGTCTGCACATTTTCTGCATATTTTTCTATTTCAAAAATAAATGACTAACATTTTAGGAATATGAGTAAACTGTGAATGTGAACAACATGCTGTTATCAGGAGTGCACACAACAGTGCCCCAGAGTGGCAGACCTGCAGGTTTTATGTCTGCCTGAGGAATGTCACACATTCTAAATTACTTGCAATCTAAGGCCGTTTTAAACAATCAGCCTGTAGTTTGCGGCCGAACTTAATGCCGGGACGGATATTAGTCGGAATGAAAGCGGCTGACCAGATTTGTAGCTTCAACTGAGAGAAATACGCTGACAGACTGTTGAAAGATATTATTTCCCGGGTATCCTTTTGGAGTCAAAGGGCAATTGCGGCCGGGTGTACCTCTGCAACAAGGTAATCTGTGAACTGGATCAGTGACTACACACACACACACACACACATTCATATGAGAGGATGGGAACCCCCTCTGCCCCTGTGGTTAGTGATTTGTGTGGACCAATTACACAGGTCATGCAATGGGTCACAATCAAGGAAACACATTTGGGAACTGTGGCATTGCAGAGAGAACCGCATCAATCAGTAACTATGTAATGTTTCACCGCCACACTTTATAGCTGTTTATGAGGGTGTCACGCATCTCTCCTGTATGCATTTGGACCTGATAAGCAGAAAGGTATGGCATTTTTCCTCTGTTTTTATTCGAAACCGTACAAGTAACCAAGGTCTAGTTCATTGTTTTCACCGAAGTAGCAAAGGACACATCTTATCTTATCTTTAGTTTAGATGCCTCAGCAAGATGTGTACGGTAGCTTCTGCAGGAATAGCCCTGGATGTCCTTAAGTACTTGTTTTGTAATAGTAGTAGTGGTAGTAGTAGGTGTAAAATGGAGTTATATTCGAGAGGTAAGCCTCTAAGTGTTATTTCCACCGTCTTCAATCACTGCTGTCAATATTCAAATGTCACGTTTCCTGTGGTTTAACTTCAAGATGAAAGGTACGGCTTCCTCCCCGCCAGACTCAGTCCCTGAACTGATAGACATCTCAGGTTACAGGCCTTATTGAAATGCTCTCTCAGGGTAATTAGGGTTAATTTGAGAAGTTTTTTTACCCTTGGGAGCTTTTTTTTTCTTTCCAAAAGCCAAAATTGAGTGGAGAGATTGTAGATGGTTTGGGGGGGGGGGGGGGGGGATCCCGTCTGGCGTGCCCCCATGACCTGCCCAGAGGTGATGCTTGTATTGGGATGATGACATGATGGTTGGTGGGAGAGTGGTGGTGGTGCTAAGCATCAATAAAGGACCATTTATAATATAATCCTGTTGGTCAGCGAGAAAGATACATTTTGACAGCCGGAGAGAAAATGTCTGACCTGACCTTAAGTTTAGAACCACAGGATTAACCAATAAAGTTACTTTCTGTGTTTACACATTTGTACACATTTGTACAAAATGTACATACCGGTACATCGTTTTTAAAAAGTGCCATTTTTAAAACAGGTCTCATATGTGTCTATTTTTGGCAAAAAACTACACGTTGACGCACAAACGACAAGCCGAGGAAGGATTGCTCCTTGCTTGATGCTTCTCTTCCACTTGACTGCCACTTTGCCCGTCTATCATGCAGCTACTCGGTATCTAAGCAGCATGTTCACTGTTCCCTGTAATCATGGTCTGTAGTCCTCGTGAAGCACAGACAGGGTTTCTCCTCTGAGGCCATGGTGCTAATCTCCTGCAGCCTTAATGTGATTATGGTAATGAGCACACAAATGACCCCTGGGTTTTGGGGGATCCGTGGTTCACACATCCTCACACAGCACCTGCACAGGCTCTGTGACTCCAGTGGCCCGCATACGTACGAGACCACCGGTCTGAGCCGGTCCTGGTGGCCCGTCCCTGTTCTTCTGTCCTCGCTGGGCTTCGAAGACTAGAGTGAATGACCAAATAAATTCCAGCCAGCAACAAAAGAGCTGAGCGGCCATGAGAGAGATGGATATCTTTTGTTGTCTGACACTCAATGCCGTATTCCAATCCAATTACCTCAGCCTTTTGCAACCCCTCCTATCGCAGTGCGTGGCATTGAAGCCTGCCTGAATTCAGACTCGGACCCCTAACCAGAATGCGGTGGATTAGGTGCTTAGCGATCATTCCCTCCCCCCCTACCTTCAGTCAAATCTGTGGTGAACTCTCTCCTAAAAAGATTTCGTTACCGACCTCTCTTTAAATTTGATCCCATTTATTTTAATGACATTATTGTCTGACTCCCAAAGACAGAGAACAGAATAATATCCTCTTGGCTATGTTGCATCAACAAGGACTTTTAGTGTAGACAGTCAACAGTGACAAACAAGAAAAAGCACCGTGTGACAGTAAAGGCATATTCAATTTCCTGCATCGAGACGTGCAGGAAGTGTTTAAAGTCCCCCTCCGCTCAAAAATGAGTTTCGCTTTTTGTTGCTACATCTTCACAGCTTCACTGAGCAGAATGTTTGTGCAGAGTTTGACACTAGTGGGTTGTCTTCGCATGAATACAGAAGAGATTTCTCTGAGCTCACCTTAAATGTGAGCAGCAAAAAGTTACATGGAAACCTGAAAACTCCAGCACACATACACCGAGAATGGCAGTAGGAGACATCTTATGACCAGCAGTTAAACTTGAAATGAAGAATATTTGCATGCTCATAGATTCTGGATTTTTCAATGTTGGAGAAGGAGCCAGTGTTATGACGATCAGCAGCTAAATTCTACGATGAACTATATATGAGCACAAATAAATGAAGTGAATTTGTGAATTGACATGGTAAAGTCAGTCCATCTGCGTGCGAGTGAAAAACGTGTGAGGTGAAGAAGCACATCTGAAGAGGACAGACCGGGAGGCTCTCCCTGTCGTTCGGCGTTCGTCCCATCTAAAAGTATCGCAGTGTTTACATGCCGTGTTTATGGGAGCTGCTTTTACAGAGCGTGTTACAGATGGTATCAGCAAGCGGGCGCTGAGATAAATATTATTTTCCGCTGTTAAAGGTGGCCGCGTTGTTATTTTCAACATTTATTCGAGAGACCTTTCTGTGAGGTGATGGTATTTTGATGTCTGAGTGTGTTTGTGGTAAGTACCTCAGTGCGGTTAGTGTGCAGGGAGTCCAGCTGCTATGTGGAGGTTAAGTAAAAATTGGATTATAGAGGGTTAGGTTGAGAGCATGGGTTTTGATTTTCATTGGTTCAAACTGCGCTTAATTGCTGTGGTGATGCTGCGGGTGACTCATTTATGTCATGTTTATTCTAGTTGTCTTTCTTTCTCTTTTTTTTGCCTTCCCAAAGTGGTATTGTGTATGTCCATGGCACTGGGGGCCTACGGGATTTACTTTTGAGCGTGCACATCGACAGCGTCATAAGAGACGACTGGATCAGCACTCTGCGTTGAGAACATGTGAATGGATCATCAGTCTGTGTGTCCTCGCACATCCTTAATGGCCAGGGAGGTGTTTGATCCTCTGAAGGGAGGGGAGGAGGGCTGCAGTCAGTGAGACAAATCAGATTATCCCTGCTTAGGCTAGTGGCCTACTACTCACCAGCATAGCGTTTCCACCTGGCTAACAATACCAGGTCTCACAGTGCTGGCCTGACCCTTGTGATCATGTGATGAAGAGATTTTCGTGTGAGTGCGCAATATGTCAGTTGTTTCGCTGCGGAGAGTCAAAGGATGTTTGATTCGATTTGTCCCTGCACTGGGAAAGGTTCGAGAACAAGCTGGTGTGCCGAGGAATGTTTACGGCTAAAGTCATTGATCAACGTGACAAAGTCTCAGGTGGGAGGGCGCAAACTATTCAGGCAGGAAGATTAGATCCTTTAGCCATCACACCATCCAAGGTGGTCTCCCAGAGTTCGGAGGGCCTGTGTGTGTTGCCCCCAGGATCAGTGAGGCAGAACAGTGCTCTCCTCAAACAGGATATTGGCCCTCGCTTGAGGTGAGTGCAGCTAATTACCTGAACTTCCTATCTGGAGGAGGTGACACTGATAAAACTCTTCCTCTTTTTTTTGTCACTGTTTGTTGATCACGTTACACTGTGGATCACGTGTGAGAGGAATGAAAGAGAGACACTTATTCCTCATATTGCAAACCCTCAGAAAGAATGACCTGTAGACTTGTCAAGAAGAACTTGATGTTCATAAGCCCAGTCAAAACGACGCTCACTGCCAGCCATGAAGGAAAATATTGGTGCTGGCAAAGTCTTGACGTCCTTTACACCATGACGTAGCGTTTTTTCCATGACACATTTGATGATTGCTTCCAAATGGGCCTGTCAGTTTTAATATAGCCGACCCCGGCATTTCACTTCACTTTCCTCTAAAGTAAACAAAATCCACCGGCTCACCCACACACACACACACACACACACACACACACACACACACACACACACACACACGTACTGCGATCACACACCAGGAATGAGTCTTGAGATAGAACAGGCATTCGCGAGCTGATATATGTTTTAATGTTCAATCTTCTCACCCTTGAGTGAGGCGGTTCGAATTGATGTTGTTTTTGTACGTTTGCAGATCGAAAGCCACAATGTTGTTTCAGGAAACTGGATGTATGACATTAAAAAGTAATATGTGGTTTTCGGAAGTAAATATATTACCAATATGATGTTTAAAAATGCAATCGAGGAAGCCTGTCAGAACGTTTACTTCATGCTTTTCCTCACAGCGGGTCTTTATAATATAGTTCAAGTGTGCTCTGTGAATTTTATACAACAATAAACCACTTTTTTTTGTCATATTTAGGGCTTGGCTTGGACCCAATGCCAACAGTTAGAGAGTCAATATACTGACAATTAGATTATACAGTGTCAACTAACAAGGGAGGGACAATATTTGGTTTGTTTATAGACGTGTGTCTGACTGTGCTGCAGGAGAAGTGGAGCAGTCACAAAGAACATGGACAGATGTGGGAACAGCTCACTTACGAGACACATGGCAAAGCTGCATATTGGACGGGTCCACTTCACTGGAGCACGTCAACTACCTGTTAATGTTAAACTAATGAGCCTACTTCCATTCCCACCGTCAATGTGCTGCTAGTTTAAAATGTGGGACACTTGATGTACAAGTGTAATGGAATGTAATGGACACTCTCATGTCTGTGCACTAAATATGGAGCTATACAGTCAGCGGGCAATTAGCCTAGCTTAGCATAAAACAGGGGGAAAACAGCTAGCCAGGTCTGTCCAAAAAGGAAATGATCCATCTTTTATCCGTGTTAATGAGAAGCAAAGTGTTAATTAGTGAGCTTAACTGTTTCCAGTCTTTTTAAATGAATGCTCAGTGTGTGTGTTTGTGTTCCTCCACGAGTGTGTTAGCACACTTACTTTCAGGATACAGCGATCATAGTTTCCCGATGAGTTGATGAAACTGCTAATTCAATTATAATCTGGTTTTAATGTCTTCTGGCGGCCAAATATGATAATCAGGCCAATAAGGAAAGTCGTTCATTTCATTTTAAACTGTGTTTGCAGACAGGTGTGAGCTATTAAACAAGCATGCAACTGAATAATGTAATATTAACTAACATCTGACTGTACTTGAGCTGACAGACTTAGACCTTTTATGTTGTTACCATATCTTGTGTGGTAGAAAAATTTGATATTTTGTGAAGACAGAGAAAATGTCACGCTTCTGTTCAGTCTATACAATAGGAGCCAGGACACACGATCAATGGTAAACCTCAGCATGGTTAAATTTCACTACAACGTAATGGGCAACAGGAGGGTTTTATTGCCATCTCTTATTTTTCTTGGCCATGCCTCTCGAAATGCTGTGTGAAGTACTCATAAAGCTGTCAGTGGGAGCAATATTTTACACACAGCATGATGACAAATAGCATGTCGGCAAAGCGTGCGTGGGTGTCATACGGACAACATACTGTAATGTACTGTAATGTACTGTAATGCACTGTAATGTACTGTAATGTACTGTAATGTACTGTAATGTACTGTAATGTACTGTAATGTACTGTAATGTGTAATACTTCAAATGATCAGTTTGGCTCAGTGTGTTGTAGGCGGCAGGCTGCTTGCTTTGTTGGTGGAGGAGAAAATAACAAAATATCTGGTTAGAGTGTCTGGAGTATCACATTACTAGTTTTCCCGCTGTCGGTGTCTTGTTCTTCTTAATCTTATTGGCTGAGCAAAACCTAAAGCGAGTCCAAGGTTGTAGTTATTAATCATACACAAGTTCAATTCAAAAGGCGTGTGGTCAAAGAGTTAATTATAGTTTAATATAACTTGGTAAAAATAGTTTTTCACCTTTTTACTGTAGCTAAAGGACACACTACTATTCCTGTACCCAGTTCTTCTTTAATTCTACATATTTATTTTTCAATTGTTTTTAGCTAGCCTGGACAGACATAAAATGGCCAATTCTCCGATCCTCGAGCAAATCCTCCATGTTTCTGCAGTTGAACATGTTGGCTCCATCATTTTCCGACATCACGTGAAGGCAGGGAAATTCTGTGCACAACGAGTTGCATCCAAGTGAGAAATGGGAATGTTCAGCCTCATAATTTCCCTCTTCCATATACCTCAGAGCGTTCCATTGGTTGAAGTGGGAATGAAATAGAGACCCAGAAAAAGTGTTGCATTTATCTGGCTGCTTTCAGTGCACACAGGTCAAAAACAGATGGAGACTGCACATGTATTCCCGTACTCTGCTCTATTAATTCATCCTTAACTAAGCCAAGTATAGACACTTGAGCGTGTCTAAAACATATTGCTATTTATTCCTTTGTAGCACTGTCAAGCTAAACATCCAGTCAGCTCAAAGTGTGAGAGCGAGTCTTGCCTTCTGTGCTCAGGTCAGAAAGAGGATCCCTCTGCATGCATGGCAGACTCGCGGCCCTTTGAAGAGGTGTCGGTTTGCAACAAACCGGCATCTCTGCCTGGTTCCGTCTTCTCGTGGTTACTCCACACTAAATGGTCCAAAACACCAATGCAAAGTATTCCAATTAGCAGAGCACGTGACAGGAAAAAAAAAAGAAAACCCAACAGTGAAAATTGATGAGCTGAATATGACAAGTCAACCGATTAAACTTTTAAGTGAAAGTCTTGGAAAGAGGAGCTAAGGAATAAAGAATGTAGATCAGAGGACTGTTGACAAGGCTTGGCTGCTTTGTTGCCCTACAATGATGAGCCATAGAGCTTTTTTAATACATTGCATATGATGTCATACACAAGGACATTAATATGTTCGTGAGCCTGAGGGTGACTGTGCCTTGCTGCATGCTGTCTGGGGCTGCCTGTAGGCTGGCAGCAGCAGACAGTGTTTTGACATGAGGGTGCCTGTCTGTCAGTGGCTGAGTCGACTTGTGCTGAAAGAGAGCGAACCGCTGGCAAGTCTCACAGGATCTGTGAATCGAGGTCGGCAGCAGAAGGGGCCCAGTGTTTTCCCAATTCACTGACAGACACTGCTAACTCTGTTTACGATGACGGCTAAACAAAAACAGTCTGGAAACCATAGACTCCAAACCTTGGTTGAATTATTTTTATTTATTCTGTCCTAATCAGAATCCCTGAATGCGTTTTAATGTGGTGTGCAAATGCTTGAAAGTCTCATCTCCCTCAGTGCATTATGTAAATCAAGGTGGGGGGGGGGGGGGGGGTCTTTTGTGCCAGCACATCTGACATTCCTTTGTGCTTAGTTAAAGACTTGTCCTGTGAAGTCATGCTGCACTGCTATTGTGGACATGTGGTTTGTGCCCGTTCATTATGAGGAGCTTGGGAGTGACATTGTGTTCGCTCTCTGGGTTGAAAGTGAGAGGTAGTGCTCATTAACGAGTCCCAGTCTGCGACCAGTTTGTTCAGTCTTGACTATCATCCACCACAAAAATGTCTGCTATGCAAAAAATAAATTAATGAAGGGCAACATGAACATTTAGTCATGGTTACTGGACGCCATTAACAAGTTTCCTGGCCAACTCGTAAAAAAACGCGAAAAACTTCATATTAATTTTGGCTCAATTAATGCGGAGTGCATTCACGTTAACCAGCAATCATTACGCTCCAGTGATCTAAAAGCCATTGTCAGACAGGCACTTGAAGAAGTCTTTTGTGTAACAGAAGAATGGCAGAGTGACCCCCGGCAGTGCAGAGCGAGGCTGGGGAGACGTTTCTTCAGCCCCACCGCCCGCTCCTCTCAGCAGCCTGGAGTAAAATTGCAGGGTCCGAGTGGCCATGAGTGTTGCTGAGTGATAGGCCCAGAGAGGAGACCCTCAACCCAATAGCTTTGATGATTGAAACAAAACACAGACTATAGCCTGCAGGTCTGTTACTAAGCACGCCGTCAGGCTTGTATGAGGGCTGCAGCAGCCCCCAAAGTTTGAGTATTTGTGCCCTTTTCTTACAGTATGTGTTTAGTCTAGATGTGTGCACATTAACAACTCACCCGCAAAGACTCTAATATAAATTTCATTGTCATCAGTTCATTTCATTGAAATCAGTATTGGCTGTTTCTTTATTTTAACCGAGATCACGATCTTTCCCTGACCTTAACCAAGTGCCTAAACATTGTCATTTAAAAGTGAGTTATGCTTAGGCAGGAGTCGATATTGAAGGAAGAAACGAATGAAATACGTCCTGAAGGCTTAGTGTGAACATTTCTATCCTACAAAAATAAAGACACAACACGTCCCGGTAAGATGGCATCATTTGTCAGTGACACTTGTATCACGAAAGTAAGAGACAAGTGGGGAGCAGCAACAGATTGTCATGACATATACCAGCGTTAGAGAGAAGTCAGCAACTCCCATTATACTGCAGTTGATGCATTTCTTTGGCCAGTGGAATATTTGTTTACCCAACAAACAGATGTGGATAATATTTTCAATATTCTGAGGCATAAAGCATGTCCCGTGGGCGTGTTTCCTATAGCTGTGGTAACCAGCAGTCAGCTGGGTTGTGGCTTAAGGCCAGGGGCCCCAGTGTTGGGAAAATTACAAGACAATAACAAATGCAGCACGAAGAGAGAAAAAAGAAGAAGCGAAGATTAACATGCCTTTAGCTCGGCCGCATCCTGGATGCTGATTTGAAGCTGACAGCTTATCAAGATAAGTGGTAAGTTGTGGTGGGAAGGGAGAGGGGGAGACGTAATGACAGGAAAGATAAGAATCTTTCTGACTCGCAGTAAAAAGTTGGATATTCTTTATGCAAAGCGGTCTCGTAAAATCATGGTGTTGCCGACAGAAGAAAAACTGTTCTGCAACCGATGTTTTTCAAGCTCTCTTCTGGTCATTTAAGGTAGCACAAAGACAGACCTTAAATAGCTACCCCGCTCATGAAAGATTTTGTTGAAAGTGAACACTTTGCACAAATGTTTGAAATACATTTTCCAATGTTTATGTTGATTAAGAAAAATATCTAGCACCGTGCTCTTTGATATGGCAATAAATTCTATTAACATGATTTTTGAAGCATCGCCAATTAGAAATTGTAGCTTTTCAGATTGTATCTCTTTCACATGGGTTTTTAAATGACAAAATGCTCAACATCAAAGACTCAACAAATGAATCTATTTGAGGTGGTGGATTCTGCCTTAAAATAAAATACTTCTCTGAGCCTTTCAACTCGGCTGCACGCTCCACGTCTTCAGGATGTATGAGAGAGAGAGAGAAAACATTGGCTGGTAAAAATGTTCCAGGTTTCATGGGATGTGTTTGAATCTGCTGTTGCTCAATCAAAGAGCAGATAGCGGCTCCCTCTCATTTTATAACCCTTCAGCAACATACTGGGAAAAAGGGAGGGAGTGCACAGACAGCTGAACAAAGGCAATGCAAACAGCTCTGCCAGTGCAAACAGCAGTTAATTCTTTCTGAGTAAAAAGTGAAGCAGTCAAAGCATCAAATCATAACAGCCATAAAGTGCTCTTCAGCCGTGTCTCTTTGTAGCTTGTTTTATTTTCTCTGGACGTTTCTTCATTTGTACCGAGTTGAGATGGGTCATTACACCAGATAGTCAATGGTATCAAATCACGATTAGTTCACTCTCCCACTCAGCTGAAAGACAATGCTCAAATGCACTCAGAGGACGGTTCTCAGACTCGATGGCTTCTCACTTGACGTGGCTGGCTGCAGTAGGAGGACCAGTGTTGATACAGCTGACTTTGTTATTCCAAGTGAAATATATGGCCCTGTTTGTTTTCACAGATAGACCCAACGCTTTGCTTCAAGTTCATATTTATCTATCGAGGGAAATATGTCAGTGCTGATCCAGTTTGTACTTTTTTACACAGTTTCTTCCCCTCATTATGCCACTGAAGAGGTATTACATGCATTACATACAGAAAACATCCGATTTGAAAGTTTTGTTAAGTGTCACATATCTTCATGGAAAGAGTTACTTTTCTGATTATTTTCCAACTGTGACTTCTCCGCTCCGTCACATCATTTAAGCTACAAATAGAGTAAAAGAATGGCACTTACATTCAATTATGCCCCTGTGAACGGCATATGATGAGAGGTGGTGGATTTTATGAGCCATGTTCCATCCTACGAACATTGTTACCCAAAGTGTTCTGGGCCGTTTAGAAATGACACCCTGAAGGTGTTGAAGGCTACCAGTAACAGCGGATACCAGTAATTGTAGAGTTGCGTGCAAGAGACTGTACCTCGCGGAGCTGCTTCACACCCATGTGATGGATTTTCCCTCAAGAAGGTTTGATTTGATCTATCGGGGAAAACATGAAAATGACTTAAAAGCATTGATACTCTTGGCAGGAGTCAAGGTAATGCTTTTTGTTGCAGAACTCCCAGCAGGCTAATGTTACAACCGGGTAAACACTTTGCTACACAGCTCTGTGAGATGTATTTAGATGCAACAATAATACAAGTGTCATCGCTTTAACATTCCATAGGACAAATTGAGCTTTGCATGTACTCCCAATGTGGTTTGGACACTTAAGACGATATTCAGGTTAGACTTTGCTGAAGTAATGATATTACCTCAGCGTTGCATGAGGCAATAGAGTATTCCTCTACGTCTTTGGAGGGAAGGGGAAGTCCCCGCGTCTGTGTGCTGTTCGACTGGACTGGTTGAGTAATGCAGCCTGGGATTAGGTGGAGTAGCCTCACAGCAGCAAACCCTCCCTCACACTGATCTGTCTGGACCCACACAAATGAACGGCTGGATCAAAACCACAGCTGGCCTACATCCTCCCCCTGTGTCAAACCATTCATGCACTGGTCTTAAAGCTGGAACATGCAAGCGTGAAGTAGCTGTAAATGAACAAATCAACAGCATTTACAATACATTATCAACCATTGCCAAAAATGTACGAGAAGACATGTATTTGCCATTTGATTTATGTACATCGCTGATGTTTTGTTCTGATGCAGGTCTAGTATTCCTTTACCATTGAGAACTCATCTTGACAATAAAACACGTAGCAGCATCGTTCCCACAAAATGGCAACTCAAATTAGCTGATGATGAATGTAATATTTAGTAACCAGAGTTGACATTAACATGCTGTGCCTCTGTGCCTCTGTGTCCACTTTTCTAACTCCCCCGTCTGCCATAAAATGGAGTGAGTTTCCACCTGTTTTATGAGCATTTTAAAGTTTGTGTAACAAAACCTGACTGAAAATGCCAGACTGGTTGTGAGGACAAAAGGTTTGCATCTTACAGGAAAGTACATCTGAAATAACTAAGATTTACAGAGATAAATGGGGTAAGATGAGTGAAGGAGCGTTTGTACATGTCATAGGAGAAAAGTTGAGGAGAGAAAGTTGACATGTCTAGTTCACACTACACGACTTAACCACTGATTTCCCACTCGCCACTTGGAGCCCCCTGAAAACCACAGCGACTTAAAGACTCCAAGACAGCAAGTTGTGTCGTGTGAACAGCGCAGTGATCGTATGACTTTGAAAGTCATGCAGCGTGAACGTGGCTTAAGCAAAAGTAAACTTACAAGAACAAAGATGTTCAGCTTCGCCAGAGTTACAGCAAAGCCCGTGACATTTGTTTTGCAAAAACAACTCTGAATGTTTAACATAAGTTTGGCCAGTGAAATATTTGTTTGTCCAACACATGAATGTGGACAATATTTTGAATATTTTGAGGCACAAAGCACGTCCTGCGCGTGTTTCCTATAGGTGTGGTGACCAGCAGTCAGCTTGTGGCTATTTAGGCTAGTGGCCGCAGAGTTGGGAAATCAATAACACATGCCGAACAGTACGAAGCTCAAAAAACAGCAACGCTTGACGTTTCTTTTCCTCATGCTGAATGCTAATGCATAGTTGACATCTTATCAAGATAAGTGGTGTGCTGCGGTGGGGAAAGCTAATGCTAATAATGATAAGGATCTTGGACATTCTCACGTCTTACTAAGCAGTCTGGCTTGTCATTGTGTTTCCTACAAATAGAGAGTACTTTTGCCATTAATGATTGGGTACATTATTAATGCAAAGAAAACTGTAGTAAAGGGCCATACACACTCTTCTGCACAGAGACGCTCCTCGCTCCTCAATGTGCCCGAGCGTCACCACATCACATCTAATATGACACGGAGCACTAATTTGGTTAAAAATGAATTACAGCGCTTCTTTGCATCAAAGCGTCAGAATATATCAGATGCAGAAAAACAACTCACTGTAATATGTCAACATCAAATCACTGGACAGATGTTGAGGGTGGCAGTTTAAAGGCTCATTTAAAAAAAATGATTCATGCTGGGACGTGACAGAATGAGAATTAATGAGCAATCCAATCATACAATAAAAAACAGAAAACACCCTTCATTTAGTGTTGAAAGACAGCAGCAAATATGCGACGGCCCCTCTCCCTCCTTAGCCATCTTCATTGCTTTCTTGCGACATCTCAATGGAAAACTAATCAAACTGTAATTAAAAAATGTATAATTGTGTACACAAAGAACTGTGTTAGCCTAATTACAAAAGAAACAATGATTAGTCAGTGAGACAAAGGAGTGGGAAGGAGAAAACGATGCAGAGCATCTGGATGAGAACTTGATTGTTGATACTGTACCACGTTAATTAAGTAGTGTGATGCTGAAGGAAGGCGTGGACAGTTCGACTAACTCTGCACCAATCAGCTGTTCATAACAGGGTGGAAATTGACTGTATATTATCAATAGATTACAATCTGAGCAGTGCGGTGTGTGTGCATGTAATTCATGCCATATCCTGCAAGCGCCTGGGGTTAAACAGGCCGACTCAAGCTACAAGAAGGAGATTCAATCATTGTGCGGCCCCAACAGCATTAAGAGGAAAATACTCGGCTGTCAGTCGAACGTAAATGACATTTGTTCAGGTGGACATGGAACAGCGATTATTGAGAAAATGTGTTGTGGGGTTTTGATTGAGGGATCCCATTTTGATTTGAGATTTTAGTATAGTAATTCAATAGACAACAGCACAGGGATGTGAAGACTGAGGTGATGGATTGTGTTTCTGGCAAACAGCTGGTTTGTGTGTTTCTCCTGAGGCGGCAGTGGCAGCCTCTCTGGGGTGTCTACAGTTTAGTGTCCTTGGAAAGGCTCTGATGGACTCCCACGTTCTGGTCCAGGCTTTAGTCCCAGCATGCAGCTGTGTGGAGAGACAGATTGAAATGTTGAGGGAAGTGTTTAACCCCTGCCACCCCTCCAATTAGCCAACTTGTGTCCCGTTTCCTAAAAGATCTCGAGGACATATTTATTGGAGAGGGGCTTTATTTGGGCATGAAGGAGTGAGATCTTCCTGTCCCCGCTAAGGTTCAGTCACGTTGGTTTAGCATAGGAAGACATCCTTTTAGTCCTCAGGTCTGTGTTCGTACAGCACAGTCAGTCTTGAATCTGATTAACCTGCTGCAGTTTTTAAAAAGGATTTGAAAGTTGGAAGTGGGGCATATACGCTTCAAGCAACTGGATGGTTTCCCACAGCAATGGTTGACTGACATCTGGGAAACACACTACATTATGTGTGTGTGTGTGTGTATATAGTCTGTTGAGTTTAAAGAAACAGGAGCACCTTATCTCTCCTATGTGTTGGTAAACTAAAGAGGATAAAGATGATGCTACATCTTTCACCTGATCTCAGTGCTGCCACTGACAACAATAACAAGGAAATGCAGTGGTGGTTAGGGATAATGACTCTTTTCTTTACAGGTTTTACAAACTCTTAAAGGCTCCCATGCTGCAAATCAGCACCCGATTAACACCAAAGGCCTCCCCTTTCCCCTCTCTGCTTTCATCTCGCCAGTGATCTAACCTCTGAGGGAAATGGAGACTGTGGACTTGTCAAAACCGAGTCTGTGGACAGTCTGCGTCTTGTTATTTGCACCTCAACAGGTTTCCCCGAAGCCAAGAAGGAATAAAACTTGGACGAGCTCAGTGGTTTTTTCTTCTTCTTTTCTCCTCAAAGCTTAGAGCGGCAAGGAAATGGTCATTATGCTTCATCATAACCCCATCGTGGTTCTATTGAAAAATGTCAAAGCAGCTCTTAAATTCTATTATTTTCTTGGACCTTTCTACGCATGAGATGTGATCGCTTTGAACTTGAATGTCAGAAAAGAAGAAATTCAATCTGACCCACTCAAATGCTTTTCACTGACAACTGAAGAAAATCCTCCCAGGTTAACGATAGGTCAGCACTGAATGGGGGACTTAGGCCTATACATTTACAGAGTCTCTGGAGGTGGGCTATCTGATGGTCCATCTGGGTAGAACGCACAATAGGACTGGATCACAGGTGAGCCACAGATGGTAGAAGTATGTGTATCAGTGTGTCTATAATGGCCCCAGTGATTTATAAACTACTGTTGGTGGGCTGTAGGGTTATATTTTAAACAAACAGTCAGTTACAGTATTCAACCTTTTTTATTTTCTCATGGATCGTACATTACTAACATTGCACCAGTAACAGCTCATTTTCTTTCATAGTCATTGTGCAGGAAGTGCAAGTAAAACACACAATCAGATTTGAATAATTACAACTTTTACACATAACCAAAAAGTATTGATCTAACTCGACAACCTTTACCCTCGTCATCAAAACATATGCATGCTCCGTCTTCCAATACTGGTTTGAAATGAAAGCTAATTAAAGCAAGACTATCACCTTTGCTGAAAAGCATCAACAAGTAATACATATGGGATAATAATAATAATTCATATAATAATAATATTTACAACATTTCATAATGAATGAGTAATAAGGTGTCAGTCAGTTCTTCTTTCAAAAGTTTCATTGTCTGGCTGTAAAGCGATGAAACAATACATCAGAGGTCGTACTTCAGTCGCTCAATATCAATAGCAGGTTTGTGTATGCAGCCCCATGCTCTCCAAATGTTCAAAAGTTTAAAGAAATAGAAAGTTTACAATGAAAAAGTCATTTTTGATGTTGTCTACATTGTAGTATACCCTTATGTGATGTGTACTTCAAAGAAACCTCTTCAAAGCATGTACAAGGATGTAGTAACACAGAAACACACACACAGAAACACACACACACACACACACACACACCGAGGGATATTTCTGATGACATGACACATTCTGTAGGTTTGCCACACTCGGGTCTATTAGGAGCATGTTTATTTGAGTCCGGCTCAACAACATATAGTATTTTATTACTAAAGCACCGACATAGGACTTTCAATGTGCTTTCAGGAAATCACAACCACTTATTAAAGTCTAGACGCAACATAAAACCATCAGAAGTCCTGGAGTAAGCGCTCACAGGCTCTCATGGACAGAGCTGTCAGTGTCTGCTCAACCACGTTGGTTTTCCAGCGCTGTGTGTGCAGAGTTAGGAGAGATTTATTGCAAACATCGGTACATTGATCGAAATGGATGGTGACAGAGCAAAAGGAAGCCAGTTCGCTACATGCATCACACAGAAGTAGAACGAGGACACAAACAACATCTCAGGTCATTATCCACCACTTTATTTCTGGTGATAACAATGGTCTACATGAAAAGGATTTAACACACAAAACAAGGTGTGCACAGAAGTATAAATCAGATTTTCTTGAAGATGAATCATGTTCACTTCAACTCGAACAGATAGTTGCTTTTTCTTTTACTGACGGTTTCCTTCGCAGCAGAGCAAAGACATTCCACAATATCCAGAGGTCTCCCACCTGCATCACGGTAAAGATGTCCGAGCTAGTTTTACAATCTCTGAAACTGCATTTAACCGCCATGCAGGAGAAAAAAAACCTGTGGGCAGGGCTCAAGGGAGTAAGAAACCTTTAGTTTTAAAACAAGCAAGTACACAGAGCGCTAAAGGTAAACCCACGAGTTTAAACAGATCATCCTAATATGATTAGAATTAGTCAGGAAAGCAGGAACTTGTTTTGGAGTCTCAGCAGAGGGGTGCAGTCATTCATTTGTGAGCTGCTTATGTAACCAAGACACTTAAGTGTTCTTATTGGTGATGCGAGCACACTGCAACATAAAGTTCACCCTACAAAAGAGCTTTAAAAGACGTTATACAACAAGTAAAGGTCATCTGATGAGCCTCTAAGTGTGAGCCTTGTCATTTTGAACAGTGACTCACCACGGCGATAACTGTGACTTAACGACCTTTAGCAAAAGAGACGAGAACATTTGAGGGCCATTTGGCTCGGCCTCCGGCAGCATGTTGACATTCAAAGAGAAATCGTGGGCACTTTTGGAATGAAAGCATTTCTCGAATCTTTTAGCAAGACATTGAGATAGAGAGCACAGCAAGGTGAAAGGAATGGGTCTGCCTGTGTCTGTGCACAGCAACAGGTCTCAGGAGTCCGGAGGTCTGGCCCACTCTTCAAATGTTTGTTGGGGAATGTGCAATTATGGAGGCCAGGCCTTTGATCCAGGTTTTCCATCAGGGCTAAATTGTCCTCACATTGAGCGCTGCAGTGTATCCTTGGGCACTCCTTTATATTCTGCTGCTCTTTCATGTGCACCCCTCTGGAACTCAAAGCATCCCCTCTTGAAAAGTGAGCTTTGGCCTGTCCATGCTCCAGTGCAGGACGAAAGGAGGCCAGTGTGCGTGTGTTTGTGTGTCTGTTTGTGTGTCTGTTTGTGTGTGTGCGTGTGTGTGTGTGTGAGTAAATTACGATACAGTAAGTAAAAAGTAATTTTAGAGAAAGAGTCAAGAGTTTGTTTGTGTAAGGGGCGAGTTGTGCGGTAAAACAGAATATAAAAGTGCTGATGTATATGGATGTGTTTGGAGGGGTTGAATTTCATATTGCATGTTTTTAAGCGTGTGGAAGAAGTGTTTGTGACAGGAAGTTTGTGTGCCTGCGCTTGCGTGTGTTTGAGTCCGTGATTGTGATTCTTTCCACATGCTCCCATGTGTTATCTGTCCTACTCATTATAAGCACTCCTGTCAGATTAACCAGAGGGACTTTCTCTCTTTCTTTCTTTTTGCTGCAAAATAGGGACCTCAGTTTCCCATTGTATTCAAACATCAAGGTTGAATCATTTATGTGCTTTTCCCTGAATAATTCGCTTATAAACGGAATGCACTATGAGTTAATGTGAGCAATCGCAGAGGCTTTTAATACCAAGTGGCCGCCTCAGTTCATCAGATCACATTTCGCCCTGTGTTCTCTGTGTGTCCTCATGTGACTTATATGATAATGATGATCGATAACATGTAAGCCTCTATAGTAATCAACTGCAAAGTGAGACCATTTGTTTGATAAGGAGGTAAAATAACAATGCGTATAAAGGTGTTTCAATGGAATGTGGAAAGGAAGGCTTGGCCCAGATACCTGCTGGCTACACCGGAAAAAATGAAACATATCCGTCATCGGACCGGCAGTCGATGGGTCTTTGGGTACTCACTTGACCAAACCTATTGGTGATCCTGTGTTACCGGTATCGTGAAGCTGGTTCTCACCTGTCTCTGTTAACAATGGGGTGTCTAGCTACGAGCGGAGGAGGTGAGTTGTTAACTGCTACATTACAAGCCACAAAATCAGAAACAGCATTGAAGTATTGAGATGGGCTAAAACGGTCAGGTGATAGCAGGGAGCCATTGGGATAAATGTGACAAGCTTCTACTTGTCATGGACATAAAGGTTTTATGCTATTATTCAGATGCTCATCGCTGCAATTTTAAAGACGAGGACATCATGTACCACAGGGACGGCTACCAGGTTTGTGTCTCACCTCAATATTTGCTCATCTGATGATTCTTAGCAAGACTTAGCAAGAGTGATGAGATGATCGTGGTATAAAATGTTACCTTGAAACTTTAAGTATGAGATAAGAGTTCAGCAAAAGACCTGTTTAGGAACACACAGCTCAACAAGCGGTTTGATGGAATTCGTGGGTATCGTATTTCATCAACTTCCTGCGGTTAAGGTAATAGCTTAATCCCACAGCCCCCCGCACTGTATCAGCCTTCTGCACCCCGGCCCCAACCAGTTCAACTGCTCTCGGAGTTTGGAAGACCTCAGCTGCTGAGCTGTGTTGAGCCGCTGTGTTGAATAGCTGCAGGAATGTGTTTTAAGTGGTCTCTGCGTTTTGGATGAGGCCAGGCTCCGCACTTAAAACCCCCTCCTCCCTCCTCCCTCTCTGCTGGCGAGCTGCCAGGCTCTGCTGCAAGGTGGTGGGTCCCCTCTGAAGGTGATGGTGTGAGAGTGAGTGCGCATTACGAGCGTGTTGGTGGGGGCGAGCCTTCGTTAGTGGCTCCCACTGTGGCGAGGAGAGCTCTGACGTGATGTCTCCGTCTCTGAAGTCTGTGCCTCTTCCACCATTGTTCACTGTCACTCCACTCCATATTAAACATGCATCTTCTACACACCCAGAGGCCATGGGTAACCTGCACCATGTCTGAATATCCACTTGGCCCTTCAATAGATTTATTCAGTTTTATCCACAGCCAGCCACTCTCTCCAGTTCTGCAACAGAGGAGTCAAGCCGGAGAACATAGCGTTTTATCTTTCAGGGGAATAAGCCACTATGAGTATTAAATAACAATTAAATGAATTGGAGATCACACACACGTCGGATGACCGTGAGACAGCCTCATCTTGTTTGAATTTACCAACGCGGCCACACAGACCAAAAGAGATCCTCCATGCCTTTGCTGTTGTACAGAAGGTTTCAGGAAGCAGGAGTAGAAAGAGATATTTCAATCCGATGAGACACATTCCCTTTTGATAAAAATGCATTACCACAGACAAAGGGAGGCGCTTCGTAGAATTAGATCGGACTGGGACCGGTGCCGATGAGAGCTTGGCTGGCTGCCCTGGCAAGCCACACATGAGCGTATTTAATTGCCAGACAGACCAGAATAATTCTTCCATAATCTGAATTTATACAGTCACTTGAGTGGGGCCATAACACGCTGACAGTGTGTGTTGGGTATCAAGACAGAGTGCCTGGCGCACATCAGTAGAGGCAGAGAAAGAGACAGACAGATAATGTGGGTATTGTCGAGACCAAAGGCCCCATCACTGTACCAGCAACTGTAATAGCCACGAACAAGCGCTCCTTCAGAGCCGACCTTCCGCGTCTCCGTCAGACAGCGACAGGGAGACATAGAAACGCCCCTCAGCCCTTGACAGAGCGCACTTGTCTGGAGACGACTTTTCAATCTGGTTATCTTGTGAATGCAGACATGCGAGGGCCTCTCTGTGCCCTGCAGAGTCAGTGTAGGAGTGAGAGCGACCTTGCTTCCTCTCAAGGGTCTTCGGAGTGCCACATTCATTAGAGACCTCCTGTCATGAAAAGAGGATAGACAAGTGTGTGTGTGGGTGATTTCTTTACGCATGCTGTGCATGCATGTGTATGTGTGCTGAGGTGCCAACATCTTCAGTGAATGATAGGTACCTCCAGTAAGGTTAACCCCCACCCCCCCAAGCGTCCCTGTGTTTTTTTCCTTGACCCCTCCAAGAGGTCGCCTTGCCTTGTTGCATCTGTCCCACTCTGGAGACACTCAAGGAGAGCGAGTGCTTTTTAAAAGGCGGGATGCAAGGCTAGTCTTCTCTTGCAGTTGTAGATCTTTCATGCCTGCATGGCTCCGTCCTTGAAGAGCCATGAAGGATTATTCTGTGTGGTCCAAACGTTCACCGATAACACGGTAGTCAAACGTCCAACTTCTGGGACTTCCAAAATCCTGAACGACTTGTTAGAGGGCCTTTGAATCGTTCTCATTTCCTTCTTAGCTTCATCTATTTGCATAAAGGGCTGCAGGAGAACGTTGATATTTACACAATTATTCAATCATTCCTGCTTTTCGTATGTCGTGAATTTTCTTTTCTTTTAGCAGGGTAAAAGGAAAGCCAAATGTCTTGACGATTGATTAGAATATAGCTGTCATTTTATTTCCCCTGCACATTTCTGCCATGCATGTTTTCAACTCAAATCTGGCCACAGTCTGTTTTCCTGCTGTCTTTGCGATATCGTTTGGCCTGCCATCTTCCAAAAGTAATTGAACTGGAAATAGGTTGCTTTACAGAACGATTGAGTTTTGAGTCTGTGGGTAAATCTGGTCATCTGGAAAGTACATAATAGAGGTGCATCTGCAGGCCCATCTGCTATCTACATCCAGCCCGATGCACGACATTAGATATTATCTTCCGGATGAGGTGGATGTGTTTTGGGTTTGGAGGCAATCTGATGATTTTTTGACTTACTGAATGTATTCTCTCCTTTAGCAGGGGGTATGTTTTCATCCTTCCCTCTTTTCCGGGTGATTAATGGTTTGGCCCCAAGTGAGCAGTAAGTACTTTTCATTGCTGAGGGCGGTGCACAATACCTACAGCGCGGCGGAGCTGTTACTGCTCAACACCAGCTATTCTGGAGTCTGTATGTTCAACTGAAGGTGAAGAATAAACACGCTTGCATATACCTCCCCCATCATGCATTCTCAGTACTAATCTGTCCCCCGAGTATCAGCCCTAATTGGAGCTCACTGCCTCAGCTGGCCCATCAGCAACGTAATCCCATCCAGAATCACGAGTAATTGAAGGTGGGCGACCAGAGGTGACTCTGAAGCTCAGCTTTTCCAATAGAAATTAATTTAGCCCACCATCAAGCAATTGCATAAGAAACGCAACCTTTCCAGCTCAATAACAAATTCAATTGCAAACTCTCCATCGCCAAACTCCAATAATATAACTCTGAAAATATCAAATGCACTAGACATTCTTATTATTCTATTATTGTGGTAAGCCATGAAATTGCAAACTGTAAGAAAGAACTTTCCAGAGTTGTACAACTACATGATGGATGTGGCTGACACATTCAATAGCCTGGCTCCTCGAAACATTCATGCAACATGGAGCAGAAACTCGAGGCCTCAGCCGTGAAGTGATGGGCTGGACGCGGCAGAGGAACCCCCTGCTTGGAAACAATTAAGGCTGAAGAGATGCCCTCTAAATCATCTCTCTGTGGTCGGCTACAAAGGAAAGATGGCGTTTACAACGACAGCCTTTCAGTGTGCTTACCCTATAGTCTTTGCAGAAATGTAACTGGCTGTCTTTCTTAAGCTAATAATAACACAGAGAGAGGATTTTTTTTCTACTTTCCTGTATTCGGGCTGTGTGTAGTCTGTATGAGTCAGCAGAAGCGTTAATGTTGCTGTACGCTAAAAGTATTTCCAAATACATAGTGCAAATATCTGTAATACTAATATTTAATTTGTTGAATTAAAAGAGATTGAAGACAAGAAACAACAGCACGTGAAGGGAGAAGTAACACATAAAGGATTGTGGAATGTTATAATTACAGTAATTTGGATGAATTACATGTGGCTACTGCACTCTGGGTGAAATGCATTGTATGCTCTCCATGGCTAGGCTGTCATTAGTGAATGTGTGGGAGGACCTTCTCAGTGTGGAGGTGACCTCACACTGTAATCAAATGGATCCATAGGTTAATAAATATGCACTGCCTAGGAGAAAAACAAAGGCGGTTTGCAAACTTCTAAAGCAACTTCTAAATATCTGCTTGTAGAAATTGGTCTCTTTTGTCTGCTGTAACAGTGTTTTACAGCCCCGATGTGTTGTATATGACTGTGTCAAAGCTTAACATGGGTCACAGGATGTCGGACTGTGAGAAATCCGCTTATGAGTGAATACATGAAAGCAAAGCAGGGTACTGAGGTTCACAAAACTACATATTGTGATAGAGATTGAGAGAATGAGGACACAAGCGAGGAAATGGAGAGAGGAGGGGAGAGTTCAACAGTGAGGGAGCTAGTGGGGAGGGCAGAGGGAGGGATAAAAGCAGGAGGCCCAGACAGGCTAGAACAAGAAAGCAAAGAAAAATATCTAATTGGAATCAAGTGTCCTGACAGAGTGCGTGGGTGTCTGAATTCCGCAAAGCGTGCTGCTTTTCCACTTACAAAAAAAGAAGTGGAAGAGTGGAAGAGAGACAGGAGGAAAGAAATAATTGAAAATCCCCTTGCATTTGAGTAATTTTTATTTCTGGGCGGGTTCGGGTTCGGTTAAGACAAATGATAGAAGGGAGTGGAGAACGGCCACAACAGCCTTTCCATTCCAAACTCCTTGTTGCTCACAGGCGTTAGACACCACTCTGCCTGTGTGGTTGGCTTTCAGACAGAGGAAATGCTACCCGATGACAGACTGAAACCACCAATTGAATTTCCAATTCCTAATGAATCCTAATTGCTAATGAGGGTAAGGACTGTGTGTTCCTGTGTGTATGTTCCTGTGAGGAAGGGTGGAGGGGCTCAAAGGGCACTGCTGCCTTTCAAGGGGTCAGTTTCCGAGACAGTTTTCTGAAGAGGCCTGAGTTACAGGGTTATCCCTGAACACACATATCTTTGGATTTCATTCATAACTGCAAGTGGGGGAGTCTATTTGATGACCATAACCACTTGCACGCTAAACTACTTACTTGGAGGAATAATTCAACATTTTGGTGCTAAATAAGAAGCTAGTGCCAGCAGCCAATTGACTTAGCTTAGCATAAGTACTGGAAACAGAGGAAAACAGCTAGCATGGCTCTGTCCGAAGGTAACACAATCCATCTAACAGCACATTTAAAGCTCAATAAGTAATATGTTATATATCTTTTGTTTAATCTGAGCAAAAACCTAAGTGTAAAAACGACAAGTTGTGGTGCAATGGAGTCTTGTCTTCACCGACTTGCACACGGAAGAAGTTTGTCTTCAGGGCTTTCTGCCAGCAATCTCCTTAGGTATGCAACAAACCTATTTGGTCAGGTTCAGGAAAAGAACCAGGGTTTGGGCTTAAATGAACCATTTCTGGCAGAAACCCTGAAGAAGAACTTCTCCCATGTGCCACCAACTCTCAAACTCTCACAAGACTTATTGCGTTGAATCTTGAAGACAAGAATCTTCTCATCTATGACTTCGCAATAAGTTTATTTCCTAAAATGTCAAACAGTTTCTTTAAAGTAATGATGGATTAGTCCTTTAGTATAAAGAAGATGTCAAAATACTTTTGTAAAGGTGGTTTATACAGAATTCAGAGCATTTCTACGACTCTCAACATGAAGACGGCTCAGCCGGCGGATCGCAGCTCACGGTGCAAGCAGCATGAACATTGCAAACAATGGCAACGGACAAAGCAACGGTGCTGACAGAGCTAACAGTGTTTACCTGAGGGGGAACCAGATGGTGGGTCCTACGCTTCTGCAACGATACCCTCGGTCGGGACTCGTGCTGTGAAATCAGCTGTAACCGCTGCATGAGTGCAGTGCAGGGAGGCAGCCGTGACCTAACCTGCAGAGCACACACACATGCACTTAAAGGCACACAAGACCGGCCCGGCTATGTCAACAAAGCAAGGAGTGGTTTTGATTACAGCACACGATTCATTCTCTGCTCAGGTAGACTCTCCACTATATCTTTACACAGGAAATAGTTGTTTTTTTGTTGTTGCCAAAATAATGATCCGAATGTCGAAAAAGAAACCTTTGAGTCAAGATGATATAAGAGAGTAAAGCGTAAACCCACAGCCAAATTTTTGTTCGGTAAAAAAAGTCCAGATCACGTAGATCACGGGCATGCACACAGTACATGGTCACTGCTGAGTGTATGATGCTTCATGGCACATTCAAAAGTCTTCACACATTCCTCCATGTTGTTGAAAGTAGATCAAGGCTTTGTGCTGGAGTGTGGAAATGATATCTCAGCCAAAGGGACGATGTCTTCTCTATCCGCTGACCTTTGCTTGTTCAAGGTTATTCTTGCAGTTTGCCTCCAAGTCCTGGTGAGGGACTCGGGGCCCCCGCAGACACTCTGCCTGACCACCAGGCAGAACCACAGGATATAGCTTTACACATGACACATATATATATGTATCTCAAAGGAAGTTGGCCAGATTTCAGCATGATATGCATGTCAGTGTTTTTCTTTTTTGACTGATAATGTTGTAACTGATGAAAATCAATCTGTGGATGTTTTCCCATCAGGCTGTACTGTGCTGTTGCTCCTGCTGTGTGGGCTTCCCCTTCAGAGTCCACTGGCGGAGCACCGTGCTTCTCTGGTTTAGGAGTGCAGACACAATGCTGTCTCTCTTTGTCTCCTACTCTTTTTCTCTCTTGTTCTCTTGAACGCAAAGCTCCTTGAGAGGGTGGTGTTTGTGTTCTACTTTGGTGGCTCGCTGCCCCCCCATCCCCCAAATAACACTTCCCCCAAAGTAATACAGATGAGTGTGGACGGAGAGAAGGGTGGGTGGGGCTTAATAATATTGTGTACCCCAAGACCCTCCAACGCAATACAGGGCCACCCGGGCAGATGCCAACTGCAAGGTGACAGAAACTGACAGGGAAAGTGTTTAAGTTCCCGTTTAGTTGAGATTATTGAACAACTATTAACTTGTAAACATCATGAAAATTAGGATCAGTCTTTGCACTGAGTTCTATATTTACAATATAATGTGTGAAGTGCAAAATAATGACAGCCAACTGTATTCTTTGGTCATGCTATGTGTTAATTAGTCCCACTTGTGATGCTGTAATTAGTGGTTAGAAGTAGAGCAGAGACATTGTTAGTTCGGGGTGACGTTGGCGCAGTAGGAGTTACATCTGTAGCCATAAAACATTCCAAACAAATAGGGCTCCGAGTCAGTTTTCCCACATATTTCTTAAATGGAACACCAGGTTTTTGCCCCTTTACTTACATCCCACCACCTGTGACAGGGGGAGCAACCGGGGACCACTTTGAGAGTGTAATTGAAACCCTAAGACTCTCTCTGTGGTGGACACGCTGTTTGAGGCTCACAGGGCGCAGAGGGAAACTTAACTCCAGTTATTGTTCGCTGTATAACCATAATCAAGGGAACTCCCTTTCTCACAATAAAGTCAAAAATAGTGGTATGAAGTGAGAGTCCTCTGCTGATAAAATGCATCATGTGCAATGTATAGTTATTTGTGGTTGGTCTGGACAGAAAAAAATAACATAATGGAAATCTAGCGTATTAGAGCAACTCTGTGGGGCCACTTGTGCTCCAGATGCAGACAGGAGGACATTTTTCATTGGAGACGGTGTTACTGCTGCATTGTTCTGCAGCATATCTACACTTGACATTCAACTGGAGCCGCGAGGCAGTGTTAACCTTCCTTTCTCTCAAAGACTCTCAGCCGAACACTCTCATCCTGACACACCCCTCAAAGCATAAACATTATGAGATTCCAGGCCGATAGCTAGACAGTCCTTCTCTGGGAAGGCCATCCTTCACAGGTCATTCATCCCGTTCAGTCAAAGGTCAGAGCAAAGCCTTCGGAGGCCGGTTCTAGGTCATATAATTTTAGAAATCTGGCAGGAGGCGGCTGGTTAAGATTTTTTTTTTTTTAACTAATTTAATCCTTTTTTGTCAAATGTCATACAACAGATTCAGTCTCTGAAGTCAGGGATCATTAGCAAAAATAATATTTTCATACCACCTCCAGTAGTTATAAAACCCACTGACCACAACAGCTAAGAGCCCTCATCCCTTGAAAAAAACATGTTTTTCAACTGCAGACTGAAACACTTGATAAGCGAGCCCCCTAAACACACTGTGAGTGTGCTCATGACAACCAAATTCAGAGATATAAAGAAGCAAAGAAAACTTGCTTGCTTTTGTAAAATATATAACAACGATGGGACTTGCACCTATTCAAGGCTATTTAAAGAGAAATAAAGTGCATTTCTTAATGATAACCAATCATACTCACTCTGTAAAAAAAGGCCTTTTCACACACAGTGGCACATTCTAAAATGTCGGCATGATCCAACTCCACTGAGCCTGTAGTTGTATGTTTTTCTTTTTCTTTTTTATAAATAAGACACTTCCTGCTTCGTACAGACCAAATAATCCAAACCCAGCTCAAGTGTGACCTTTTTAGAGACTGAAATGATCCAGTACAAAGTAAATAACTTTTCATTTACCTGACTTAAAGCACAGTCATTAAAGCGTGCCTTCAAGACACGCATAGCGGCACAGCTTGATACGGTTTAACAAATGTCACTGATCCTGTAATAACATGTGATTGACCAGCCCATGTTGTTTGTCTACTATGTTGGCAAAGAGATGTATTCAAAAGATATTAAATGGCGGAACGTGCTGTGTTTATCCTCTAAATAACTGTGTTCCTTACGGCCGACCTATGTTGTTATGAAGAGAAAGGGCTGTTTTAAGTTTTTGCAACCATCCTCCTCATGTAACACAACTTTGTCCAAGCGTGTTAAACAGTCACGCAATACCTCTCGCAAACTGTTAACGAGGCTGCACTGATCATCTCAGCCATGCCACGGCACATAAACAAGTATGATGTTTGTTTTCTGACCTCTGAGGAGAACTCACGGTGTCTCTTATTGTAACTAATGGCGAAGAACTTGCGCTGCCTCGCCCCTAACCCTGTCCAGATGGGACGTCGGAACATCGGTTCGGAAAAGTTAAAAATAGTCCACAAAGTAACACTTCATCGATCATTTCTCGGCCCTGTGGCAACCAGCTGAAAGAGAACAAACCGCGTCACTTTTTCTCAACAACGAAGGAGATGCTGGCGGAGCTCTGACATTTACATGGATGTTGCTTTCTTTTTCTTTTTTTGTACAGTAAAGAAAAGAAATTCTCAAAGCTTTTAATTCAGACCATTCCTCTTTGAAATTCTCAGATTCAAGCATGCAGAACATAGCAGCGTATATTCCAGCACTTTGCAGTGAACGAATTCATGAAATCCAACATGGAGCTGGGATTATTTTCCTTTGCTGTTAACACCAACAGATAAAGCACTGTTGTCAAGCTCATTTAGGTAACTGTTAAATTACATGATTCTCCAAGAGGGAAAGTGAATCAGGACCATTTTAGTTCTCAACGTTGCTTGTGAGATGACTCAGGCAGAGGGCTGCGTACACAGAAGTTTCACAGAGACTCACTCATCCCTTTCTCCTCGTATTACTGCACACGCATATACTGTGGTTGTATAATGTTTTAGCTCAGGTGTTGTGGTGATATGTGCCTCAGGCCCCAAAGTATGTTATTTTCAACAGTGTGCATGCCGTGACATACTTCTGGTACTGGTTGGTTAGTTGTACATGCAAAACTGCTGTTGCAGGTGTGTGTGTGTGTGTGTGTGTGTGTGTGTGTGTGTGTGTGTGTGTGTGTGCTGGCATGTGTGGGTGTGTTTTAACGTGTTATCTTTCAAGGGAGGAAGAGTAAAAGGAAGTGAGAGAGGAAAAGCGCGAGTCGGATCGAGCTCAACGCGGTTCACCACAGATGGTTATTGTTTAGAATTCCAGGGTCATGATCTCATGCTGCGCTCTCCCTCTATCTCACAGACCCTGTAGGCTATGAATTAATCAAACGAAACACAAGCCTTGATATTGTAAGTACTCTACAACTATCAGATTACCGACTACAGCCCCCGTCAACAGAAATCGGATTACTTCAGCAATGGGCAGAGACACTTGTGATAATAGTTGTGGCCAGCGGCGCTTTGGAAAAAGAACGGGAGCACTGCCAACTTTCAGGAATCTATTCACTAATCTTCAATACATCTGCAAGCATCTCACCTTGAATCTGTGTGACAGAGGTAGACTTCCTTCTCTCTCTTTCTACTGTGTTTACTTTACTGTTAACCAGGGGGGATATCCTGTCGATTCACCCTCTCTTTCTTCTCCCTGTGTCTTCTCTGCCAATCGCAGTCGCAGGCGCAGTGAGGATGTCAGCAGGAGAAGCCTCCGATAGATAACGCTCCAAAAAAAGCCTCTTTGTTTGCACAAGGCAACCAGCAAAGAAGCCTTTGATGGGATGAAGGGTCCCGCCTGTCACCCACTGCCTCACACCTCCCATTATCTCTGTCTCCTCCTCCGTGTGTCTGATCCCCGTGCAAAGCGACGCGGGACTGAAGCATTTAGCTGCTGTCAGTCAGCGAGAGCGGGGCTGCGGAAGAGGACACGGAGGAGCTGTCTTGGCTGACTGCTGGCAAACGAGCCACAGAGGCCCCATTACTTTCCCTGCTTGTCAGGAAGGAGTTAACCCCAGGGGGGAGGCCAAACATTAGGCTCAATGGTAACTGAGTGTGTAATTAATGCCGCAATGTGTCCAGTCCCCAGGACCTTCTCAACCTCGGGACCCGTTCTCAGACTCTGGAAGAGAGGGAGAGGTCAGCAGGAGGAGAGGGGGGCATCCGGGCCCCCTTATGCCACTGCATCTGTCCAGAGAGGGGATATAGTCTCCGTCAGGGCCTCAGGCGAATGACCCTTGTCAGCCATAAAGTTATGGGAGACAACAGATTGGTCTCCGATGATGGATGTGAAGAAGGAGGGCATTTCACAGTCCCATGATTTACACTGACTTCTTCCTAAAACTTTTGATGTTTGGTAGAAAATGGATTTAATGGCTTGACCGCAGCATAATCGGCCCAAATTAAATCACTTTGGTAATTGTTTGCTTGTAGTTGTTTGCGTAACAATTTTCAAATACCTTCTGGTGTATAATTTATGCCAGCAAGTTTAACGAGCTCTGTTTGAAAAAGCTATTTAAAGAACAGGCATCATTTTGAGAATGTCCGGTTACAATATGAATAATAGATCCATTGAAATATTTTGGCACAGTTGCTGAGGGCTAACAAATGACTTTGCCTCTGTCCCTCTAGACTGTTGATAGTAGATTAGCCTAATCACTACAGCATCAATCAGGATGAATGCTTTTCTATTTGTTAGGGAGGCTGCTCTAAAACGGTTTCTGCTGTGCAGCAAATTTACACGTTGCAGATATTGTCAGTTGTTTCTGACTCTGCCAGTTTGAAGGAGTAGAATTCGGACATGTTAAAGCCTGTTGTGGCTTGGGAGGGGACAGGTCATGTCCTGTCCAGTTACATCAAAGTAGCTACTGGAGTGTGCGCAGATATCTGGTTGGCAATATGTGGTTCGGGTGCGTCGGGGCTAGTTCTCCCTGTAACGGCTTTATTGATGGATGTCCTTAAAGCGAAGACAGATCTTATCGTGGCTCATATTTTGTTTGGCATCTTGCAGAGATTCCTAAACTTCTTACTTGTTCCTAGATCCGAGGTTTCAGTGCAGCTATGCCTTAGTTAACTGGAGCATGGAGGCTTTGACAGCATTTCTAAGTTGTATAAATAAACATGGAAAGACGTTCGTAGATTTACACTTGATCTGGGAAAATATTGCTGTCGACCATGCCATTCCATGTTTGTTTCAGATGCCGCTAACTGGTGATTAAGTGCATTTTTGGCCCTGACCGAGATCAGTCAGCCAGTCAACAATAGTGTGATTGGTTGCTTCGTCAGAGTTCGGAGTAAACAAATAACATGCTTTAGTAAGAGACTTGAACCAGAAAGGAAACTGGCATCTGCAACCACGGCCTCAAGTCACGGCCTCCTATGTAGCTCTCCCCACCAGGAATCTTGATGACCAAAAGCCATCTAACTCTCTTGTCAATGGTGGTGAGAGCCGCTCCACCACATGTGAGCATTCCTGGGGCACCACGGCCTCGCCACAAGCTTATATTTATCGTGGTGTGGTTGAAACGCCACAGAGGAGCCCACAGCCAGCACATGGCTAAAGGAACACACACACACACACACATGCTGTATGCTGTCTGGCCTCACTCTGATATGTCTGTCCAGCTCATCTCCTCTGGAATATAGACAGAATCAGCAATATTGTCAATGTCGGCAGACCAACTCATGTAAAACAAGTATGGCAGCCACAAAGTCACCTCCCATCAAGATCAGTGTGCTGCAACTTGCTTAAAGGGTGACCTGCCAGACTTGTACAGGGTAATTACTGCTCTTCTTAGTCTTTTGTGTTTTTAATTAACCAAAAGTTAATGGAGTTTAATCACGAACACCAAAAAAGTCCCCCGTTTTTACAACGCAGTGAGTGTGTGTTTTAGGAGATATAACTACTGTCAGATAGGTTGTGTCTGACACACACAGGCCATTAGCAACCAGTAAGAAGTGCGGGGAGTCCTTCCTCTGGGCCCTTTGATTGTGGACTGTCTTAGTAGTTTTAGTGGTGCTTGGCTATTATCATCCTCCAAGGTAACATGCAATGGTGCTTTTATGTCTTCCCTGAACTTTGGACCCAGCTGGATGTATTTAGAACTGTTATAATGTAACAGAGGTTCAAAAGATTTCACTACCTTCCATTTAGCTCCCCTGCTGACACTGTTGGGCCACTTTAATATGCTTCCACACAGAGTCTGGATCTCATCATGGCCATGTGAGGGAAGAGGGAAAGGTGGGTGGGTTGACAGGGGGGCTGGCTTTACAGGGAGAATCAATGTGATAAAGTACGGATCCATTAGCCGCAGTGGTGGTGAAGCCTGACAGATACAACGGACTTGTGGGCTGATTAGAACAAGTGGAGGGGGCGACATTACATGAGGGACATTATGTTGTGTTAATTGCTATCAAATGTGGCGCAATCCTTTGTTTTGACTGGATTTTAGCAGCTCATTTTCTGCTTTTAAAGTGCGATATTTGATGACAGTAACATTTGGAGGTGTTTGAAAGAAAAGCAATACCAAAAACCACACTTTCACAGTTTCATGATACCTCACAGCCCCCGACTCCACTGGACCAGAGTGTCAGCCCAGGCATGAGTACAGAGTGTTTTCCTAGGCTATGGCGTCACTTTCCCCTGGCCTCTCTGGAGTGTGGTGGGACGCTGTAAAACTTTACTGAGGGGAGTAGTGCGACATGGGAGTGCCTCACCTCCATTAAAGTCCTTGCCAGGGTGCTGTGGCATTTAAACACTCATAAATAAATAACGGTGAGATCTTCAACCCCCTAACATGGAGTTCCCCAGTCTGAGGGGGAACAGTAGGGGGGACCGCAAGGGGTACGACAGAGAGGGAAGGGTCAGCCGAGGCGTTCTGGTCTGATACCAAACAAAATGACTCTCAAAAAAACTTTACAGAAACCACTAATACCCACTGGCCCTCTGTAGTTGCACAGAGCCTCAGCCAAACCTCTGCTCCCAGGGAGAACGAGGCCACCAATATATTCATCTTACCCTGGGTGTTTTTCTTACTCTTGTTTTACAGGCGAGGGGTTAAGTCACCAGCATCTGGAGGCCAATTCTGCAATTGAGGGAAGGTCAGCGCAGGAGCAGGCTTTTTTAATACTGTGAAATAAATTGCTGAACCAACTGGTAATGTTGGAGTGGGTGAGGGCAGCTTGCACAATGTAAATGGCAGTCAGGTGTGACATTAATAGCCTATATCCTGCTCTTGGCAGTATGCGTTTGTGCCTGTAGTTGGGAGAGCGACGAGCGAGTGCGTGGTGCCGAGCCGTGGATTAATCGGCTGGCAGGATCGACATACTGAGTGAGACGGAGAATTGGGAGCGAGTGGCAGAAAGCATGTGAGCAGCAGAGCAGGCTGACATCACCAGAGCCGATAGAATCAAAGTTCTGGTTGTAAACGAGCCCACCAGTCCAGAGCGGAGGGGCTGGGCTGTGTCAGCCTCCTGAGGTAATGCACACTGCTGTGAGGGCTGTTTGCTCTGCATGCGGAGGATTTGGAGGGAGTTTGGGTGGGCCTTTCGATGTGGCGTCCTCCCGGTGTCTAGAGGGACAGTGCTGGTGAGGTGAGATTGATCTGCAGTCGCAGCCGAAGCCCTGTGAGACCGACACCGAGCAGAATGAAGAATGAAGACAAACGACGGCCCCTGCAACGGCCAATGATCTTCGTCGGTTACCCAGAGAGGCAGAGAACGAACAGGACAAGAGCAAGAGCATCGTGTGTTTACCCAGGTGTGTGTTGTAGCTTGCCAGCTGCTGTGGAACAATATTGAAAGCAGACTGAAAGCTTAGCTGTGTGTACAAACCTGAGTAAGAAGAGCGTGTCCTTTTCAAAAAATGGCTTGGTTTATTATTTTCTGAAGACAAATCAAGGCTGGGCACTCCCTCAGAAACAAACTTTCCCATACTCCTAGAGTACCTTTCCTTATCTCAGTAAGTGGAATTTCCCCCAATTGAGATGATTTAGATGTGTATGTTACAAAAGGAACTACAGTAAGTTTGGTGTCACTGAGCACAGGCTTGCAAAGTGTTCACAATAGAGACATAACTGAAATGTAATTTGAATTAATCCAAGCAGTTTGGCCTCTCATTTTCTTAATATTCCAACAGCTTTTCAAAGGATTTGTACATCAACACGTAACGCTGCTCAATGAATAGGACCAGAAATGCAGAGGTGGTTTTGCAGAAAGGTTTCTGGCCTGCCTACTTAGTGTATATCTATAATACTGTGGATTCATATTCCCGACCCCAAATTTTCACTCTGCATGAGAGAAGTATTGCAACAGCTATTGGCAAGAGAGCCTGACTACAAGCTCTTTTTTCACTTCAGTGTATGAAAGTATTAGTGTGGTCGTCATGCCAGGAAAAGTAAATCCTCCTGAGCTCTGTGCATGCACATACAAGTGTGTGCGTGTACATTTGCACATGCACGAGTGTGTACTTATAGATGTGTGTGTGTGTGCAGACGGAGACAAAATCAATCTCATCAATTCAGTGGGGTATTTCCAACAATCCCACTGTTTCTCATTACAGCAGACCTTGCAGTCATTGTCTATTTGCTCTTTCTTTCATTTGTCTGCCATCAGCTTCATATGGTTGTAGTTTGCATTAATTCATATGTGGTCCACATTTGTGTTTGTAGCCTCAGTAGTTTAATCCCAGCCCAATCACAACAGAAAGGTATGTCCCGGATGCTACTCAGAGTCATCCCATCCCCGCCCTCTGGATATAGAGCACTCGCCATAGCTATAATGGCATTGCTCAATGCGGCATAATCACCAGCACTCTGTGCCAAAACACACAGACACGCACACCGTCTTTGCACTCGAGCAAAACCGAACATTGCAATATGAAATTGTTTAAAACACAAAGATGGGAAATTGAGAGGACCGTAGTTACGGTTTGCAAACTGAAAAAAAAGTATCCATATGGCACAAGCATCTTTATGTCAAAGAAAGCAATGCACAGTGTTGTGCATTGCAGGGGGGTCTGGAAGCGGCACACATGGAAGCAGGTCAGGCCATCTGCATTCAAAAGAATTTACAAATCAAAAACAAACTTAATTGCAGGCAGTTTGTTCTGAAAAGTATTAAGCATTGTATGTATATACTGTATGTAGATTGTGGTGTCCACAGCATGTCTTCCATATTCCTGCACACAGTATGTGAGGTCCTGCTGTCCTTGTTCTACAGTTTGTCTGTCAGTATGTTCTGTTAAACTCTGTGTGTTGTCCATGTGTCTTTGCACTATTACCGCCAACACAAATTCCCGTACATTTATTTTTCTTGGCAATTAAAGTGTCTTTGCTCTTTTATTCAGAAAGTGGTAGCCAATGCAACGCAAGCCAAAAATGGAATTTATCCTCTGGCCAACAATTGAATTTGACAATGAAAAAAAGAAAAAAATGCAATCTGTATGAATAGTGGGATTGTAAGGAGTACGTTCACTTTATTGCTCTCATAATTAAGGGCCAATCAGGGCAATAATGAATGTTACTGGAGCTGGTGGTGCCACATGCTGCATGTGTGACAAATTGGCTCTTTTAGTCAATGTGGTTTTCCACAGAGCTGATCTGACTTGACATTGGAGAGGGTATTCCTCCTCTTGGCAGGGACTGTGGAAGATAATGACTGCCACATTACATCAACAGAGTGCCATGCCAACGGCTCAACTGATGACACATCCCATGATGCAAAGCTTTAATGCGCTTCCCGTCAATGGTTGTCATACGGCTCTCAATGTTGGTTATTTCTAAAGCTGTGTTGTAACAGAGAGTTAAACAATGATTCTATTTTAAAGTGCACAGAGGGAGGTCCAAAGGGATTAAAGATACATTAGTATAGATGACAAGTCTATTTAATTTGTCTTTATTAAAACATGAATCAATAATATGTCAGTGTTACGATTCTCCTATGACACTGTCTGCATATGAATTTACCTCATGTGTGGTCCAAAATGAAAATGAGAGATGGAAAAATCTCACATTTATCTGACTAAACTGAGATGCACGTTCCTGAGAAGAGAATTAGAATTTTGCTTCAGACAGACAAAGATCTGTTGCTGTATTCCTCCCCTCAATTTGGAGCAATACTTCATTTTGAATGAAATTAAAAACTAAACGAGGTACACTAGTTGGAGAAGATCATGCTTAGTGAGCACTTTAATTGTCCCCTGTAACAATATACATTGTAAATCACATATATCTATAACATAGTCAGTAAACTAAGCAGAGAAATCTTGTGCTTTTCCCCGTTGTATACAGTAACTACACTGCTGTATGCTGGTAAACAGAATCAGTCCTGAGGAGAGTTTATTGAAGGTCTTGTTCTACCCCAGAAGAACAATGCGAAGAGAAGATTACTCAATTGTTTTGACCACATTAATCCTTCTCTCAACTGTGCTGGATTGATTCTCCTGGAAACTATCTGTCGATCAGCATTTTGATTCCCCCGTGAGCCGTAAGACGTTGTTTACTATTGTTAGAGCAAAAATAGCTCTCAAAATCTGCGGTGAGTTATTAAATAAGTATGCTGACCTTTCAAGAGTGAGTAAAAATAAAAAAGGCAAATAAATCCCTTTTCACTTAATGCCTGCCTTTTTTATTGGCTATTACCCTGGATTGTCAGGTGTGGGTGGGCTTGGCTGGTCTTCGGCCTATTAGCATCGAGCCACAGACTCGCATCTTGCCAGTTTATAAGTCACAGCCAGCCAAGACAAGGTGGTGGTCTAGATTTCCAGAAATCAAAGCAGATTGTTATAAATCGTGATCATCACTTCCTTTCTGCATCCAAGGAAAGCATTTTGGAGGTGGTAGGAGATTATTCCACCAGACGCTGGTGTAATGTAGTATGTTTGGCTTTACCTATCCATCTGGAACGCATCACCACAACACGCGGTACACACTGTCATGGCAACTTGGGCAACAAGGTCCCAGGACCACAGCCAGATCATCCAGGTCGAGGCTCAAAGAAAACAACCGATGTCACTCAAAGTGTGAAACAGAGACGCCTGCTACACTTTGCCAGACACATTTTGGATTACCGAGAGGATCAATACTCGTGCACAGTGCTATCTGCCACACGCTTTCACAGTGAATGCAAGAAAGCATGCTGCAGAGTTGCATATACTGACCGCTGTCTCTGCTCGCTCAGTGGCTGTGGTGAGCAGAGTCCCTGTTGGGTCCTGTTGGGAAGGGGCCACTCTGTGGTTAATTAGCGGGCAGTGATTTGGCCCCAAGAGGGCCCCGGTCAGCCCACCAGTGAGCTCACTTCCCCTCGTCTTCACACTCACATGCACGGCCGATCCCCAGCTATGAGTCAGCCCGTGGAGAGGGCGAGAGGGAGAGCGAGAGACAGGAAGTCATTTTACCCGCATCGGGTCCATCTCCAGTCTCATCGCCTGCCAACTCTGAGTCGTGTGATTACAGGCGAAACTGATTAAAACAAAACAACGTAGCCCCGTAGACCCCCGTCCCCCCTACTCCTCCACGCATAAACAGTACACATGGACCGTGACACACACACACACACACACACAGTCAGAAGAAACAGGATGTTAGCAGGATCCTGGACGTGATCTTTTTAGACTCTAATGGCATCCTGATGGAACACAGGTGCCTCCTGCGAGTTGCAGCACTTACACTGAATACACATGAGATGACTCAGTGCCCGCTTCCCTGGTTTAATCATTTAATGATTATTATGTCTTTAGGTATTTCCTCATGCTTATGCTTTTGTACTGCTCAGGAGCTTCGGTCTGGTTTCTCACAGAGTTGAAAGACTTGATAATACAGTGATGAGAAAGCAGGTCTCTGTGCCAGCCACATAAACATGCCTGTGCCTTTTAAAGGATTTTCCCTGAGACATCGGATGCAGGTGCTCTGCAGAGATCAAAGAGGCCAAGTAAAACATACTTCGTTTGAGAACTCCAAGAGAGCTGATTTATTCAGTCGGTCTCACTGTAAAAATGCCCTGTAGTTTGGTTGAGAACCTCGAGCTAATGATGCTGTACTCCTTCAGAGCACTTTAACAAGATGATGCATTTTCTTTCAATGTAACGGGAGAAAAAAAACCTTCCTTGGGGAATCTGATGGTGACCTGTATTGGATCGTTGAACATCTGAGTGTGGAATGCACCGTCATATTGGGGTGTCAGATCTGATACCTTGTCCTATGTTTTCAATCAAAAACACAGTGCATGATGGCGCACATGGCTTTAATAATGGGTTATGTGGTACTGAGAGCATTCATCAATATAATACAGTACCTATCATTGCCGTGTGCTCGAGGCTGGGGAATTTTTCATTCTGTTAAAGTAAAAGGAATGCGCTCAATGAACACAAAAAATGTCACACACCTTTCATCAGATCTTTAATGACCCTGCCACACCAGCGCCAGTATGTTGTTTTTAATACGGCATTTTAGCTCCCACCGTAGAGAATTGCCATTTAGGTCAGAAATGGACCGTTTCCAAAACGCAGTGAACATTTTCTGTTCGCTCAGCAAATCCACCAAACATGCAAGTCCAACCCAAGGCAGTCAACCGTCGAGGGTGAGGAAACCATCCGGCAAACAAATAAGGCTTTCACTGTAGCGCCTCACCGATGCCATGGGAACTGTGTGTTTCACTGTGCAAATCAAACAAAATAAGTTTCATGATATATTGAGTGCAGGGCAAATAAGGGGCAAGTAGAGCCAAAAGGGCTTTGGGTTTTTAGTACAAAGACATAACTTTTACAGCACAAATCCACTTTTGTGGGTGCTAGTTTTGACTAAACATGAGCACGTCCAACACACGATACAGATGCTATATGTGTAGAAATCCTGTGTTGTGAAAGCAACCGGCCCTTCTCGAAACCTCCATGACGTCAACACTAGAAATCCAAAGGACCATTGAGGATATTAATCACATAATATGATGATCATCTGTTACTCAGACCCGTCCCCTGGGGCGATATTGCCATGCCAGTCGTGACTCTTGGTTTTGGCAAAAGTTGATATGCAATCATTTTTGACCTGTCAGTAATTGCTTGATTTTCCACTGAATCAGTGGATTTACCGTCTCACTGCATCGGAGAAAGCAAGATGGCAGAACAGGCCCTGTTGATTGGGAGCATTAAGATTGAAGCCAATGGTGGCAGGCTTCGGCACTGAAACGCTGATGGCCACTCTACATGCTGCATTTCATCCACATTGTGATATCCTCATGTCTGCTTTTTCCATTACTGCATGTTTCCAACACAAGGCTCATTCACAAACTTTCTGTTTAGAGCGAACATTCAGAGTTCCTAGAAATTGTCCAAACCATTTTTCTCATTCCCTGCAAAAGAAATATCATCTCACTGTAATGATAAGCAGCTTTTTAAACTAGGATTTATCCTCTTGGTATGTTTATGCCAAGTACTTGGAGTTGGCTTCCGTGTGCACAGTTTCTGTACGAGCGTCTGTCAAAGTGGCCGGAAACAACATTTATTCAGCTCTGAAACAGCTTTTCCTCCGAGAGGCTTCCAGTAGGAGATAATAAATGCCTTACATGAACTCACAACGCTGAAGCAGTGGCATGTACAAACACATATACAACACAAATATGAACAAACTTGTGATATTCAAACACACACACACCTTCATGTTCACCTGTGTGCTCTCGCACTGTGTCATTACGGAGCTTAAGCACGAGAGCTTCGGCTTTGTTCCCTTGTCATGGTGTTTGAAGGTTGAGATCCTCAAGACTGCGACCTGTGTCTTCTGATGAGGCCTCCTCACCGTAAACCCCCACCCAGTCCTGTATCACGTCAACGTACCATATCTAATAGTCACCCTTTAGGGACGAGTGGATTTTCTGCCTGGTTTGTCCCAAATGCAGCCTCCTGTAACTGCTCGTATCCCTGCTGAGTGAATGTTTCACAGACATCCTGGTAGGGAGTTGACACAGGACGACACCGAGCTCGTTCTACAAAACAAACTGTTTTTACAACAAAGAGCGACCCAGAGGTGAAGCGCCGCTGGTAGGATTAGGGGTAAATAGGGGGCACAAAACAGCGGCTGGCAGGGCAAATATTGCGGTGAGGAGGAGGGGAGGCTCGCAGGATCATTACCTGCATGGATTGAACTTCTTGTTTTGACATGCACGACACATACCCCAGAAAGGCAAACTGAAGACATGAGGGTGATGGTGAAGGCTGGAGTGATTGAGTACCTCCATACAATCTACAGTCACCTGAGTATACACGCAAGAGTAAAGAGTATGCAGTGGCAATCTATTTACTGTCTTTAGTCTGTTTACTTTTTCTTCTGACTGTGTTCACAAACCATTGAAAGACATCTGCTGAGGGTAATTATGCGACTTAATCGAAAGCTGAATAACAGCTACAACCTTGACATTGAGGGGAGACTGTTTCGTGACCTTTGAAACTCAAAAAAAGGTGAGTAGAACATCTACAATTCTTTTTTGTCCGATTTTACGCATATGGCAGTGTTTTTTATACAATGACCGTTTTCCTAAAGTCTGATATATATATCGGCTTCCCCATACAGTATCGCAATATATTGAACTGTAGCCCCTGTATCATGACACGTATCGTACCGTCAGATTCTTGCCAATACGTAGCCAAAAATATTTACCACAGATAACAATAAATGTACTGTAAATGAGTTGTTAATATACTATTTGTGCTTCCACACCGAAAACAGCATTTTACTTCGAAGCTGTTGCATACTGTATGTAACAAATATTACTATCACGCTAAAGGTCTGTGCATACTATATCCCTGGGTAAACTGCATTCATCTGTAAATGTGTACTTGGCAAATGAAGGTGATTCTGATTCTGCCTCTGATGCATTTCACTTATTATATTTGGTAACCAGATTACTGTAATCCAGTTATGTTAACTTCACAGCTCTGAGAATAGGAATAATGGGGACTTCATGGCCTGAATGACTAGCAGCCTCAAATGGGATATAATGAACACTTGAGCTTGTTTCTCAGTTGTGAAACACAGACCCAGAGGATGCAGAGTCCAGGCCTAATAGCCAAAGAGAGCCGGCTTGGCTACAGCCACTAATTAATACGATGGTGGTCATCACTGAGAGACAGCAGCCAGCTGTGGTGTTCTGCTGCTTATCTGGAGGTAATGAGAGGTAACATGGGTGTAATGCGGCTCCATGCGCACATCTTTGTCTCCACATCCAGAATGTCTCTTGACTCTCCCTCACTCTCATTTCTCCGGCTGTCAAATAAATCCTCTGTGGCTGTTTTGAAAAATCCATCCACCTATTTTTTTCTGCCAAACATCCTTTCTCCCTCTCTTTCTTCAATTCCTCGTTAAACTCAAGAAAAAGAAAGCGTGTTTAGTGCGAGCTCAGGGCCCCCCCCCGGCTCAGATGTGGGAAGGGAACTGTTAATGGAGGGAGGTCTCGCCCAGGGAGAGAAGACACCCGCATTCAACACACACACACACACACACACACACACACACACACACACACACACACACACACACACACACACACACACACACACAGATCAGAGAGCAAAGATGTTTTCGGCTGATGTCAAAGGCGGGCAGATGAACAGAACATGTCTCGAGGAGCAGCGGGACTCCTGATGGGACTCAGGTGATGGAGGGGGAGAGGAGAGAGGAATAGCCGAAGGAGACATGGCGCTTGTCTGGCCTGCTTCCCGGCCTCCCATGTTGGAGCATGAAAAGGAGCAGGTCGTTTACACCCCAGTGAAAAAAGCCACCATAGCCACAGCAGCACCTGGATGTTATTTGGGCTAATGGACTCAGGGCTTACTCAATAGTAATCAACTTGGGGGGGCGTCATGTGCCACCTTTCCCCAGAACTCCCATTCTTTGCCTCACACAACTTTTCTCTCCATTTTTTTTTTTTTTACTCCTATACCTGCTCCCACTGGCTCCCTCCTTGTCCTTATCTCTCCCCACCCTCTCCTTTCTCCCGCTCATGTGTTTATTTTATTTTGCGGAGAGCTGTGTTATGACAAGGACTTCACCCCCCGGATGTATGCAGTCAGTGCTTGTGTCATGCCCTTATGAGGTATGGGGGCCCTCGCAGCTCTGCCAGCCCCACCCGGCCTGCCCTTCCCAGGCAGAGAGGGCTGGGAGGAGGTGACTCCTGCTCACAATCTGTCCTGTCCTGCCTGGCGATTGTGGGAACTTTGCAAAATGACGCACACACACACCTACACACACACACACACACACGCACACAAACAGATAAAGGATAGATTCACCCAGCAAGATTCATCTTTTTTTTCTCTCTTGTTCTCATGGACAGTTGAAAATGCTGACATGAGACTTCCTGGCACAGTCCATTTTCCTGTCTCACTGCTATTACCTCATTCATACGAGCTTCAGAATGGTTCAGGATTCTTTAGCATCCATCACAAAGTTCTGGAGGGCTTACACCTTTAGCTGAAGTCATGTAAGGCTCGATAGCTGCATAGCGTAGTTCATGCGGCAGACTCATTTGTCCTCTGCTGGCTCTTTTCACTCAAATCACCAAGGGGTATTTTGTTTAAGTGAGAATGCATGCCTTTGCTGTGGAGTGTTTTCTATTACAGCTTGTCTATCTCTTTCATCCTCCTCGACAAAAATGACAAACACATTTCTTTGTTCAGCATGAAATTCACTTCATGTGTCATATCATGTAAGAATCTCTCACCCCCGAGACACAAAACGCAGAATCAAGGGGGATTTGTGTTTCCTGCAAAAAGCAACTCATAAATGGATTCAAATGATAAGTTGAGGTGAAATCATATTCTATTAAATCCCCAGAGATTGTGCTGTAAAAATATTTTGTTTCTCACGTCTTCCTCACTTTCGAGACAACTGGTTGATCCTAAAACCAAAGATGCCACCCAAGAAACAGCACTGAACATGGACTCTGCAGAGAGCTGTTGACGAGGAAACAAATGGGACTGTACATGAAAAATAAACCCAGTATGATAAAAGTTGTCAAATGTGTTTCCATCTGTCTCATCTTCTCTCCCGTTTGCGTGAACGTGAAAAAGCCCTCAGCAAAATGTTGCATTTTATCATTTTTCCATTCTTTAATTTTCACCACAAAGCCTGACATGTTTTAAGAGGTGCAACCTAATATTGCCTGAACTCCAGGACCTACCACAAAGATCTCTGGGTAAATGGGAGGGAAGGAAGTGCACAGACAGGAGGACGGGCGTGGATGGAAAAGCGCGCAGTAACTTGGCTCCAGCACACCCTTAAGTAACAACACATGGCAGTGGAGGAATTCCACATTCGCGGACACTCTACATGAGCAAGGATGGGAAAGGCTGTCCGGCTGCTCGCACCGAGTGACCGGCCGGTTCCGAATGGGAAGCTGATAAGGCTCTGCCATACCTAATTCCTTTCCATGCTCTCATCCTGGGTAGGCATCACAATGGGCATGATTCATGGGAGTAATTCCGCCAGCTACTGACTTGGCTCCTGCTTGCATTTGGGAAGAATGTGACCTCACAATACGCCTCTTTCAGGCCCATCCCTGTCTGACTTCGACCAGCCTCTCCTTGAAGCCCTCTTCTGTTAGAGACTGCAGAGTGAGGACAAGGGAATGCAGCAGAAAGGCAAGGAAGAGAGGCTGCGTTGAGGGGGGAAAAACAAAATCTTGCAAACATACTCCTCCTTCCCCATCTTCTCGTTGTCCTTCCCGGTCTAATAGCTAAATGATGTGCAGTGAGGAAGGGCATTTAAAACAATGAACTTGAAAGTCAACCACAGAGACAGGTGCTGATTGCACTGGGGAAGTTGTAGGTGTGATGCCTGTTTTATGTTTCCATATATCAGCTGCAAAGACAACCAGAAGTCTAGTCTAAGTGATGGTCTGAACAAGGACACGTGATTCAAAACAGTGTTTTGTAACGTGAGACCGCCGAAGCACTCTCTATCATATGCTTAAACAAACTGCAATCATCGGGGGTAATTATTTAGCCGTATTAGGCCATTTGAAGCTCGGTTAATTCCTGGTTACATTCCATCTGTCACAGACACAAAGGCCCATGTCTTTATCTGCAGTCAGTGCTGAAATATAAATTACTCTGGGGAGTGACTCAAGCAAAAGCAAGCTTACAATGGATGGAACATGAAAGTGAAAAATCACAATCACTGCCTATAGCGAGTTGAGGGAATATGGTCTCCATAGACCTTAAAAAAACGATAAGGATGTTAATGGCGTAGACTAGTGCACTCTTAACTTCTAACAAGATTAAAGGAGCAGCCACCAGACATCTAAAGTTGAATAGTTACACATTTGTCTTTTAATTTAAAGGCTTTAAGGCTGAATGTGAGGCAATCAGAAGCAAACTGATTTGAACTAAATAGGGGGAAAGAATATATCTTCAACAGAGGAAATTTTATCCTCTAATGTATAATGTATGTAATTTGCAAGCACATCAGGCATACGCCAAGTCATCAACGGCTCTTTTCTGGGTGCAGACCTCAGAAATATGAGCTATTCTACCGTTTCAGGAAAATTCAGAGAAAATAGAATAATGCCTCAGTAGTCCAATAAATCTCTTTTCTATTCAAGCAATTCTCCCCTACCCCATTTAACTTTGCGACAGAGGAAAACGGCTTTACAGACCTGCACCAGCATCAAACGTCAAGCGAACACACATGATCATAAACGCGTACAGTCTGGCACACACACGCTCTCGCGCCGCACACATAAAAAGGGCGTTGACACGTATATGTTCGTAAGGCAGAGGTGGTTTTGTCATGTCACCCTCCTTAACATCCTGCTGCAGTCTGCCTCATAGGAGGAGAAAACATGGTGTGATGTCACCTCTGGCATGGCCCCGGTGTCTGAAAACTTTTCATGCGCCGCCCAAATGAATGAGAGGCAGACATTACTCAGAATAAGAGTGGAGACTATCTGTTCTCCACAGTTAAAGCTGGTATTTGTCAGCGTCAGCATTGGGTTGACTGCAGATCAACACAATGCAGATCAGATCATTCAGACTCCACAAAACATCCTCAGTACGTAGCTGTGCCACTCTTCCCCGTCACTCTTACTGGCTGGGCCATGCCGCACCACCAGCACCACTGGCACTCTCAAAGCAGCCCGGCGGCACCGTCTGAAAACCACCAAGTGGGGTTAGTCATAATAGAGCTTCATCTGGCCATCAATCTTCATGCTCTCCCTCTGTTAGCAGCACGGACCGCGTCTTGTGTTGCAGTTAAAAGCCTTGGCACGGCTCTACCAGGCCTGTGATAAATTGATTGCTCTATGAAGCCTGTGGAGAATGTTTTGAGATCCCGATCCATCCTCGCTGTTTGTCACTGTGCATTAGCAGTGAATGAGGGGATTCCTGAACCCTGACTCACAAGTTCCCTGGGCAAGCACCTTTCAGATACATTTTAGCAAGGAACAGTGAACAGTCCACTGGAAATGTAAATAGCAGAATGATTCAAAACATTTTATATTTTTTTCCTAAGTGAGAGGGAAAAACAAAAACCAGAGGCGTCTTGCGCAAATGGTGTGTCAGCAGTTAAAAGAAATTTTTATTTTTATTTATTGCTCGCACTCCCTGCTTTTCATCTCCATGAGAAGCAAGTGAGAAGGCTTTCCCAAGTCTGCTCCTTTCTCTTGTTTCTGAAACTTCTCTCTCAACACAAAAACACGTGCTGGCGAAATGACTCTGCTAATACAAGTCGGGCATTCCTACATGTCATAGGCATACTTTTAATTGTTATTCACAATCATACGAGGCCTTTGTTTTTGTTTATGTGAGCTTTTACTTTGCTTGAATTTAACATTGCAGCATTGCTCAGTTGAGTGTTCCATGCATGCGGTCTAATCTAGATCAGATATGTATATCGTTATGTTGCCCGTCCTTATTGCTGTATCAACGTTATTATTCCACTATTCCACGGGACAGGTCTATTGAAATCTGACGTCAGATAACAGAATGGAGGAGTGCTTTTGTCACTAAGGGGTGACAGAGTTGGTTCTCAGCTAAATCCATTCAGTGTTTCTATTTTGGTCTGATGTCTAGACATAAAAACATTTTACTAGGGAACAGAAGCCACAGCTGGGTTCTGCAAAACTGGATTAGACTTTGACCAGCCGGAAAACACGACACTGTTAGGATAACGCAAGTGTCTGCTGTTGATTTCGTGCCAAGCACCTTGCAGGGTGTCAATGTTAACGGCAGCGATGAAATATAGATGATGAAGTCATGTGTTTACTTCCTATAATGTCTTTGTGCTGGGGAAAAGATTGTCTGCAGTCATAAAATGTTTATATTAGATTATTTTGTTCCTTGTATGCATAATTGTTCGCAGCATCATAAAAAACAAGGCCGACAAAGTGCAAATTAAGGGGTTTGTGGGGGTACTGACCACCTATTTTCCACACTCCAAGTCACAACATCTGAAAACAAAGTAAATGTGCTCAACCCTTCGTGTGACCACAGACGATGTCATTTTAGGGTAATGAGCAATTTGGAGCTGAGGGACAAAAGCTGTGCATCTAATTAAAAATGTCTAAAAAGTGGCTTATTGTTGTCATTTAAAACTTTTGTCCCCAAGAAATGTATTATTGGCACAATAAACCAAATATATCAAATCCAGAACTACAGTAATTTAAGATCAAAAAGTAGTGATGAAATTTATAGACGCATGCAATGTTTTATACTAGTGAGAGTTCATAGTCATGTGAAAATCATTATTTTTTATTAAACTCATCACAAGGCACAGCAAAAGCTATTAAAAGATATGTCCACAATGAAAGGCTAATTTCTCAGTGATAATTAAATAGTTTGAGTGCTTTTTTTTCACAGCCTTTGTAAATCATCAGTTAGATTAGGCCCGCTGCATCACTTCCTTTATGGGGCTTCCTCTGCTAACGTAAATCTCTAACTTCTTCTGTGCACTTCCCCATGAATGCATTGGTAAAGTGGCAGCATTCAAGCTTGAAATGGGCCATGATGGACAGAGTAGCATGGGACACGGCAGGGCCTCAGTATGCTTCAAATGAAGTGCTTGTCGGGTTGTCAAACGGACTCTGAAACTGTTCTCCCCCACACCTTTCTCATGTCAGAATTAGGGGGAAGTGTGTCTCAAAATATTGTTACTTTCCAAAACCGTCAATCTGGCAAACACAGATAGAGAGATCAGGGAGGCAGTGGGATCACTCTGCCTTTGAATGGTTAGCTTTACAAGCAAAACACTTTTGCCCTTAGGAGTGATCATAAAACATGTCACATAAAATCTCACTGCTTACATTTTTATATGCTCATGTGTAAGACCACCAGAAAACATAAGATGAAGAGCCGATAGCAATGCCAGCGGCTCTGCGAGGCTATGCTAAATGCTAAACGTCAGCATGCTGACATGCTCACCATAACAACGCTAACATGCTGGTGTTTATCAGGTAATGTTTACCATGGTCCCCCATCAAACTTTAGATTCTTGCAAATTAACACCTAACATAAAGTACAATAGAGGCTGATGAGAATAATTAAAGATAATTCAAAGTTCAGGGGATCAAGTCATCAAGATATATCATCTGGGAACCAAGATAATTAGTAATAAAATCATGACAATCCATCCAAAAGTTGAGATATTTCAGTCTGGATCAAAGCAGTGGACCTGACATTAGCATCCCTGGCAGTTTTCAGTCGGAAACATGGCTACGTTTGCTACAACATGGCGTAAACACTTCATATTCTAAATTCCTCTTTATTTCGTTGTTTCAGTCTTTAGTCGGGCATTCCATTGTAACATAACATAAACCAAATGATTTGGAGGTCCACTGCCATACTCAACATCAAACAAACTCATTTTGACTGATTTCTTTCCTCCAGCAGAACAAATTCTATTTTTTACTTCTAATCTTCAGGAAACATACTGGTGTAAGCACCCTGGTTCAGCACAACAATAATGACTCAAAGGCCTGTCTTGATTAAAAAAAACGACTAAATGAAGTCAGCAGGAAGAAAGGACCTCCATTAGCCTTCACTGCAGCTGGTGATGATTGATATGATAGCGAGCCCATTCAAACTGCAAATTTTACACATGATTGAGGCTCTATTGGATGTAATGAAATGGCCTTCCTGAATATTGCACTTGAGTGACTGTGTGACCACCAGCACAATAGCTGCTATTATATTTTTGGGCCCTTGACCCATTTTTCATAGTACCAGGTCCACTGTGTTATTATTGCAGAACTCGCAGTGAACCCGCGGCTTTTGTTTCTTGCTGTTACGGATGTGACCGTTCTCTCCAGCGGGAGCAATTCACAGAGTGTTAATTGACCACCGCAATCACTCCGCAGATTTATGGGAAGTCTGAGGGGTCACAGGAGACTTCCAGGGGAGGCCGTCCAGGGAGCAGGACCGGCCTGCTACACTACACTACAGTCTCTTAAACTCTACCTTCCCACAATGACCTCAGAGAAAATGTAGATTCGATTTTAAAAGATATGTTTAAATGGGCCATAAAGGAAATTGCATTGATTAACTATAGTAATCACACTCGCCGTGATCATGATGCAGAAGAAAAACAATTAATGTACTCACAAAATCTCATGACCCAGATGTGTATCCTTCACTGAGGGGGGGGCTGGTGACAGACTAGGCGTGGGCACTGAGGACCATCTGGCCGTCTATAATCAGCTTTGAACAACAGACCTACAGACAGCGACACAAAGCGCATGTCTAAAAACAGAGATTCAACGGTTAGCATCTAAATATCTTTGTCTAACTGCTTTGATTTGTGAAGACCCAATGTGCAAATATTTATATGAAACAGTGGAACATGCGTTTTGGTTCTGAGCGATGACATAATGATAATGGTTTTGATCATTGTTTATCCTCCAGAGCAGCGTGCCAGTATGTCGAAGTATTAGTTTGAACGAATGTGCGTGTGGCCCTGCATCTGGACACTCTTAATACTGTTTAATCCCTTTCTGTCAGACAGCCAGGCTCGTCCTCATGCCAACAGACTATCTACACAGTGTGTCACGTATCTTCAAACAGGGAAAGTAAAGGCTGAATAATGTATCCGGTTTAACTGTACACTCCTGGAATAATGATTCTCCGGTGTCTTTTTGTATTAAGGTAAGCGTGGACCTTCAAATTATATATATTCACCTTTTAATCCAGCTTTGAGAAGCAGAATTGTTAACATTGGATATGTGTAGAGTGCTATGAAAACAGTAGGCAAAACAATGCAGCCAGTTTTCTGAAGAGGGGTGAAGGCAGTATACTTCTCCTTATAATGAGGCTCAAACACTGGCATCATTTTGGATTTAATGGATCGTTTTTGTGGACAGAATGGTGAGGAAATTGCTCCTACAATTTAACATGAAGCAGTTGAGAATAATTGCCTGCACCATGCCAATAATTTTACAGTGATTATGTGATAAGCTGGATCATTTCTTTTGATGAATTGCGTAAGGGCTTTTTTTGTGCAAGTTGCCCGGACCTGCCGATTTACGAGGGCTATAAGTCTGTGTTTTGCTGCATCGAGCCCGCACGGTGCATGGAGTCTGAATGCCATGCTTGCTTACACCGAAAAGCTGCACTAATGGGTTTGTGTTACATTCCTAAATCAACTCGAGCTGTGAAGCGGCTCCCAGCAAACCTTTATGATCCATGAACCACCAGGCAGGGTTTTGCCAGGGTGCCTTTGCCAGCTGGCAGAAACTGACAAGTCTGTATCGCAAGCAGCCTCTGCCAGCGATAGCTTTACTGAGGTTTGCAGAATTCCCCCGTTCTCTCAAGCTGATTACACACATGTTGTATTCTCATTAGGCAAGGCTCCTCGTGGTCCTGTCTTGTGCAAATGCTTGTTGGAATGAAGGTAAAGGCAAGAGCGTACAATATGTTGGACTTGATGTCTGCAGACAGCTCGGGAAGAGAGACAAGTCTGCGGAGTGGTTTGAGTTTGGGTGGAGACAGCAGCATTTACTGTAGAACTGCAGACAAATATGCATGGACCCCACCCTAGGCTCGTGATCAACTCCTCTGTCATCAGCGTCTTTATCACGCAGACAGAGATTGATATCCAAGGATCCGATTCCTCTGGATTCCTCTCCCGTTTTTCAAACATGTCGAAACCTGACAGACTTCTGTAGCGCTGTTTGACTGTTTTATTGTGTTATTCGTGAACGATGGCAGCGCTCCGCACTATCCACACACAAATAGGCTCCCGCCTTTCCTTTCGACAGTTGTCAGTGCATGGCTTATTTCTGAAAATGCAAAATGAAATGTTCACGACTTGTTTAGCGACCATGCAGTTATGAGGCTGTCATTGTTAAATATTGCATAGCTTTTTTTTGCCAAGCTTTTCTCCTGGGCACACTTGTATCGAAGCGCTTTGTGGAGGAGTTATGTTTCATGGCTTATGTTTAATGGGCGGGTAAAGGCAGGGAGAAAAGACAATTGAACTGTAAAATGCACGTATGCAAAGAATGAGAAATGTATCGGATCTTCTGAGCATATAACTGATAATCATTTGGACTACATGCTATACGGTTTCATGGCATCTGTTATTCCCAAATCCTGCTTTTAGCTCTGAAGTGAATGTGACCTACCATGGTCTCCAAACTGCTTTTGTTTCATGACTCTGAAGTCAGTTGGATGTGGGGGAATTCCGAGTAGAATTTTTTTTGATCACATCCAAAACACTAGTGAGTCACAATGAAGTCTGTTAAATCTACATGTATTCATTGAGTACTCACCGTTATCTGGGTCACAGGTAGACCAGATATGCAAATCAGTGATTTCCTCCTCCTCTGGAATGAGGCACTTTCACTCAGTCGGATAGCAAGCGAGATATCAGGAGCAGAGGCGGAGCGGAGGGTCACGGTGGCCATGAGCAATAGAGGGAAAGAGAGTTGCAACAATAGTTCAAAGCCTCTGGGTTTTTTATTTGATCCATTGTCCCCGCTGGTCTTTAGAGACCACCACCAACAAGGCATCGTCTTACTCAGGTTGACAGGGTTTTGTATGACTGAGATGGCCTGTGAGATTAGGTTCAGGTGAAGCCCATGGTTAGAGGAGTGGGAGGAACGGTATTTCAACAGTGTTTTAGGCTGTTTCTGTGAGAACAGAAGACAGTGTGGCAAGGCTGCACTTGCGTAAATTATAAATTTGGAGTTTTATCCGCACGTAAATTGTAATTACACAGTTGTAATCGTTTTGTCAGATGGTAAAAAAAAGAAAAAGAAAAGTGTGTAATGAGGAAGAAGCCAGATAAGCAAATGGCCGTTTCTTTATCTGACAGGGATTGTAAATCCCTCCAAGAGGATTATCACAATGGCCCATTTCATCCCTCACCAGATCTCCCTTCGGTGTAATTACGATTTGCCTCTATCTTTCTCCCCGTGGCAAAATTGATGGGTGGAACATCTTGAGAAATATGTGAGGCAAAGCCAAAAAGGGAAACATCTCAGCGGCACACCACAATGAATGAGAACTTTGAGGATGCTAATTAAACAATATTGTGATTTATCGTCAGTAACAAAACATTTACTGTTTCGATCCCGAACGCGTGTTTTGCTGGAAAATGGATCATTTAGTCACGGCTCTGTTAACTTGTTCGCCTCGGTTCTAGTTGTAACCGAGGGTTTCGAAAGTCAAGACCTCCAATGGACTGTTATATGGCTCGTGTCAGGGGACCTTCGTATATTTATTTTAACAAAAACTATGAGATAGATTATAGCCTCTAGGTACGCGTTTGCCCTTTTCACCATTAATAACTTTTATAATTAGGCTGCGCTTGATTGTCGAAAAATAATTTAAGGTAAAAGGAAAAATCGATCAGCAACCACAGAGAGTCGGACCAATTTAAACAGCCAATGAGTTCATTACAAGCTTTCCAGAATGTTTTCTTAACCTCCACAACTCTGAACTTGTTACTGTTGGTAAAACCTTTGTCTCGTGTCACATATTTAAATTGAATGGACTTCCTAGAAAGCCTCTTTGCATCAACATGTGTAGAACCCCAGCCTCAGAACACAGGCCTTTGGCCGGCTCATGAATGCACAGGACAGAGATGTTATCTGGCCTTAGGGAGGATGTTGGGGAGTGGGAGTGGGAGAGCTGTGGGGCTTCAGTGTGCTAATGCAGCTAACAGCCAGGAAGGCAGAGTGTTGATTCTGCAGATTTAAGCCAGCTACTGATGGCTATGGGGCTAAATACTGACCCCATGGACTAATAAAGAAAATCACCTCAGGCACGAGCCGCAGGGGTCAGAGGTAACGGCATGGCTGGGAAAAACACAGGCCATGGCTTTCGATCACTACTCTGCCTAATTGAAATGACAGTTGAAGACCGGTGGGGGTAACAGTGTTTATTTACGTCTTTGTTACGCGGTGAGCAAGCACAAAGATATGCCTGGCCCGGCCAGGGATGACATCGCTCCCGTATGCTGTCTGGCTCCGGGATCTCTGCGCGAGTACAATAAGGACTTCCTGTCTGCCATCAGATTCCCCTGCATTCCACCCAGGCCCGGGATGAGGCGATGGGGCTGCTGGGGACAGGGTTTTGTGAAAGAGTATACGAGTCCTAATCAAACTGACAATATGGGCCTGTTCCCTTGTTTGGACCCCCAAGCTGACCCTCAGTCTATCAGAGAGCTGGAACAGGCTGCGATTTCTGTTGTGAGGGTGGTTTCCTGTGCTTAAACAGATGCTTAGAGATGGTCAACACCCTGTTTCAAAGTGCTGACACCAACTATTTCTAGAAAGGATATGCACCTCGTGTAGTTGCCTCGTCTAATTTTTGTGTTAATATTATTTAGGTAATCATTATTTGACATCTATTAAATTGTAATGTGGTGTTTAATTGATAAGAAATCTATATTTCATCTGAACACATTATGTTTTGATTGATACTCAAATAAGAACTATTATTTGTTCATGAAAAGATGTTTTTTATCAGGACACGATGAGACTATGTGGGTATGTCTGAGTGGCAAAGAGCTCATGCTACTAGCACCTCCTAATGAACCCCAAATAGCCTGCTGATACAACAAACAGTGGAATATAAGCTGGCTGTGAGCAAAAGGCTTAACCTTATATTAATCTCAATAACAACCAGGGAAAACAGAGAAGAGAGGCAAAGGATAAAAAAATGAAAGAATGTTGTTCTTTCCTATATATATATATATATATATATATATATATATATATATATATATATATATATATATACATAGTGATTACTGAATGCACTGAAACAGTGGCTTTCCAATTGTTTTGACCAAACTATATAGGTGTAAAAAAAGAAACTGATGTTGCTATTTGAAGAAATGGGGGAAGACAGCATTCAAGCTTCAGCGTTTCAGTGGGGTCAAGGTGAGAGAGCAACCTTCAGCAACCTGAGTACTAAAACAGCCTGCTGCTGTCTAGGCTGACTAGACGTACAGCATTAATGGCCTCCTGAAAGAACCGTCAGCACAGGAGGAAAAGAACACAAATACTCCCCTCTCACACCCCAGAGGAGATGATATGTCTGTGACAGCACACTAGAAAGAAGCGTGTGTTTTAAAGGACCACACCACAATTTTCGGAATGAAAATGATTTTAAATGAGAGCATGAAAGATATCTATGTATCTCCAGTAGATTGCTCGTCTGGATGCTCCATGCTAAGTCTACCAGAAGAATTTTCCCTTCACAAAGCAAAAGCTGATTGGACACAGTGAATACTATATCTCATGGTACATGCATTGTTGCTGACACAAAGGATAAACCTGGATGTGATGAAATCAATAAACCATCAGCAATTTCATTTACACAGATAGTCATTTCCTCTGCGAAATGACACCAATGTAATTTCTACAGATAGGATCATTACAAGTTCCTAACAGGAACAGCACTTTGTGTCATGGTAATTCCGATAATGGTAAGAGGATTAATAAGCTTGAGGTCATTTCAAAAGCCTATTCAGTGCAGGAAATGAGCAACTATTGTGTTGCCCTTTTTCTAATTTAGCTGCCGATAAGGTTCAGGTTTCTGTCGACACTTCATTCTGGGAAATTATAGGATCCCTGGCCGGGTTCTTCAAATGTTGGCGATCTGCATGAACACAGATGATTAATAAGTATACAGTACATTTGATCCCATTGCGTTTTCAGCTTTCTGCTCAAGCCATTCGAGGTGCTGATTACTTCTGATATGACGCTCTCAAAGGTGGCCTTTGTGCCCCTCTGATGCCAGACCTTCATAAATAGCCTTCCGTGAGAGATGGAGGGAGAAGTGAGAAAGGAAGCGAGCGTGTGTCCTTTTCCTATTCAGTGACCTATCAAATTCAGATTGTGTCTGGTGGTATGTTGCCAGTCTCGAATGGGCCGTCCCCCCGAGGTATAATGGGGGATTTTCTGAATAAACCGAAGTTACGAATGTCCCAGAAAGAGGAACAGCACAATAAAACATCAGCTGTCACAGCACAGCTGCCTTTTATGACGATAGCATATATAGCATACAGCACCAATCAGACAGGTTGGTGCAGTGAGGTGGATAAACAGGTTCAAATGTCTTATTATCCATTTATTTTTAGATCTGGTCTGATTTTACGTGGGAACAAAACAGTGCCTATAGTTCACCCTCCTTTCAAACTGTTGTGTACCACACACACACACACATACACACACACACACACATGCAGGCAAACGGCAGGATCTTGCAAAATACTTTAGCGTTTTCTTAAGGCATCGCTGACGTCTGCACACACCTTAACAGTAAACTGGGGTGACAGTGCTGATACATTGCCAAATTTTGACAACAGTGAGTGACGATAAAGAATAAGCCTCAGACTGAAGACTTTTTCACAGGCTGCTTGGCTAAACACAGTATAATACCATAAACAATTGTTACTCACTTAAAAGTCTTTTAGACAACGTGTCTGTTAGAACCCTCTGAATCTTTCTTTACTTCTCCCTCAATAAAAGTTGTAGGATTTCTCCCAGGTCCCATTTGTTTTATTCATGGCTATTGCCGAAAAAGTAAACACATTCCCATCTCATTCAGCCATGGCATGAATCTAATTAGAAGTTAAGCCTGTGCTCCCTCTAAAGGGTCACTGCCCTTCCAAAAGATCAGATTCATGTACCCTTAATAAATGGAGGTCATTTATTGGTGTTAAAACACTTGGTTTACTCCCATCGTGGTAGCCATGCTGACAATTCAGACGTGCCTCCAAGTCTTCGTCTTCATAAATTCCTCCCATGAACTTTATAAACTACAAATTAAGTGATTTCATGACCCAATCAATCATCATCACGAACCCTTATAACTCGGTTAGAAGGCGTTTACACTCTTTTAGGTCATGATTCATGACATGAGGATACTTTTTCCTGACTGACCTACATGCCGACATGTATAAATGTTGGTCGACCATGTCAATACTTACCTAACATGCAATGATATGCAAAGGAAGTAAAAGGCACATTCAGCACATTTCCTGTATAGAAACCACAACAAAAAAAATCACTTTCCTTCCAAAGAATCAAACTGACAAAATGCAAGCAGACAAAGCAATCTTTCATGGAAATGGTAGCATGGTGTCAGAGGGAGTTTACGTAAAATATTCTGATGCTTTGGACTGTCATGTCCCTAATGCTATTGACCTGTTGGCCAAGCTTCACCTCCTAGTGCTAACACTTCAATGAAAACCTCATGAGGCCACGGTAAATTTGTTCCAAAGAAAAGATGTCCATGCACAGTGCTGATCGTGGTGAGGCCCCGTGACTATTGTTACCATCTGCTCACTGTTTCCTCCTGCAAAGATGATAATTGAATCTGAACTCACTTTTCTCTCTCGGTTTGAGAGTGAGGGTCGTGTCTGTCACTGAAGTCTCCTTCACAATAGTTTGAGCCCTTGTTTGTATTCTTTATAGAGCTATTTCCCCGCTGGTTGTCTCTTGCAACATCTGCCTCTAACCCTCCAGATCAAAATAGACCATCTAATCACCTGCCACACTTAATTAAAACCCCATCACGGCCTTTATGAGAGGCATCAAAGGGCACCGTACCCAAAGGGGGTCATGCAGATACGACTTCAATGGCGTGCTTTGCAGGGCCTCTGCACAATAGAGGATGCTAAAAATCTTTAAGCTAGTTTGGTGAAAATAGGTCAGTGATGGCAGCTGTGGGTAATGTGTCCCAGGTCTGGCCTGTGGTCCGGCATGCTGCTCCCCATATTTAACACCCTTTGTGCCATCCTCTCGGCACTAATATGTCTTTTCACTGAGTGTTAAAATTAATTTGCAGTGATTTCTATGAGGGCACAGGCATCGTTAGGAAACCTCAAAGGGGCTACAAAATGGACAAGTTGCCAATAGTCGGCCTTTGTCCTTGGTCTGCCCCTTTCTAAATACCCATGACAGCAGCTTTGAAATGCCTGCCTGATGAGGCTCAGATGCTCTGGCTGTGGACATCACAGCGACCATACTTATCTGTCTGTGAAAAACATCTCATGACAAAAGACAAACCCACAGCAGCAAACAATACCGGACTGGATTCCAAAACTGCCCGAGTCAGAGAGTCCAGCTCGCATTGCTCGGCGATGTATCATGATACAGTAATCCTTGTTGGCTCTGAAATTACAGATGAAATGTAATTTGATTTTACTTTAATACCTCAAAGCTATCTCAATGGTGCAAGTCCCGAAGGAGAACTCCAGCGAAAAGAGATAATCGTATCACTTCAGTCCGCTTGGCATCTACACAAAACTGTGTTCCCATGGGAAAACTGTAGACACAACTGTTTAGTTGAAGCTTCCCAGTGTTGCTCATAATGCCATTAATTGTATGAAGGGAGAGTTGGAGAAAGAGGCAGCCATGGAGAGCCCCGGAGGAAGCCGCAACTTGTAAAGCAGGTTTGTGTGAGCTTGCCGCTGTGCTGTATGAGGTCAGAGCTTCTCCGCTCATGTCTTCTGTCTTTTATTCTTTCTTCTTCTTTTATCTTTCTTTATTTAACCTTTCTCTCTCTCTCTGTTTATCTCTCTCACTCTCTCCCCCTCACACACAAACTGTCTCTCGGCGTCTCACCCCCATAAAACAAGAGGGAAGAATTAATGACACAAACATTTCTGACGTCTGGGCCCCCTTTTCTCCGTCGGCCTCACTCTCACTCTATAAAATAAGATAAACCCATAAGCTTCAAGGAGAGAGACGGAGGAACCAAGGATGGAGAGAAAAAGAGAGCAAAAGAATAAAAGTGAGAGGAGGCCGGTTGTGGGCGGGTGTGGCGGGAGAGTTCCTCTCATCAAACTAAACGTCCATCTCCCTCAAAGACAGACTCAGATTCCAGCAAGCCAATCAGCCAATCTAAGACAAATGATTTTGTTGAGCTTTCCTGCCACACTGGGCGTGGGAACGGCACAGATTCTCATAAAAATAAATAAAAAAAAGAGCCTGTAAATTATTTCCCTCCTGCTTCAAAGAGCTAAACAACAAAAAAGGTTTGTGTTTATGTGCGGTGTTTCTGTGTTGTTGTCTTTGAGCCTGTCGGCTGGTTGACTGTGCATGTGAGTGTAAACACTATTTGGGATCTACAGCTGTCCGCTCACGTGCGACAGTCTGAGAGACGAAATACAAAAGGATGGCGTCTTTCATTCTCATAGATAAATAAATCAAAGCCGTTTGTAGGACCTCTTTCCTCTCCTCTTCCCCCACGCCCCACCCTCCCACATTCCCACACTCCAACCCCCAAACCACGTCTGCCTTGCTGCTGCTAATCATTGGTGGTCTCCTGACTGCCAACAGTAATTGATTAGGGAGCACAGGACTGGCGGGGGGAGGAGGGGGGATGGAGGGGAAAGTTCAACCCAGAAGTTCTCAAGGTCACTGCCCTCCCTTCCCCACCCCGCCAAAACTCCTTTTCTCATGCTATTAGGTATCAGCCACGGGGGGGGGAACTGCAAATATTTGGCACACTTGGTCCGACTTCCAAGAGGTTTGGTGGCGGCATGCATAAACAGGAAGATCTGTGTAAACAAAATGGATGCATGTGTTTAAGTAAAGTTCGGTTGCGAAAAGGCTCAATTTGCGATGTGTTGATTTATCTGAACTCATCGTCCCTGGTTGAAGACGCTTATCTTTGTGGACCCCCCCCTCTCGCTGTTCTAAGAATGTCGCTGTGTCGTTCGGCCCTCAGCGGTTGCTCAACATCCTTGACAATACAAAGTGGGTTGTGGATGTTATTCTGAAGCAATAACTCCCACCATTCCTCCTGGTTTCACAGGAAGAGGTGACATTCCTCGCCTTTGGAAAGTGACTCATGCTGCTGTCTTGTTTAGTAAATACAATTACAGACAAGTTGAAACATTCTCCTCTTCTGTGAATTAGAACAGAGCAAGGGGGCCTCTATTTCTTTCTGCTTTTGTGTGCCTGTGTGAGTTCTCATACGGCCAAACAGGGTTATGTTCACCAGAGAGCCCATCGCTGACTGTGGACCCGGAGTCTTGACGCCTACGGAAACATGACTGTCACAGGAAATGTTCAACATGTTTCACTGTGCTGCAGCTGAGCAAGAGGTGAGGGTGTTTTAGAGAGGAGCACCTCCCAGAGCTGAGGGCTGGTGTTGATGTTGGCTCCAAGGCCGTTTGGGGCCTGTCCAGAATCGACCACTCTCTGGTAGTGGGACCAATGAAAACACACACAGAGCATGCTCAGATACTCACAGACCTATGTCTGGACATGTCGACTAACTCACCAGGTGCAATGAGGTCCGGTGATGTAACGTCACGGAGGCACAGAGAAAAGTTTTTAAAAATAACTAAGAGACTAAGTTAAAGACAAATAATTAGAATAGTTTCAAATGTACATGGTCACTCAGAGAGTGGAGACTGGTGGGTTTCCATGTCTGCCGCAGTCATCTCTCCCACAGATGACCCCAGGCTGAGACAGCTGTGAAACATTCATTTTTGTCTGTCTGTCACTTACGCTGTCTCTCAACATTTTTATGAATCTGCCAGTAAAGGTCACAGATTTTCAGATAATTTCAAACATATCCTGTATAAAGGAGATGGAGCATTAATCCTACATATATCTTTTCGTTCCCCTACTGCTTATATTCAAACAACATGTAAAAAGGATTACGACCAAACTTGATATTCTTGCAAATTCCAGATCAAGATATCATGAAAGCCGGCCTCACTAGGCTGCGAATGAAAAGCACTTGTGTGGTTTAACTTTATCCAGACTTGTGAATACCAGAGGAGGTCGTTCTAAGAAGTGGTGGGTTCTGTTTTATGTCCCGTCAGTGTCGTGAATCTGCTCTCTACTGCCCCCCTTTGTTGGGCATGTAGTATGAACCAGGGTTATGTCACAGACCTCTACTTTCAAATCCCTCCAGTCACAGGGCTGTACAATGTTTTAACAACACACACTTGTTCTCAACACTGCAGAATTAAATCATTTACATACATCACATATATTTTTTCTTTTCAATGCTTCACTCCCAAAAAAATGGCTTGCAGCTGTTTTTAAGTGGAGGGCAGGTTTCCTTTCCCTAATGTATGTCACCCTCACTGCAGCTCTCAGCTCGTGAGTGTCTTGGCCTCTGAGCTTTGCTGTGTCACGCTGACATCTGAGGTAAAGTGAGCCCAAATAGATGTCTGCCACTAATTGCGAGGCTGTGTTGTTCACGTCATATCACCTTTTCTCCCAGTGGAAACCATCATGTGGGTCTCTGAGTGACATGGGTATAAAGGCACTTTTTTATTCCACTACAAAGTCTTCAGCCCTGCACTAAGTCTGTCAATAGTCAGCTGGCCGCCCACTGAAATCACCTCAAGGTGCTGTAATTTGTGCCTGTAGCAACTAAGTCTCACCGGAACTTTACTACCTGAAAAGATGAGGATATCTAGGAAAGTAGAATGAAATACCTTTGCTTCTATCTGCTGCCAGTGCGCACAGATTATTCTACTGCACGCCAACAAATTGTTTAGCCTAATTTAAGAATCGTAAGTGTTTGAGGTCAGCTTTTATTTGGGGAAAAAATAGTCAGTGTAGTTAAAACCCCAATTAAGGCAACCTTTGTGGTACATTTTAATTTAAACATAGAGCCGAGTTTTCCATATGAATGTCGGTAATATATTGCTTTGGCACTTACTTTTATGATAGAAGACATTCTATGTCGAATAACTAAAAAAACGACGAAGTTAATCTAGATTTTACACACTGTAGGCAGGTAAACATCAGGCTACTGGCAAGAAATACATTTGTTACTGGCTGGTGATGAGGGTCGAAATGGAAGAAACTGAGGAAAGTAATGAAACAATAGCAGCTTCCTTTCACTCCGATTATTCCAATCACTCTACTTTCAATTTATGGCCGTTGCAAAAACACACGGATGTCATCTTTTCATACAAGCTCTCAGTGTGGGTGGTGTGGCAAAAGGGTTTTAAGCCGACGCTGGGCGACTTATCATGCAGCAGAGAACAGGACCGGGCCTGTGGAATGAAGGAAATGTTATCCGATGCCATAGGGGTTGTATTAGCTAAGCATCCGCCGGCCCATATTCTCACCGGATTCTATACATGCAGTAAGTACCCAACAGATGACCCACATGGAAATTGAACACTGACTTGTAATAATATAATCACATGCCCCCGATACATGCACGATCATGCATGGACACGAGCACCAATACAAAGACATGAACGTTATTATCCACATTTCATATAGTTTATGTCAAGATCATATTTTGGCAGGGTGTTGCTGCCTTATTAGAGCCCTTTGTAACCAGAGCTGTATCCACAATGAGGCTGCTTTACATATCAAAGCCTGCTGATTAAGCCCAGCATTCATTTCAAGTGTTCACCTGACCCCGGAGCATGAACTGTTCTATTTATTTCCCTCCTCTCCTAAGCAACACATGTTGCAGATGAGTGTTTGTGCTTTCACGGGGCAGTATTATATCTCAGAGGTGCGGATGGTTTGTTTATCTTCTGCAGTCTGCGGAGGTTTATCTGATCGAATTGCAGAATTGGGCGTTTGGCAGTATAGCGAGTGTATTAGGCAGCCACCGCTATGGAAAGTGCAAATGCAGAGAAACAGCGGCCTCGTGGGCGGCCGTGGAGAAGGAGCACTCCGCGTCTTTCACGCGGGCTGCTCTGCTGCTCATGTTTGCGCGGTGAGGAGAGGGATCCTCTGCAGCAGCAGGAAGAGAAGATTAACGGGGACTCTCGGCATCCACACTTGGATCAACGGGGATCAGGTGAGAGGGAGGCTATCCAGATTACGATAGAGGATCTGGGGATAGTTAACACCAGCTTCAGCCTGTTCGAGGAGGAGGAACCCCTGACCTCCAGCAACAGCACGGCCCGCTCAGCCAGCTCTGTGTCTGCCTGCCTGAGGGCTCTGACAAAGAAACGACTGAGGCCTCTGTCTTCACTCCCTGTAGAGATCCAGGGAAAACTGGCCATCACCTCTATCAGTGGAGAAGATGATGAAGAGGAGGACGACCCGCCACCTCCTGGAAGCCTCCTGAGACCGCCTGTCATTAATCTGATCCCACCCACTCCATTTGACGTCGTTGACGACGATCAATTCTTTGACATTAATTCAGAAGAAAGTGTGGCAAATACATGTGGCAGTGGTGGAAGCTTTGGTGCTGGTGACCAGGAGAGCTATGTGGAAAAGATGAAGAGTGCCGAGGCAAAAGAGTCAACGGGGGAATTCACACTGGCTGAGAATAAGGTCAGTGCTGATAATTCAGCTGAGCCTAAAGAGGGCCTACGTGACGAGTCTGGAGACGAAAGACAGCCTGTGACATCCAGAGAGGAGGATGAAGAGAAAACAAAGCCCAGGCTCTTACGTTGCGCCTACCAGGTGGCTCCTCTCCCGAAGTACCCTCAGAAAAGTGAGTGTAACAGTGATAACATCTCCAGTGCTGTTTCATGGAAGTCAACAAATAAAGCAAAACTTGAGTGATAGATGAGACGATTAATGTTGATTTATTATCTGCATGTTCAATAGCAAAGTTCCTCCGTAATGTTTGGCCTAGATTCGCAAAAAACACTGAAAGCAGCTTTAAGCTTTGTCATATCTAGCCTCCAACAACTCCAAAGCATTTACTGATTGTGTGTTTCACTTGTGTGGAAATAGGAAACTACACCCACTGAACAAAATAATTAGACGATAGAATAAAACACACTATTCGGACAAAGCTGTTGCATGGTTCTTTTTTTAAATGAGGCTAAGTGTTAAAATAGGCTAAACACACCCTGAATAATTGGCTTTTATTTATTTACAGTTTGATGTCAGTAGGACAGGTCAGGTGTAAATAATGAAACTAATGATGATTTTGTATCAAAGTCAAAATAAAAAAATGAAAATATGAAGTATATTTCACAAAATGTTGGAATGTTTCTTTCACAGGAAACTGTTGTCACAAAGGTTGTCGTGGTTTCTTTCTCTGTCATAGGCAGCTTCAACACTGGGATAAATCTCTTGTCATTTACTGAGCACAACTTGGGTGAGTTTTCTTGAAGTAAATTTGCAAGTATTTGTATTCAGACCTTTGTTTTCATCCAGGCAAACTCTAGGCGAGAGGTAAATGGCACCAGATGATGGTTCGCGCCATCCAGCTGTTGAGCTTATGTGTTGCCTCTTCTTTTTGTTCTCAGTTCCTCATTCAGGTGAAATGGCAGTCATCATGTGACATGGCTACAGTACCTCGAACGCCTCCTTTGGGAGTTGCAGAAGTTCCCCTTTGTTGGAATCCCTTTTTAGCCATTGTGTGTGTATTCCCAGTGCGTGGCTGGGCAGGTGGTTCCCAGGTTTTGGGTTCCTGTGACTCAGCATGCTCTCCTCCCTCCCTCAAAGAGCTTCATTTCTTTTCAAACCAAAGGAGGACAATCATATTGGAAACGACAAGCATCGCTTTTGCCTATCCATTACATGAATGTGCTGAAAAGTTCTGACTCTAAAGCTTTGCTTTGTCATTAAACCCTGTGCGTGTCTGTGTGCGACTGGTCATCAAACTTTGTCACGCACCGAACCTGGACTGCTCAGTGTGTTTGTGTGTGCACATGCAAGGATGCACTGTGTGTTGTCTGAACTAACCAGTCATGGGTGAGAGAACTCACTCATGCTTTGACTTGGCCTGAGGGAGCCAGTTCAGGATGGGAATGATGTCCATCTCTCCGTTACTGGTGATTTCACCCTTTATGGCAGCATCAGGCTGTGTCCCTGAGCCTGCCCAAAATGTTCCTGTCCTTTGTTTTGATTGGGCTTTTCCCAGACGACGCAGGCTGCGTGAAGTCTGAACACGGCTGTGGTAGGGTGGGTGTACTGCTACCCTTCATTAGCATTCTCAGACAACTCTCCCATGGCCGGTGAAAAACAGAGCGAGACTGGAAATGATTTACTCAGGATCTCATAGACACACTGTAGTGTCTGAGGTCAGCGAGAGGATGGTGCTCCTAAATACCATCACGTTGAGCCAAGACCCATCCCTTTTCTCCCTCGGCTGTTCTAGTTTAGGTTCTGTTTTGCATGGTGAGTGTGCTAAATTTGCTTAGCATTAGTGCAGACTCTATGATCCTCTACTGACTCACAGGCCAGCCAGGTGATGAAGAGAGTGCCAGCGCGCTGCCCCCCTCCTTGTACTCCACTGTCTCTCCAGGACCCAGACAAGATTCCACTGCTGACACACATAAACCAATTACACTGTCTTATCTGATTCTGACTCCATCTAAACTCCCATCCATGTCAAACCAGCCTTTCAGAAACAAGCCCCTGAAATGAAAAACATGTGTTTCAGAAATTAGGCAGAATTTTTTCGTTGGGTAAACTATTTAAAAAGACTACTGTTTTAAGCGTTAGGCTTCAATCTGTGACGATATATAACTTAAAGTCGTTACAACTCAGAAACTGCAAACATTCCAACATCTATCACATCACACCGTTGTGTCGCCTGAGAAAGCCGGGGCCTATCTCGGCTGCCATATTCTCAGCCTCATTCGTCTTGCTTGTTATGATAGCAGAAGAAAAAAAGATATCTGCTCGCTGACCAAGTGACGTTTGGAAAATGGAAGAATATGGTCCTTCTGTGGGAAAGAGCTTGGGTTGTTGTCAGGGAAGTATGTCGTCAACTAGACGGACATTAGTGTGCACGACGGGTTCCCAAGCAACCCCGTGTAGCTGTGTCCAGTATCAGCACCAGTTAATGGACCCGGTGACCTGCACGCCAGGAAAAGGCTGAGAAGGCCTAAAACTCCTAAAAGAATAGAGCGGCCTAAAAGGGTGAAAACAAGGACTTTATTAAAGTGTTTGTCTTCCATACAGTGACTCAGATGACTGGGATCAACTCTTGTTCATTTATTGACTTATTGTTAATATTACTATGCAGATGAACTGAGCAACAGAGATGTGAACTGCTTCGACATGCTGAAAGATGAACTCTGCCTCCTTCCTCGCGCTGCCAACATGGACACATTTACTCATCAAAGGGTAATGACCTTTTGATTTATTATTTATTTTACCCAAAAGCTTTTCATGTGATCTCTTCCATGCTATAAGACCCGCACAGGCACCATGAATAGAATTTATAACGGAAGGAAGGTTCTTTATCTGTTTTATACTATGACCGTGTATTACGACTTGAAGACTACTGACTGTGAATTGATTAGACGGGGCTGGATTATCAGTCTGATGTTAACTGAAACCTGCATCACGTGACAGAGGTCCATAACGCGCTCCTGTAGTCTCGAGGAGCCGCTGACCAGGAGCGCCACTTTCCACACTTTATCCCAGACCACAGACCACCAGGAAGAGGAGGGGCCGCTACGACAACGACGCATAACCGTTGGTGAGTCTGGTAATATTATATTATGGGCAAACGAGATCGCTCTACATAACACCACCGACGTATGATTAAAAAAATAACAAGTGTGTTTCTTTACGCCTTTCATGCAGCATCATATATGCCTCAGTCTAAGGATCAGAATGGAAACTTCCCCAAGAAGGTACAACATCAAAGCAGGGCCTTCAGGGTGGCATCAGCACAGCCCAGAGCTGCCACAATGACAGAATATGCTCTGTTTATATTTCCCAGCTCCCTTGATCTGTCAAAGCAATGACTCTGCAAATAGTCTTAGGATATTCATCTTTGTGTCCAGGATTTGCCAAGCAAGATTGCTCGTATCCTTAGCAATCCATGTGTTAGCTGAAACACAAAACGGGAAGTTTTTTCTTTTTAAAGGCAAATTGCTCACATCCTGCATTTACTATCTCCATGCATTATCAACAGTTTTATTCTCCCCTGGTACCCCATCAAATAATGTGAATATATAAATAAAATCTGTGTATGTATCTTAAGCAGCCCCGCCTCAAACTAGAAGCCACTTGGATCCAAAAATGGCTGCAAATAGTGATTAATTATGTAGTTTTAATTATGATCTAAAGTTTTTTTGTTTTTTTTAAACATAAATATGAAATCGCTGAGACAAGGCAAACCTCTCACCTCGATGTATCTAATCAGTCCACAGTCACCTTGTAAATACTGGAGGCAGGGAAAACTGAACACTAAACAGAGAATCTGTGACTAAGGCAACGATTACATAGAAGCGTGTTTAGGTAAACACTTCTTTATCCTTTCTAAACCTTATTTTAAATTTTTTTTAAAAGCAGTGAAATGTGTTTATTTGCTGTGACGTGTCGAAACACGGATATCTAACACAGTCATAGTTACTTTGAACGAGTCGGCAACAGACAATGACAAAGTTCCTGGGAGTTTAACCCTGTTTTGTCTTGAAGTCCTGCCAAAAAACCTATTCAATAGGTTTTCACACGCAGCAGTTTGAATCATCTCCGTGCGTCATGAGCCTCCCTCTTTGCTTTTCCCAACCGCGGCTTATCTTTTGGATATACAAAATAAAAAAATAGCACTTATACTGTATGATATATAACTATATCGCTTCTCAAAACAAAAGCTTAAAGAGTATGGTGTTTGTATATAGTATGTGGGACATTATGCGCATGTTTTTTTTTGTAGTGTGCCGTTAATAAAAGTTGTTTTCCCATGTCACTTGCTCCATGTAGGATGTGCAAAAGCAGCAGGTATGTAACCTCTCCTTCTCCTCAGGACGTGGACAGGCAAGTGGCCAAATGTCTTGGGGAGCTGAACACAGATGAAGTCTGCCAGTGGTTTAGCAGTATTGGACTGCAGAAGTGTCTTCCTTTCATCAGCGGTAAAACACATTTTTCTGACCATCTCCTCTCCCAGCCCTTCGGTGACATAACAAAGGCAGACATTGCCAATTTGATTGATCTTCACCGCAGATAAAATCTAAAGTTTGTTTTAATGAATGTCAATAACATGAAAGCAAAAGGAGATGATGTTGATTAAACCTGACACCATAAATCATATTTCTGCAATAATATACTTGTCTTAATATCCCTTATATCTCTTGTCGTTTCTGCTTCGGGTAAACATACAAGTTATTTGTCATTGAGTTTCCTTTGCCTAAAAAAACCACTTACATTTAGGCCTTTCTTCATAGTCCAGTTCTAGGATTATGGATTTCTGTAATATTTATTGTCTTACTAATATCAGGCTGTAAAACCTAATATATTTTTGTAAATATTAACTTAATTTGAAAGATGTAACTTGTATATCAGCAAATGCCCAATTTCCACATTTTCCCTTGAAAACATGAAATAGCATTCAGGTATGCAAAGACTTGTCATTTGCCTTCTTCGTGTTTGTCTTTTACAATTCTTTATTGTGGATTACAGTGTAGTGGCTGCGGTACTTGTCCCAGATTTCTTGAAGTGTGTAGGTGTATGATTAAAAGTTTCTGTTCCAGGTGTAAAACTGTGTGGAGCAGACATAGCGTCGGTGGATGTGAACACTCTGGACATCCTCCACATCGCCACACTGGAGGAGAGGGAGCAGCTACTGTCGGCCATTTATAAGGAGCTGCACCCTTCCAGCCCAATCACCCAGAGACTCGACTCTTTGCTTGGTGAACCGTTACCATTACAACACGATGAATACTGGTAAACACTCACCCGCACGGCTGGCAACTGAAATGATTGCTGACGTTTCTCTTTTTCTACAGAATCCTTAGGCCCTAACAATGTTGAGACGTTCACTGCAACATTAGTGTCAATGAGCACATCTAAGTCCTCTCCTCATGTGAGCTGCCTGAGCATGAATCGCCGTTCCCTCAAGCTCAGGTACAGCCTCTCATATCTACAAACAAAAAACAAACAACAACAAAAATCTTTATTTTAATATCTTGGCCTTTTTCCAGCCAGAACTCCATGGGACAGAGGAACGCTCAGATGATAGAGATTACTATTAATGGTGAGTAACTGATTATTAGGTTAAATACATAGAGTGGATTATTACTAAGACACTATAAAGACAATCTATTTACATTTACAGCATGTAAGCAGATGTGAATATTAAACATTCAATCATGGTCACATAAATCAAGCCCCCATACTACACTACTTTCCGATTGCTGTGTCATGTCGTGTTGCAGCATCAGAGCGGATCGTTCATCTCCGAACCCCAAAGGAAACAACAGTGGGAAAAATCATGGATTCATGCATCAAAATGTTGGGAGTGACAGACGATAAGAGCCTCTTCATACTGAGAGAAAAGCAAGGTGCACAGCTCACCATACGGTCATTATCTTTAAAAAACAAACAAACAGACACATGTATTCACTGTGCTTCGGTTTTAAGGTTCATCAGAGGACCTCCCACCAGATCAGCAGATTGGCAGCCTACTGACATCGACATCCGAGAACAGACAATTGGAGCTGCACTTGTGTAAAACGGTAACACCGATCAATTATACATAAGGTACCAGGCTTTACCTGACTTATAACATTTAACAAGACACCTCTCTGTATGCTTTTGCATCAAAGGAGAGGCCATCAGGTACCTTATCACAAAAATATCCAGGCGTCCACAGCTCTAATGAGAGCAGCAACATCAACAAAAATGTCCAGTTGAACCAGCCAGCGAAAGAAGAGAGGATCAGAGAGCTAAACCAACATGTGGACGCGCTCCAAAATGTCATCCTTCAGGTCACTCTCTCTCTTCAACTACATCTATGAACGCATGTGACAGAAAACTACATCTAATGCTGCTGTAACTGTGCTGAATGTATTCATTTTGTGATCTTGAACTGATCTTCTGAACACAAAGGTCCAGGAGCTCCACCACGGCCTGGTGGCATTTTGCTCAGAGATAAAGAACATGGATGGAGATGTGGATGTAGACAGGCTGAGCTCCGCTGAGCTGAAGGAGAGGCTGGAGTTGGTTAACAGCCGTCTGAACGACAAGAGGCAGAGCCTGCAGACCCTCAGAGACAACATTAACAACTCCACCGCTCACAGGAAGAAGTAGGTGCACTGCCTCGGTTAATGAGTAGCTTGTTCAACGACGCAGAACACTTTTCTTCCACCTTCCAAAGACATAAACAGCAGTTTAGATTGGAGACTACCAAATGCCCATTGATTTGAATGTACTGTAAAATTGACCATGTGTAGAAATGTCTTGTTGTTTGTGTTACTTGCTTGTGTTTGACTACCATCCACCCAAACACACTATATATCATGTTGCTGGAAACCAAAAAGTAGGAACAGCTACTGAATAAGTGAACACAAAGTTAATCGTAGCTAATCATCTTTTGAGACTTTTAGGAGACTTTTTTTGTTTGTTTTACAAAATCACATGGCAGAAAAAAACGAGCAGTCTCGACAATGTCCATTTGTTCTGTTTTTTCAACTCTTGGGAAATTCACGTAACCTTAACTACATTTAAACCGTGTATTTATGTATATAGCTAACCTAGAATGAAATGTGGTCTTTTGACATTCAGACAGTTGGAAGTTCGGCTCTTGGAAAAGATGAAACTGAACTGCCAAGTGTTTAAGGAGGAAATTTCCATGGTACATCTCAACCGGCAGCTGGCTCACCTCCACAATGCTTTGCAAGAAAGCTATGTTAAGGTACTGCTGAATTGAACCAAGCTGACGATCTGGAACTCCGTCAATGGAGTTTAATCAATAGCACGTCAAACACAGTCGCACCAATATGTGAGAAAGATGTATGGTCGGAGGCAAAGAATGTTTTGATTGCTAAAAATAGACAATGAGAAACTGCGATTTGCACCAAAAACAGCGCTATTTATTGAGAGAAGCATGTGTGGTATGAGATACTAAAATCAAGCTTCTGCTGAAGAAAGTCAGAAATTCAAATTGTCCGTTTATGGACAATAATGCCATGGGCACGCTGTTTCCCCTGTCTTTAACCATATCAGAACAACTTGTGCAGTACACAGAGTACAACTGGCGTTTTTCTCACTGGTGAAAGCCATACTGTGATAAAAACAGAGGATAAATCAATCTACAGAACATAAGAAGTTCATATATTTGTCATTTAATTGTCCAGCAGCAGAATTAGCAGAAACTAGGAAAGGATGTGGTCGGTCATTATTTGAGACTATTATGTCCATCGTCTTTGATCTCCTCTCCACTGTTCTCCTGAGTGACAACACAATGCTCCATTCAGCCGACTCTGTTTCCTTAAGTTGTGCAGTTGAGAGTGGCTATACAAGGCTGAGGAATTTTCTCGAGATGAACATGCACTTTTTCTGAGAAAATGATGTTTAGCGCTGACATCTGAGAGCCTGTGACCATACCAACAATGGAATGTGTGTGACAAAAGCCACTGGGAGAGTGCAATGGAGAACTGGGCCAGCATGTGTAAAACTATCTCCGTCTATCCCCGGAGGAGCCTACTTCTTTTTTAATGTGGCTCTTTTATCCCGTTGGAGAAGCCCTAACGAGGTGCCATGAAAGGACACACGCGGCTTCGGCTTTGAAAGGTGTCCCGTGTCACGTTGCCGCCCCGGGGCCACACTTTTTTAGGTGCTGAGTTTGTGGGAAAAGCAGCAGCGCTAATGTTTATCATATGACCTAATCAGAGTTAACACACAGGTCAGAGCTGAGGAGCAGCCTGGGAACTGATGGAGCTGCTACTCTAACAAGGAGCAGACCGCCCCGTGTTTGGTCTCGCAGGCTGCCCTGCATTACAGACAATGAGGAAATATTTCATCATTGGCAGTCTAATCTCCGGGATCTATTGCAACTGGAGAGCATCAATAAAGCAGCCGAGAGGGAAGGAGAAAGAGAAACAGAGGGCGAGAGTGAAGGACAACAAACGGTGGAAATGATTTTAAATAAGCAGTTTGGCTTGGACAACTCAAAAACCTCGGACAGACTATTAAAGAGGGGGAATTGAAAGAAATACTGTTATGTCCACACTTTAGTTGCACATGTCTGTTGAGGGTGGATTGAGTTGAGAAGAATCTGCCACCTCTTTGCCCCCGAGTTTAAGAAATGGATAGGATGCCTCCAGTTTTTTGTGTCATACCAGTTGTGTTGATCAATACGGTGAGATTATCTTCTATTACTCTGTCCTCCATTTTCTACTCCAAGGTTTATGGTGTTAAAGATCTCTGCTGAGCAGCCAAGGTGTTCAGAATGACAGCACTGCATTTAGACCTACCAACACCCATCATTAGGAGTGAAACACCATCCCTTCCACTTAGCATCTATGTCGTCTGAGCTTTCAGAGGACCATTCCTCAAACAAAGTCCTTTCACAGATCATGTTGTAGCTTCCTATGATGGAGGCAGATTATTTTATTCATGAAATTAGCAGCTTTTTTCTTACAGAGACAGAATTCTCTCTGGAGTGACCTTTGTGATCTCTGTGAGCCCTGTTTAATTGCCTACTAGTAGTCCATTGGTTGTGCCTGTTGTGGATGTGGGATATGTCTGGACAAGTTAGGTTAGTGATTTGATCAGATCTTGTGGATAAGCAAGAAGAATATGAGGAAAAAATTCCTTGGCCTTTTGGCTTGTGTCCAACGTTGAGGAAAACTAAAAGGGAAAATGATGCACATTCGTGTGCCTCTCAGGGGGCTTCGGCTGCGTTTCCGTGGATATATCCCGTCTGGCCCACTTGTCTGAGGAGAGCGAAGCCTTAGCTCTGACCCCTGACCCTGGCAAGGCGGCATCTATTGCTGCGAGGCATTCACATGCCGTTCGGGGGGGGGGGGGGAGTATGCCAAGAGGCTGGATAAGGGGACATTGGAATTCAGTGGTCAGACTCACAAGTTATTTCTGATCCCTGCACGCTACTTGTGGTGGTGTGATCTCTTCCAAAGCTAATCATTGCATCTTGGTGGTCTTTTGGCTTTGATGTAGCCTCAGTCTTATCTCTTGGGGACCCCCAGGTAGTGGTATCTGTAATCTTTTTCCAAGAAATAATGTTTCTATCTTATCTCAAGGAAATTATAGTTTAATGTTTAAGAGCCTCACAAACACACATTTTAAAGTTTTAAAGATTCTATGACTTATTAGGGTTGTGCTAAAGAAAACAATACAAGAGGTTGCACTGTAACTCTCTCTCTCTCTCTTTCTGCCATTTAGAGTACCTTAAATGTACAGTTCGACAATTTGGAAAATTAAATAGATTTGTTTTCTTGCTGAGAGTTAATGATAAAGGCTGTAAACACAGGGAATCAGCAAGACTGGCTCTGTCCAAAGGCAAAACATGTGCCTACCTCCACCTTTAAAGCTGACTGATGAACATGTTACATATGTTTTGTGTAATCCATACCAAAAACAAAAAGTAACTTGATGTTTAATGTTGGCTTCATGGCAAACTCTCCATGATGAAAAGACTTCACTGTGTCGGCCAAAACATAGTCCAGCACATAACGCATCGTAAAATCTCAACATGCCAATTTTACACTTTTTGTACTAAATAAACAAACAAGAACAGTTTTCGTTCCCCTCCATGAAGTCCACACCGCATTCACTGTGAGAGCAAGCTAGGCTTTGAGATAGGGCTGTACCGAATGTCTTTTCTTGTCACATTTGAAGCTTTAATGAGGTTTTCAAATGAAGCAGTGAATGTCTGTCGTCATATTTTGTGATGTTATCAACCTACAAAAATGGGGAAACTATGAATGTGTCATTGTGGTTGTATAAATGTAATGTATGGTGCTGTTAGATTGCCGCTAGACCGCCCCGTTAAGCGACAGGTGCATGCAGGAGAGTAAACAGTGTTTGCCTGCAGTGGCATAACATGGCATAAAAAATGCATTGAAGCAGGATATTTTATAAATAAAAACATTGAGAATTTTGGAAATGATATCTATCTTTTTTCAATACATTTTGACTTTTGGACTGAGTAGTGAGACAACTACAGAGACTAGGGCCGCTGCGTCGCCAGCTTTAAACCGACCGGTACACATCATCTGTCTGAATGAACACCATTGTGATTTTGACAGTCGATTTGTTTACTGTTCCGCCGTGAAAAAGATTCTGAAGTCAATAAAACATGAGTTGTGAATCACATTTTCCCTGCAGTCACGCTGCACATTTTGAGAACTGCTTCATGCTGAGATACTGTAAATGAACCCTCTCCTGGCCGTTAGACATGGCAGTGGCATTGATCTTCTCATCTCACTCTCAGCAAAAAAAAATTAAGAGGTGTTTGTCCCAAAATACTGAACTGTTCACTTTACTGAATATACTATGAAAATACTCTGAACTATTTGCATTTAAAGTGTTTCCTTGCATTTGTGAACGTGTCTTTGCTGTTTCTACATTCAGGAGGAAGGTCGGAAAAGAAGTTTGGCCATTGGTAGCCTGAGCCAGCTGGTGTCACCGCAGTCTCCTGCCATGCTGCTGGTTGTGCAAGAGAACCGTGACCCTGATGGCCACTATGGCTTCTCGTGTCGCCACAGAGAAGGCAGCGGACTATTGGTGGACAAGGCGGACAACTCGCACCTCTGTGTGGATGACAGGTAACACACAGGCACAATCAAAAGAATCCAAGTCATGTATCCAGGCTTAATGACAAATACTTGGCAAGTGTTCACAGAGGCCACCTAGATAGTGAGAGTATACTCATCCCACCCATTTCGTTCACCGCTCTGTTGTTCTGTGCTTGGTAGCTATGGAAACCCATCAGATACTGGCCTCAAAGCAAGCAAACACTGTAATGTAATACTTGGATGCAGACGGGAGTGAAAAGGAGCAGATAACAATCTTCATATAATTAAGCAATTACAGCATTACAAGCACATGCTGATAAAACACAGCGCTCTCAAACTTGTGAGTATTCACACACGCGCACACACACACACACACACACACACACACACACACACACACACACACACGTAGTAGTGCAGTTGACAATGTCTTTGAGACAATACTGCCAAAAGAAATAAAAATGTCATGCAGAGACTGAATCACCGAAGCTGAAGAAAGTCTTTGAGCCTCACTGTGCGTGTTCACTTATCATAATCATCTTTGCCAATGCTCTTTACACAGCTAATCAAAAGACACAAAGCTTTAATGAGCTCTGTGTAAAGGTGATGTCTTCAATATTTCATGCACTGTGATTTGAGAATTCTTAGATATTGTTTGTTGCTTGTTAAATAAGCATTACATAGGTCCTGCCTCTACCTGCAGAGAGAATCCCGCCAAATAATGATTTGATATTTTGAAGGCTTTGAGAGAGAATTTCCCAGTCAGCTTTTCAGTACCTTCTTCATGTTATAGTACAATATCAAATGATTTGTACATTGTTTGTTTGACTTGTTGTCTTTTTGCACGCGTGTGTGTGTGTGTGTGTGTGTAATTGAACTGGTAGACTGGTGGAGGTGAATGGTGTGCCGGTGGTCAACTCTACACAGGAAGAGCTGACTGACATCCTGCTCCAGGGACCCAGCGCCAAAATTGTTGTCCTTCGCCAGCCCCCGCCCACCCCCACCTCCCAGCAGCACCCTCTGCTCCCGCAGCGCATCGTCAACCCTGATCTCGTGCAAACAATCAACCAAGAACGGGACGTGGTCACCATTGAAAGCCCTCCGCGACGAAAGGTGATGGCCATCTGATGATACGACGAAGAGAAAAAAGACAACTACGGAGACTGAGGGAAACAGTGAAATGACATGTCATCTTTTGTTAGTTATGTAACTCCATATGTGAAAATGTGTTGAAATATTCTCCATCGATTGTTGTCAAAGGCCTTGAAGTTAGGAACATCAAATAGTAATATAGCTGTGTTGTTATGGGACGTGAAGCTTCCCAACATGGACATAACTTTGTTCTTGGTAGATACAACAGTTAATCCCTATTGTTTCAATGTATGTGCTGAACATTGCCGATGAAAAACACATTTCCAGAAAAACACAAAGAGCAAAAACAGACCACATTCATTTCTTCTTTCTATTTGGATCTCCTCTTGTTTTACATCATACTTGTGGCATGAGGGGAAATGAAAAGTAAAAGGAAGAAACAGAGAGGCAGATAGAGCTTTTTTTAACATCAGTCATTTCTGAAGGTATAACAATGTTACCTGATGAGGACGCAGCATGCTTCCCTGTTTTTGAAGCACAGATAGGATTGAAAATATGTGACGATAGAATATAGTGTAAAGACACGTCCGAGAGCTTTGTATCCTGATTTCTCTTTGAAGATTAGACACTAGGATGGTCTGGAACAGTGTTCAGAACAGAGGTTTTCTTAAAACATGAGCCACTTCTCTTCTTTTGTATGTTGTAATGTAATCCACTGTGCTGTAGGAATAAACCCTTGGGCCCGGAAATGCCTCATTTCTCAGCCTTATTCTCCCTCTTTAAGTGGCAGTGGATCATGCAAGCCTGACAGAGAGACAGCACAAACACTACCAAACCCCTGACCCAGACCCCTGGGGTCCAAAGAGCCTGAGAGGAGAAGCGGTGAGACCCGTTTTGCCAGTCAGTACAGTCAGTTGATGAGAAAGGTCACAGGTCAGACCCCAAAACATTTGGCCATTAATGCATTTGCAATCAATAGCAAATGAGCTCCACATAATCCTGGTGATGAGAGAGATGGTATTTTCTGGTTGCCAAACCGACCCACAAGGGAGGAGTATGATACTGACAAGCTGGAGATTTGAGAGACATGCGTAATTGAAGTTAAACATGCCACAACATGTTCATTTACCCACTGACACAGATAACTCATAACAACATACCTCGGGAAGCGTAACAATATATAGTGAGAAATTATCCAAAACCACGGAACAATGCAATAGAAGGGTGTAGGCACACGCAGAGCTGAAGAGAGAGACGGGGGCAGATAGAGAGGAGAGACACAGAGGTAGAGACGGTTTGCGACCGGCAATGATGCTGACGATGATGCCGATTGTCAAAATATCCATGCAGCAGGGACTGAGGTCAATCGGTTCTGTTCTACCCTTCAGCACAAGGAGAGAAATTCACAGCTCGGTAAAGTAAAGCCACACAAGAGACAGAGGACAGAGGAGAGAATGTGTCATGGCTGCCTTCATGGAAATAAATTAACACGGGAGAAAATGAGACAAAATCCTATAAACACTGCTGCTGGCAAGAGTAGAAAGACACTCTGGTATTCCCAGTGACCAACACCCCAAAAACACACTCGCAGGCTTTGATACTCCGAGCCATAAACCACTGCAAGTTGTCAATCTAAGACGCAGAGGAAATCCTTGGTGGGTGAGTAATTGAAGTGACACCATGAAACCTTCAAAAACGTTTTCAAAGATGCTGTCAAGTTCAGAGGACGAATGGCAGGACCCAACACTCTACTGTATCGTAGCTAGTCAGGAACATCTGCAGCGAGTTTGAGTTGTACAGCGGCCTCCTCCTGCATTACAGAGGCGCCTCAGGTTGACCCAGGCTGTACCTGACACGTAGTGGCACAGAGCATCCTCCACTGCATCTGGTTTGCCTTAGCAGCCCCGGTAGAGCTACATCCAGCGTACACTGATAAGCGAGCCCGGTGTGGCTGGATTTCTCTCTTTCGCCCGGCGAGCCCACAGCGTCTCACTCCTCACTCCTCAACACCCCCCCCCCCCTTCCCTCCCACCTCCTTCAACTCTCTAACCACCCCATGACATTGAAGGGTGCCTGGCATCCGTTTGAAGTGGGAGAGGGGGCATTAGCTCTGGTTTCCTGCCCAAATCCCACACAAGCCAATAAAATGCATGCAGGTCTGCAGCGAACCAGAGGAATTCCTGTCCACCAACCGTTAAACAAACAAGACTGGCATTGGCCTTATATCATACCGTACGGCATCAAGAATTGTTGCTTAATGAACACTGTTGTATCTTCCTGTTTTCATCATAATCCCTTTGTGCGTTTGTGATGGCCTCCCTGTGACACGAGACTCTTAATTACAGTTAACGAAGCAGTTAGTGAGATGTTAATTACAAGACACTCATTATTAATTGATGTGAATCATCTCACTTGTTCATGTAACTTTGTGCAGTAAACCCTTATGCAGTGAGCACAGCCCTACACATTCTAGCCTCTTATATTTCGGTAATCACTCAGCAGCAGCGAGAGCCAGGAAGGTCAGAGTCAAATCCCAGGGGCTTCTGATTTCATTTTGCTGAGGTGGAAATGGGACTTCTGCCTCTTCCTCTGGCAAATCTCACACTAAGTAGCCGCACTAGGTACTTGAGAAACTCCCCGGAGATATTTACCGTCTCCTGGTCAACATTGCTGTGTTATTTGACCTTTGTCCCTGGTATAGTCTCACTGCATTCACTGTCTGTCCACACAAGCTGGGGAAGTACTGCCATCTATTGGCAGCCTCACAAACTTCACACCATTTCCTTGAATTGGTGTACAGATGAGAATGCCTGTTGATTACGAAGTGATTCTGATTAGATCCTATTATTCATACAGAGCAGGAGATGTATAACAATTATCTTCCATGTCGGGATGAACACCCAAGGGTGGAAAAATCACATGCTTCGAACTGTAATCAGTGATGTAATCCCGTGGCAGAATACTGATTAATGTGCAAAACACAATGTTCAGGTGTACAAAAACTGTAACTGTGATTTATGTTCAACGTCCTTTCAATCTTCTACTTTATTACATTAGGAAAAGTACAACGTCTTGGTCTGTACATCAGGTACAGAGGAATCTGATTACTCTTGGTTAAGTCGATTTTTGTGTGTCTAGCGTTCATATAAAACAATAAAATAAAATGTTTAATTGTAATTTGTGTTATGGTCATCATTTAGAAACGGTGTCTATTGCTCTTCTGAAAATGAGTAAATACGTTAAGATTTCACATAATAAATACTTAAGTGGAACTCCATCCTAGTCAACAATGCATCATACAGTCCATGAAACCTAACAAGCATTCAGCAGTTTAAAAAATGTATTTATTGTATGTGAGGTGTTTCAATTAAAGTAGTTGTAATCAAGAACAGTCAGCATTTTGAAATGAGATTGTTATTAATGTAATTACATTAATTTCCCCCCAACCCTGTAATACACAAGGTCGATATGTAAATGTGAGCCAGACTCTTTTTTTATTAATCAGGATATTTTCTACATCACACAGTCGCGTGATTGATGACTACACTTGGAGGTTAACGTGGGTTTAACTACCCTAAATGAATGTGTATAGGCTGGAGCTGATGCGGGGCTACTTTTCAAAAGTGTCTGAGAGACATTATAACACTCTCCAAGCTGCTCAATTATAAGCTAATGAAAAGGCCATTAGGATTTAGTCTAAGGTGCGCTTCGGATGAGATAAATATGTTGGTGGAATTGCTTTGCATAGCCTTGCCAGCAGGCAGCGATTGAGAAAGGTCAGCATGAGGTATTAGTCATTTTCCAATCCATTCTCTGTGAAACATAGAGCGCATAATGGCTCGTGTCTCTGTCAAATACAATACTTAACAAAAGCAAGATGAAAATGCAGATTAGAAAAATCATTGTGGAACACAATACGTGAAGAGTGGCAGGGGTATTTTGAATTGTGAAACTTTTGTGAATTGAGAAACTACAAAGGAAGAAAAATTCATAAGAAGAGGAAGAAATCAAATGAGAAAGTGAGGTGGATAATACATCAAAAGATTTTTAAGCCTCTGATGATCCCTGTTTTTTTTCCTTCTTCTTTTTTGTAGCTGGGTTATTTGTATTGTAAAAAGAAAAATCTTCCCACACTCTAAACAACAACTACTTCATTTATAAACCTCCGAGCAATTTCTGGCACTGGGAACTATTCTGGCATTACTCCTGTGCTGTGAGGAGTATAGGCTTGTCTAAGAAGGAGGCGGAGAGGCAGCGAAAGTAAAAGTCCACAAAGGGAAAATAAAACAGCCAAAATCATCTTGTCTGTGGGAGTAATTACTGTAATCAGCATATTTCAGACTTTGGGTAAATACATGGAAAACTAGTTAAATGATGCATGGCAAAATGTTGACCATTGCATGCACAAATACAGTAGAGCTATTTCCTTTGATGTATAACGTAAATCATTTGGTACAGTAATCAGCTTTAGAAATCCTTTCTAACCGCTCAGCTCTCTCCGATATGAACCACCTGTGATTCCACTCTAGATGGCAGTAAAAGTCTCAGTCTTCTAACGCTCCTAAAAGCCTCTCAGTCAAACCCAACACTTGCAGAAAAGGATCCTTCTCAAGCATCCACATTTGAGAGACTGCCAGGCAAATCCTCAGCTCGGGCTGATTATTTGCTCCTCGATGGTTTGGAAAGTAGGCCATGGCACCACTAATTATGATTTGCAAAAAAAAAAGGTTTGACACAAACAACAGACACCAAATGCTGAAGACAACACAAGAACATGCAAATGCAGGATATTCCATTTGATGGGAATCGAGAAAGGATGACATCTCACATGCAGTATAAGGGCTCCACATTGTCTTGCTCAACTAATTTATCTTCGAGACATTGCCATCTAATGGACCAGCTATTACATCAAATGCTGTTTGCCTTCTGATTCAACAACATATTCAGTTGCAAACATATAAGCCAACGACGTATGTGGCTCCTACTAACAGCAGCAGATATTAAGTTGTCACAGAAGAACTCCATGGAGGGATACTTGTTGTTTCAACACAACGCATGAAACGACAAATAAAAAACATGATTTGCTGCGTGGACATGAAAATATGACAGTTTTTATTTTTATTATCAAGCTCTGGTTGTTGATATCACAACCCATTTTACTCTCAATGTGACACGTCTGTTTCGTGTGGTATTATATGCTGACACACATCAAACAATACATAGAAGCAGATTTACATGTCATAGCAAGCATACCTATATACACTACATGCATGCCAATACACTCCACAGTGAGGCACAAACACACACACACACACACACACACACACACACACACACACACACACACACACACACACAAATAAAAGGGTTTATGGGGAGTGGTTGATGGAGAGTGAACAGGCCAGAGGAGATGGAAGAAGCACACCAGGGGGAATGATGAGAGGAAATGATGCGCATGATGAGTGCTGAATGGTTGGCCAGTGGGACAGACCTTGTCAGACTGTCTGCTAAAGGGGTGGAAGACAGAGAGAGATGACAAGAAAGAGCGCTAAAGCTTGAGAGAGCAGGAGAAAAATAGTGATCAATGTCAAAATACTATTACCCTTTGACAACCAAGGTTTTCCATGTCTTGTTCTTAATGACCACTGCACTTCTCTGCGATTGTGCTGCATGTCTGCGATGCGGCCACAGCCGACCAATGGACGATTACTAACTTGAAGGGTTCGCAGATAAGAAAAGCGGGCGAGAAGCATGTTTTATTCAGCTCTTATTACATAAATTCTGCGTTGCAGTTCCGATTCCTCCTTTGCGCGAGTATTTCGGCAGCCCAGAAATGTCTAGGGCTCCCGGTGCTGTATTGAGCATTGTTTGCTCCTCTTGTCTTCAAGCTTTTCATCTGCAGAGCGGGCCCTCACACAGAAACAATGATGACCCAGTTCTGAGTTTGTCTCTGTCTTACAGCCAGTTCTCTTCTGTCCTAATCATAGTCCCTCAGCTCCGAGAGCTGCCGCACGACCAAGAGAGAGAGAGAGAGAGAGAGAGAGAGAGAGAGAGAGAGAGAGAGAGAGAGAGAGAGAGAGAGAGAGAGAGAGAGGGAGGAGAAGACAAGGGGAGATAAAAAGGGAGAGTGAGGCGGAAAGAAAGTCAGCATGAGAGAGCGGAAAGAGACGGAGAGCTAATCTCCTCGTAGGACGAAGACAAAGGATGACAAAATATAAGGATGGATGAATAGATCTATTCACAGATGGAAATATAAAGTGAGTGAGAGACAGAGAAGGTTAAACCACAGCACCTTCACTGATTCATTCCCTACAGAGAGCACATCTAAAGGCAGGATTGATTCCATGGCAGGTTGTGGAAGGAGTGAAATAGAGGCCCGATGCACCGCGCTCCTTCATCTGCACAGATGTCTCTGGAGATACAGGAAATCAGGTCATCCTGCTCATCATCAGGTGTGACTATACGTTTGCTAGCAGGGTTCAGGAGCCCTGCTGTGCTTATGTAATTTATAACATGGGACCATACTTTCCCAGTGGCACACCTGGACATCAAACAAGCACAACTTGCTACGCACAATTAATATTTTCTGGTGGGCTGTGAAAATAAATAATAAAGATGTTCGAGTGACATAAAAGGTTAAAAGATTATAACCCAGGAAACCAACTGATTTGAATCACTTGATTCTGGCTTTTCTTGGAAGCATTTGGTGGGAAAAAGCACATCTGCAGAGAGCTAATTTCCCTGTTTCGTATCTCAATAATCTGCTCAGATGGTAGATACACTACAGTAGGTCTTTGCTAATTTCACTGACAATAAGGGGTTTGTTTAAAAGACAACCTGTTCAGGGAAGAACAATGACGGAGATACATAGGAACACTGACATGCTGTGATGTAATGAAGTGTTGAAAACTCACTCAACATGTATACGTACACTACCAATCTTTAATTTGTGTCTCAAACCTTGAGAGTCAACATTTGTTTTTGACAGCATTTCAGCTGTTAGTGGTGGTCCAACTTAGTCTTATTTGTAGCATTTAAAAGTCCGTTTTTTAAGTTGAGTTCAGCACAATGCTCACTACACATAAAACACAGTCTACATTACATCACTTCTCACAAACACAGAGGGTGAAACAGCGTCACCAATCTGTTCACCGAATGTTCTCTGGTCTAGCTCAGCTTACGACACAAAAACACTGAATCCGTCAGCCTGTTAGCGACCGAGCCTGTTTGTGACCACACCAGCAACGTTATCTTCACTTCACTTGTTCAACTGACTTTAGCAGTTTAGATAACAGACACTCGACTGTCCCGCTGTTATTACTGACACCTGCAGCAGAATGGATAAATGGGAGTCACTGGGTTTAGGTTAGACATGTTGCATGTAGAGTGAGGATGGTTAAAGTCAGAGACTGGATATCATCAACGACAGGTCCAGATAATAAGACACTGTCTTTGCACATGGCTGCACTGTACATGCATGCTGGGAAACCATGCAGAAAATCAGGAGATGATTTCCAGGCCAACTAAGATTTTTTTTTTTAAAGCAATAGCATTCTGTGACACCGGCTTCCTGTTGATGTCAGTCAGGTCTACAGTCAGTGATGCAAATGGGCAGGAGAGTAAACACAAGACAAATTGTGCATCCAGCATGAAAGCATCTCCCTCTCCCAGACATCCATATTACTGGGGTTAGTGCCAGCCGGGGCCTGTGGGGATGGATTTGACTTTGCCAGTCTCCCCATAGCTGGCACAGTATCAAGTTAAAGGTTGATATTAGATGATAAAACCTGTGTTTATTGGAAAAAAAACAATAAAAATGCGAGCAACTCAATTCGAAAATGCAAGATGTCCCCTTGCACAGCCGTTCAACAGACATTTAATGTTAAGATAACAGACAGCATCATTAAAGTACACGTGAACCATACATTGCCACACTGCATCATGTCTGTCTGGGGGGAGGGGGATGTGTGAGCGAGAGATGGTCAAGAGTGCTAAAGTCGGAGAGGCACAGAGTTGGCTTTTTGCTGGCAACAAGCTGGTTTTGGGGGGGGGGGGGGGGGGGGAGATTCCTTGCCTGGCAGTGTTCTGCCTATTAGAGTAGAGGGACCACATCTCAATGCCTCCTAAGCTGTCTGTATAATGCTAAGACATGTATCCTTGAGGGAGCATGGCTTGGAGTTGAAAGTCAAACAAGGACGGATAATTAGAAGAGCTAACGAGAAGATACCGGCTCCAAGTACATCTGCAATTTGAATAGCTATGTTTATATGGGTTGATTATGCTTCACCTCAATAACAAATCAATAATAAATGATACTTTTTAGCAGTGATGCAGATACAAGTGGAATGTACTACACCATATGATTAATAGCAATACACATAGAATCTTGAGATGCACGGTTTGATAGGCTCATAAGTGTTATGTTTGTGTTATCTGGGACTTTAACTGCATGCGTTTCGATTTCCACCCTGTGATATATATATCTCTGCCATGGAGAGATGAATTACACCCTCAGCTCATTTCCTCCTCCTTCCCAACCTTTACACAAGGTGACCTTGCGTGTAACACAATTTACAACTGAATGACATGTCTGCCGTTCACGGGGCTGCCAAGCCGCATCAACGGTGCTCGTGCAGTGGAACAATGCTTAGCCGGTCTGTAGAACTGAATGGTGTAATTTAATGTCTTTGCCTCCATATGCCTTCCATCTGCTTTGCTTACACTGATCCTTTCTTCCCGCAATGAGACTGCAGTTATGGCATGTACTGGTGGATAAACAAAGCACAGATGTGATTTCACCGTCAACAACAGCCTCCACATTCATCTTGCTGTAAATTGTGAGCTGAACTATCACAGAACAGGATGGCAGAATGTGGATTCAGTGCTGAAACAGGAACAGAACGCTCCCTGATGATCCCTGGCTTTTGATTACCGCCACGATGCCTTCAGTACACGTGTAAGAAGCAGCCGCTAAGCCCTGACTGGACCTCCTCCACTTGTTTTGCGGTCGATATCAATGACAGTATTGGCTGCACCTCGTCACCCTGTCCCCATTCTCCACCAACCAGTGGCTGATGATGTTAAATATTGATTTGCATGTCCACCCATATCACTACGCCTTGGCTTTGCTGTCAAGTTCATTTAGAGGAAGCCTTTTCAATGCCAAGTGTGTGGCAGTAGCCAGAGCAGAGGTGCAGGGGGGGGGGGGGGGGGGGGGGGGGGGGGGAGTCCCTCAGGGGAAGAAAACACAATGCACACAAGAAGGCAAAAATGCATAATGCTGCGTAGAGATTCTCATAATCTATCACCAGGTTTAGAGTCAACAATACACTGACTGCAGTGGAGTAAGAAGCTGCACAAGAACTATAAATAGGGTATGAACCTGCAGTTATCCATGCAAAGGGAATGCGTTGCTCGGTGCATCGAATGAGCTTGTACACTATATTTCCCAATTAGTCATTTCAGCATACACTCTTCTGCTTCATATAAACAGCCAACAGCCTCGCCTGAACTTAGACACACAAACAAACAGAGATACGCGCGTATATGGATACGCACGGGCACAGATACACAGAGAGAGGTTTACGAGTTGCTTCAGAGATAGGATGTCCTTTGCAGAAAACATGAGGTTAAAGGTTACTCTCCCATTTCCGAGTGGGGGTCAGTGTTACATCCCTGTTTTAGGTGTCTATAGACAGATTTCTGGCTGAAAACTAATGCCACACGAAACCATGTGAGAGATAACGAGGTGACCTTTTCATGCAGAGGATCGAAATGACAAATTGATGTTAACGCCTTGACTCAAAACCCCTGTGCTCTTCCTCCAAACAGCTAGGGTGTTTTCGGTTTCACTTGTTGTGCGAAAAACTTATCTCCCACACCAAGAGCGGATTTAAGAGGACAACGAAAGCTCTCAAGAGGCGTTTAGTTATATCAAAAAGCAATAGGTTTATTATCAACAGAGTTATGCAGCCCCGCAATTCAACATGCATGGGTTTCTAATAGCTTCACTCTCATTCGAGATCCGCCATAAGAACAACCCTTCACCATAGCAGCGCAACGATGTATATAGGTCCTTCTTATGGAAGCCTATTGGTCAAAGTCAAAGATGCAGGCGGAGCTTGTTTGTACAAGTAAGCCACCTGGTAGGAGCCTGGACAAATCCGTCCACACTGGCCCGTCCCAGAAGGCGTAGTCATCTGTCAGTGTGTTATGAAATGTTGTAGACTGCGGGGGAGGACTGGTTTAATACAGCCCGAGGCTGTTGGGCCTACCCTAAGATGGCGGCACTGCCCTTGTGACGCAGTTAAGCCAGTAACCTTCCACTGCTTCTCCCTCGCCCTACCGTCTCATATGAGTATTGCCTGAGTAACTATTAAAGCTAAAACTATTAAAGCTGCTATAAAGCTATTTTATCCATACTAACTGCGAAACAGTAGAAGGTGTAAAATATTACACCTTAGAAGAAATAAGATTGCATAGCATTTTATCAATACACTTCTCTTAACAAGAATAACTACTGCAGCCCAGGCTCCACAACCAAGAAAGTTTCACACAAATCAGTTGCTGCTGATGGGTTTGTTTTCCTCTCTCTCTCTCTCTCTCGCTCCCTCTCTCTCTCTTTTTAGAGGCTGCTTCAGTCAGACAGCGACAGTTCATCACGAAGCGAGAAAAACCAGTGGCCTTTATCCTCACTGCAATGGTCCCTGACATTGACTGAATGGCAGAGTGAAGAAGAAACCTACAGAGACAACAGAGGGGCTCAGTCAGGGTGGGGAGAGGAGCACAAAGAGATGCAGAAGAAAAGAAGATAGACAGATGTGGTGTAATGGCAGAATGAAGGAGAAAAGCCACATCACCGTCAGTAAGAGACAAAGACTCCAAAAACCACCTTGTGTCAATGCACTAGAATAAATACACAACTACATTAAAGCAAAGTCATTCTCTCTGCAACTGTCACGGGAGTTCACAGGTAGGACCCAAATGCAAGACCACAGGAGACAGAAGTTAATGGAAACAGGTTTTATTTAGCCTGAGTAAGACAGGAAGGTGTGGAGCCCGTGGTCCGACACCCGAGTGGCAGATCGACGTGTGAGGCTCGACACCGGAGGGCTGGCAGCTTGACGGCGTGTGTAGTCCGTGTAACACAAGGAGGGCAGAGCGGCGGAGTGTAATCCGTAAACACAAGGAGGGCAGAGGATGCCACGGGGTTGAAGCAGGTGAAAGACGGTACGACCTGACAACCCCAGACTGCAGGACCAGAGTTTATATGGTGACAGGGGACTCATTAGTGGGCCCTGAGTCTGGTGTGTCAGGCTGCAGGAGGTGATCGCTGGAGTGTCCTCAGCTGTGCACAATCAAGGGTGTGGCCATGGGAGGTGTCTGGAGGCAGAGGACAAACACAGAGCACATGGCACACAATAACAAACAGGGGAATGACAGGACACATGAGGAGAGGAGATCAGGGGAAACACACAACGGGTCAGACAGCGATCCTGGATCCTGACAGCAACCCTGAAGTGTGCACAGGGAGTTGAGTCACAATATACACTTGAACCGGGACAGGCCAATTCAAACACAGCCATGCTGGGACAGATAGTGCGGGCAGCATCCTGGGATAGACTGATAATGGGCAGAGAGCAAAGGCAGGGAATGAGTAAGACAGGATTGGTCTCCAGAAGGCTCTCGGTGTGAAATCCAAAGCCTTTATTGTTAGCATGTCATTGGCTCAACCTGTGTCCCACTTCTGAAGATTTGCATCATCCTCCTGAAACCCCTGTTCATTTATTTATTTATTTGCATGGAAAATATAGGTCAGGCATTCATACAAACCATACATTTTTAATAGTTTTGCAGCTCTAATTCAAATGACTGCAAGGCGAATTAAACACAAACAACACAACACACAATGCGCGGCAGTGCAGGGTGCCTTTTCAAAAGCCTGAAGTATTTCGAAATACGCCTGCTAATACCTCTGTGGCATGATTAAAAACATACTCTTCTCAAAGTGCGTGCTATGATATTCAAGGTGAAGAGAGGACAGAAACCTCTGCTTCTGACTCTGGCTGATTAACAAACAGAGGATTCTTACTCCACGGTGGAAATGTTATTGATTTTAGTGCGAGTCCCTTTGGATGACAACATCAGGCTAAATGTAAAATGTCTAGGCAGCTACATCCGACAAACCTTGCCAACAACCCAGCGATCACCTGTAGAAAAAGACACGGGTACTAACAGTTTTAGGACACAACCACAGATTGATCAGTCGAGCTAAATTTCTAGGAGGCAAGGGAGCCCGGGGGCTGTAACTGCCTTTTCCCTCCCACCGCATGCTCTATCATTTAAACTCTTCTATCAAAGAGAAATGCAGAAAGGGCACTTCGTCTGCATCTCCAGTACCAGTCATCACAACTGTTATTATATGAGTCCAACATGGAGGCTCACTTAAATAAGCACCCTGAAACTGAAAAGCTAAAGATATATATATATATATATATATATATACACATATAAATAAAGGCACTATAAAGGAAACGCTATCTTTGAATGTGACTCAAAATTCTATGTGGTAATTTAAATCCCGAAAGTCATGGGGACTTCCAAAGGCAAGGGGTCTGCTTATATTGTCTATCTCAGCCATAAAGTGTGGTCCAAAGTGTGTACTGTCAGAGCAACACCTCTGTGGTATTTTAGCGGAAAGAAAGGAGCAGGATTGATATTGTGGTTCATTTTCCATCCGTTTAAATGTGATGAGACTTTGATCTGAACCCCTGTTTGAGAGCAAGGGGGAACATTGTATTCACTTTTAAACAAGGTTTCCTCTGGGATGCAGCTCAGCAATAACTGTCTCTCGGATGATATAACAGGAGATAAAACTAAAGTGAGAGGGAGGATGTTAAGAACTGTTTGATTTTTCATTAATTCATTTTCTCAGCTCAGCAGTTTGCAAAATGACACTGCATTTCAATTACCACCATTTCCACTTTCATTTAAACGTCTGCCAAAATAAACAGGTTCCTGTTTGTTGCTTTCAATCTCGATGGACTTGAATTGCATCTGTTTAAAACTTGTTTATTTTGGCATCTATTTTCATTGATTATATCTAACTGCCTGCAAATAAGGGGATGAAAATGCTGTAATGCATGCTTTTCAGCCAAGTGTGAAATACAGTTACAGTATGCATGTTAACAGTCCAAAAATGTCTCCAGTATCTTTATCCAGTGAGGGCAAAACCACGTGTTTTAGTAAATGTTCTCAGAAAAATATGCTCCGAAAAATGTACGCTGTTATGCTTGATAAGAGACAGATAGACAGGTTCCTCAGCTGAGTGGAGCTACAGTATTATATCTTGAATGTATTAAATGAGTAAAATCAATAAGCCTGCCGGACTGGAAAAAACACGCTTTTTATTTCACGCTCTGTCTAACAATGAAATTGCCAAGAGAACAGAATTGAACCATGGTTAAGTTAAGACATTAGAAATCGTTACGTTCTCCGTGTGGCCACGCTCTCTTCCCACCAATCCTCCAGCTCGAGTCTTTGATGCACATAAGAGGACAAGTATGATCACAAAACGTCAGAAATGCAATTGATTCCTTAAGCATTGCAATTTCCGACAACAATAACTTATGTACCAGAGTCAGGAGGCGTTGACTGTCGATAAAGCGATGAAGACAATGTGCAATAAATAGGACTGACCTTGTAATGGGTCAAAACTGAGGTCAAACTCCTCTTGTTTAACACTTAATAAATATATCCATTCAACCAATTCCCATATTCCTATGAGCCTCAACTGTAATGGTGGCATACCATGCAAACCTGCTACTCTAATGGCCAAGTTACAATGAAAATGCTAGTTCAAGTACAAATTGGAATGTCGGAAGATGTTCTGGTTATAGCGGTTCTGAATGGCCACACTCGAGGGGGGGGGGGAAGCTGTCCGCCACAGAGTCGGGGGAGACGCAATAATCATTTAAACATCGGGATAACGGAGCACATTGTCAGACAGTCTCCTTGAAGGAATTCATAATGTTGCTTGCAAATTGAACACTCAAAATGTAACAGAAATAGTTGTGAGTAAAGAATGAAAAAACAAAGATTAAGGGAGAAGTTCAAACTTTCAAAACTGTAGACAAACGCTGCCTAAATGTTGGTCTAGAAAGTTACAGGTATTTTCAGATGCAGGTAACAATATTACTTTTCTTGTGTTGTTACGAGAATCAAAAAAATGACAAAGTGTTCTCCATTTTTCAGACACCCAACTATTTTCTTGTTGTATATTGAGGATTTATTACGGTAATCAAACAACAGTGATGTCTGTATCATGCTCTCTTTACAAAAATGTACTCATATAAGTAGGTGATAATAAGTACATAGCATGACGTTAGTTCTATTTACATCTGCAGCTCTGACAGAGCGGCAGCATCTGTCAGAGAACCAGCAGGCAGAAACAGCGCTGACTGTCTCACTCACGAAAGTAGAATGATGTAGTTCGGTAGGTTTCTGGTGTCAGACATTGCCCCAGCAGCATGGTGGGTGCCCAGTGCACACTGTTGTAAAGGTAAAAATAAGGTTTAGCCAGCTGGGTTCACAATGTATTGGGTTAGAGTACAATGTCATTATATCATAAGGTAGCGGGAGCAGCTGGAGAGGAGACATCAGGAGAAGGGTATAGCGAGAGATTGTACTGATGAGGCACAGCACAGCTACATTGTTGAGTCAAGCCTCTGATCAGATGTGCTCTCAGTCTGGAATTAGAACAGAGCGTCATCTCGTCAAACTCTTTCACTGGAGACGCTTCTTTCAAGTCCCTTGTGGAACTGGAAAAGTGTCAAAAGTGAATGGGAGAAAAGGTGTTGTTTTGTTTATTATCATTTTGAATTGTAATAATAAACATAAATAAGTAAGTAAACACATGCAATGTAAAATGTGGGATTCCTATGACGGAGCGTTGATGTCCATGCAGACTAGATACTGTATGTAGAGTGGAAAGAGTCTGACGACAGTGTAAGTGTGGGGATTATTGCAAAGGGCGCTGTGGAATGCAAAGAAGAGATTGTTAAAATTGTTACTATTTTCCATTTTATCCTGGCCTTTATAAAACTATAACTGTCAGTTTGTCAGAATGATAATATTTCAGTTTAGTTTATAGTGATCACTGCTTTGGTAAAGTAAGTTATCCAGTGATGCCACATGTTGTGGGTTGACCTGTATCTTATAAAGTATTCTTCTCCCTGACATGAATTAGTATCTCTCGGAGTTACAATTTCACGTTCATAAACCATGATTACAGATCTCATTCCATGACATAACTGGAATAGACAATGATGTCTTTGGTGATTTTTGTGTGTGTGTGGCAACACAGCTGTCCCCATGTGTGACTGTGTGGGCATGTGTGTATGTGTGTATTGGTCTCAGTGAGTGCTGCAGTAAAGCAGCAGAGCTGACAAGCACGCTATCGGCCCTTGGTGGCACATCAGGGACAGCTGGATGTTGTCAGGCAACCATACCGCTGATGGAAATGGACTGATTGCAGCTCACAGGCCCCGCCCTCTTATAAATCAGCTTCACAGCACTCAGGGGGAGAATACAGCAGCGACAGGCTGCACCACCCTGACTGTACAGTACAAGAAACTCTGCAGCAACAGTACGTGCAAATGTTTGTGATACTCTCCTGGCAGATGGATGGGAGATACAGCTTCAAGGTAGTTTTAGAGGTCTCGTACTTTTCCATCAAATTTACTTTAAAGTGCTTTTGTTTGATGTGTTTGGCACTTTCACACATTTATAACATAATCATATTAAAACAATATATGCTAGTCTTTTTTATTTCATCCTGTGCTGTATATGTGTATTACAGATTAAATCATCCTTTCTTTCTACGGGATGTACACCCTTTAAAATGGAAAAAAGATCAGTTAAAATTAGGATTTAATCTTTGACATAAGAAATGAAAATGCTTGTACTATTTTAAAGTGTGACAAAGATTCTCATATAATAATTATGTGCAGGCTTTTCTCTGGGAACGTTGGATGTGAGCTGCCAGGCATTCACACCACCCACATAGGCTGCACCACTGTCAGACTAATCGGAAATTAGAAAGAAAAACTGCAACTCCAAAAGCAGTATCATTCTAATTCGTCAGCTTTGTCTCCTCTTCCATAAGAACTTAAGATGTTAAAGGTCCGAAAAGATTGTTTGGAGCCACAGTGGCATAAGTTTTGATTGACATTCGCACTTTTGAGAATATGAAGGTTTTTTCAAATGACAAAAATGACGTAAATCAACAGATATGGGTAGAATTGCACCCATTATCATACTACAAAAACAAGCCATGAGGATAATAAGCTATGTAGAATATTGCAAACACACCAACACTCTGTTTTTAAAGTCGCATACTTTGAAGTTCATGGATCCTAATGGACTGCTCAAATTAGGTAAAAAGAAAATGTATTAAAAAATTGTTTTTGAAAAGTAAGAGGATGAGATGCGGCCTCATCGCTCGGGACTGTGACGCTCGTTGTTGATGTTGTTTTTTATATCAAGGTGAATATTTTAGTAAATATGTGACAAACATTAAGTTCATGTAAGTTATAGAAAAGGGTAGGACGTTTTTAAGTGTTTACTTCTGCCTACTTCTTTTTCAGAAATATATAATGTAATACATATGAATTATTTGCTGTTTATTTGTATATTCTGTATACGTTTACTGTTTATTTTCTTGTTTTATTTTTTTATTATTTGTTATATGTTTGAAATAACTCCACCTATCTAAACTAAAATCCCTTGTTATCCGGTGTACCTAAATCTTTTTGCAGTCATGACTGTAAGAGTGTTTTATAATGTGCGTCAGTGCAGCGTCACATACCTCAGTGAGATGCATACAGCATGAGCAACAACAGATGAAGTTTAAGGTAAAAAAAAGAAGGTGAACAATTGTTTGCCTTTGTGTTAAACCACTATCTTACTTTCAATCGCATCACAGAAAAAAATATCTTGATTAGAACAAGCCACAATCCACCATTCAATGCTGATCTTTCAACAAAGTTTAAATGAATTGTGCTGAGAAATGACCTGATGCCTCGGGGCTTGAGACACGGAAAAAAAGAGGAAATAAACAGACCATTTCAGTTGGCAATTTATTTGGCACTGTGCATGTTTGATTTGTATGAACGTAAAGGTTAGTCTATAATTGTCCACGGTGACAACCATTGGGGGTTTGGCTTCGAGGGTCGGAAAACAATCTGCAGATTAGGGCTAAATTATGATTAGTCCAAATGTTTACATACAAGGGCCTCTTGTGGCTACGCAAATTGTTGTCTCTCACATTCACTGTTGACCCCAATATTTCCCTCACCTTACCAAAAAGTCTTGATGCCTTAACCCACGCCGACTGTTCGACAACAGAGGTGACAGTTCAGAAAACACATGATCTCACATGTCTCATGTCATATGAATCCTTCTTGTAGCGATGACATGGGTTTTCGTTAGACACTAACAAAAGTTGTCGTCCTGGGACACCAGAGGAAAAAGCTTGCATGCGTCATTTTGGAAGGCGATGACAAATGACCTATTTTAGCAATTAATCTGGTGGACTTGTTAGGGAACCGTTCTCCATCTGGAGACAACTGGCCCTCGGGACCGTTGAAGTGGCTTTTATAACCTCCGTGTCTAATCCTCCTTGCAGTCCAACAACTGTTTTGCTTACAGAGATTCCACTTTCTACTCGGCCATACACTGCCATTATGGCTGACATCCCTGGTTAACAGTCTTTTATTTTAATGAATAAGTTGGTAATAAAATTCATGAGACTTATTAGAAGTCACTTCTGTGTGTCCTGTGTCTTACTGTTACATTGTCACGTATGGCATTGTTCTCAAGGGTACACATGTCTTTTTGTCCCATTGTTTTGTCTTTGCCAGGAGCAACAAACCAAAGGCTGTCTTAAAGATAACACCACGGGTGGCTAGACGGAAAGACATCAATGAAACTTTACAATCTTCCACGGCAATCTCTGCATCAGGTTTGGCGCTTCAGTTGACAAACATATATTGACAATACAGTATAGCCAAATAAAATAGCAATCTTCATTGTCAACATCCATTGCTTCAAATTGAAATGGAATAAAATGCTTTTTAAAGGTGCCACCACATTATCCTGATTAGTCTCATTTTGTTTCTGTTGCTGTTAATACAATAGGAAAAGGTCAGATTTTGCCCCCGTGGAGCTGAGTAAAATTAGCTGTGAGAAGGTTAAACCATCCACTCCCATCCCAGCAGTAATTTGTGTAAATGAATAAATCTAGGTGGTCATGGCATACACTAGATTCAAATTGATGTGAAAACTGTAAATGTTAATGCAGGGTTCAGAGATTAAAGTGAGGGAAGGAGAAGGGAGGAGGTCTGGGGTAGGAGAGGATTAAGAATCTGCTTTGAAGGGCTTTTCCCATGTGCTCCGCAGAACCATATCTCACATTTTGCTTTTCCACGGCTTTCTACGGGGGACCGTTTTCACTCAGTTCAGAAAACCCAATCTCCTCTCTGACCTTCTCTTGCCCAGTGGTTTCTGGTGATTAACAGACACACACACAGACACACACTTTCATGTTGTAATATGGAACATTGGGGTCCCCTGGCAGCATCCACAACAACCTACAGCATCTGACCGCAATGCCACAGCATCTTAATGTCTGCATGTTACTGCAAATCCTGGATCTAAAATATGTGACATAGACAGTAATCTAGTGAACATCCAGCAAAATAACATGGAGATATTTGCTTCCTGTTGTTTATTGTATGTTTACATCTTATTGATGTGTCACTCTCCCTCTCCGTCTCTCTTCGTATAAATGACATGGGTATGATCTAGACAGCTGAGCACATCATTACTGTTTTATCCCACTGCCATTCTCCTCCTGCTTTATTAAGACAGTAAGGAGACGCCCCCTCCTCCCTCGACAAAAGGGCCCTCATTACAAACTCTCTCTCTCTCTCTCTGTGCATGGTCAGCACTCTGCTCCTCTGGGGCTCCTTTGGCGCAGCTTGAACACATAAGGATTCTGTTTAGATGCTCATATACATATTGATCACAATCCAAGACAGCACAAGTCCTATGGTAATATGCGGTTGGACAATGTGCACGCTGAAGATACAGTAAGGTGTGCGCCATGACTGGGATTCTTGTGTAAATACACCAGTTCCTGCATCTGCATGGGCGGCAGACATGTTGCTGTAAATCACAGCACAGGACGAACCATATGGTCAGCCTTTCCAGCATCCGTGGGTCTCGTGCAAACACTGAAACAGCTTCGTCAACACCTTGCTCTCCATGTTTTAGTTGTAGCAGAGCATCATGCTGTTCTGCAGGAAGCCATGTAGCTCTGAGAATATGCAGGTTTTTGTGCCGAAAGATCACAGATTGTATATGAAAAGCAACTTTTGTCTGCTTGACGCTCCGCTAATCAGTGAAGTCATCTGCTGTGATGTTTGGTTGGAAAGGAAACCTGTACCATTTAAACCCTGTTTACATGTAACAACTGAGCTGGTGCTGCAGGTGAGTTTATCTGCATCAGATGATGGACTAGAAGTTTTGTAAAAACCTGGAGCTGAACCAGTTGAGGTCCTGGATACTGGTGGCGCTGAGGAAGTGTGTGTGTGTGTGTGGGGGGGGGGGGGGGGGGGGGCTTGGCCCCATATTGAAATCATCACATTTAAGAGTGAAGACTTGGTTTAAGGTTGGGTTAAGATTAGATTTAGGTTTGGGTAAGGGTTAGGCTGGTATATGTCATGGTTAGGGTTTGGGCAAGTCTTCAGGAAATGAATGTAAGTCAATGCGATGTCCCAAAAAGTCATGAAAACTCAACTGTGTGTGCATATGTGTGTGTGTGATGACAAGCATATGCAGCTCTAGCATACAGAATGAGCAGGGAGGTTGTGATGGGTTTTCATTGTTCCCATAAGAAAAAGACAAAAGCAAGCAGATTTGTTGAATGATTTCATAGTAACCATAGAGACTGCACTGATCGAAAAAATGATTAAGGTGTAACCTTAGAGAGAGGGAAGGGAGACGTGGTGAATAATTTACTTTTAATAACAAGACTGTCATGGAGTTAACTGCTTGAATCAAAGGCTGTGGGGAACTGAAAGTTGTGTGTGAGGAGCAGCAGAGTGAGGGTTGGACCCGCTAGTGTCATGATTACTTATTCACTACCTCGTAATAATCTCAATAGCTCTTTTTCAATGTTGTTTTAAGTGCTTCAAAAGAGAAAGCAGGGTTTAAAAGACAGCTTATGAAGTAAGACTTTAAAAAAAAAACTGAAATCCTACAGGACTTCCACTTGACGCAGCTGATCCATCCCCACCTGAGTGGCAAAACACTCCAAATGTACAAGTGCAATCACAGTCAAATGAGGCTAAAATAGACACTACACCTGGATTTCTGTCTGTCTTTCAATTTGCTCTGACCTCATCTCTGACCCTGAGTTTAAAAAGAACTGGGTAGCTCCCTGTAGCTGCCCCAGCACCCTGTACTCCAGTACTGTCAAGTCAACAGAACATCAAGCATTTCCACTGCAGAGCTCTGCTGCATCCTCAGTGATCTCTGCAAAGGAGATAAACTGTGTCCAGACTGGATTAGTGTTGCAAGACAATCAATGTTGGTTACGTTATTTAGTGCATTCCAAGTCAGTGATTTTAATGAACAATATGGGCTCATAAAGTACGTATTACTCTCATGAATTAGTGAAGAAGTATATCCTTCCAGTCACACTCAAGAGTAAGACTGCTGCCAAAAGTGTTTGTATTTTATGAATTGAATATTGATCTGGATGGTCGTAGAATAAGAAACAGGATAAGAGAGATCCTAGTACGTCCTGTGTGGGATATGCAATATATGTAATAATCACAAATTATCTTGATCTTCACAAGATGCGAGCTCAATGAAAAGCACCAATAAAAGTCCACGCTGCTTGAGTTTTCTAGTAGCAATAAATGCCGTTCAGAGAGGGCTTTTTCAGTGAAAGACTCGCAATCTTGGAACACTTTACCACCTGTTTAAAATCACAATCAGCCATCCTAACTTTGTAGAAACACAATGTAACATAAAAATAGGTTATTTTTGGTTGTACGTAGTTTATTATTTAAATAATAAATCATGCACCAGCTACGTGATCAAAAAAACCTTCACAATTAACAGAAATTTCAATTTAAGTGTAAAATGTTTAAGTGTAAATTGTTTACATGCGTTAGATTTTTTTGCATGCACCAAACCATTAACTTGCACGACAGCTGGATTCTCGCAATTTTAACCACAAGATCACACAAAAATCCATTTGCTCAGGCTTCAAATAATGCGTTTGTCCGTCACTGGTGGTTTGGACTACAATCAGCATCCTGCGAAGAGCTACTGCAGCTACAGGCGTGGTTTAGGTGTGTGTTATAACACAGAGAGGCGGCTTAGCGTAGATGCTGCAATAGCATCAGTTACGTATGTCACAACTGGAGAGTATTTCTTCATTGAAACAAGAGCAAATAACGGCACTGAAGGCTTTTCTTGATGCAAAAGATGTTTTAGCTCTTCTCCTGGCTGACTTCGGCAAGAGTTTGATTTCCAAACTGGCTCCCTGGTTGAAGTTAGCTCCCGATAGACAGATGGTTCATCCAATCACCTGCCAAGTATTTTTTTGAAAGTGAAAAGCCATTTTCCTTTTCCAATGACTGCTTCTCAGATGCTTCTGTGTAACGAACCATCTGGTGCGTCAGGTTAACCAAACCACGATCAAACAAATAAACCAAATGAACCACGGGGCAGAACATGTGATACGTCTGCAAACACCACCTCATACTATGCCCGAAACATTTAATCTCACTGGGAATAATGAAAGGAGAAGCTGGACGAGATGCTGGATCCTGTCCCTGACTCTGTGTGCCAGAACTGCATCACAGTTCATTTCACAGCAGCTCTCTACTCCGCTGTGCTCAGCCAAGCCTCTCAGCAGGTGTCTCTCTCTGCAGAAGAGTTCTGCCATGACACACACTTACTGCTGCAACTCGGTGCTCAAACTCAGAAGGGCAAACAGTCACTTCCACACCCGAACTAAAGACCTCAGTATTTAATGGACTTGGACAAATTTCCCTGAGATCTTTCCACCAAATTCCATTGATATCGCACATCTTGTGATCACTAACAAAGCTTTTACACAAAAACACTACCCAGTACTTTCATTTTTTGTTTGAATTATAAATTGATGTCTTACACTACTGTCAGCACAGGCCAGTCATTATACAGCAATCTGCCTGAAAGCCACTGATGCATCATTTGTATTTTGATGACATTAAGCTGTAGGTAACATAATTCTTACGTATATATCCAGTTATTTATGAATATGCCGTTACGCATCGAGCTTGAAATAGGATTTGTAATCTTTTTGGACACTTACTTCAGGGAAGCTTCTTGAGCTTGTTGAAAAATGATTTTAAAAAAAAAACAGCAGAGATTAACAGACAGAGCAACTTTATTTACTCTAGTGTTCTCGTAACGATTGAGGAACCTGACTGTTTCTTTTTGTACATTTACCAGATTGTATGTATTTCACACCGGCTGCAGTTACTTCTTAAAATATGAAGGTGTCTCAGTATAACTACTTTGAAGATAAAGCTGAGCACTGTCACCAAAAAGCAATCACCAAAGGCACAGCTGGACTTCTGCTGCTTTTTAACTTCATCTTTTGACGGAGGCACTGAAATACCAGGGAAATGTTTCAACTTGCCTCAGAAAATAAAATGATCTGATATCTTAGCACATGTTCACAGTTTCAGTGTGATTATCTGAAAATCATAAACGAATGACAGCTGAGACATGTTGAGCACCATATGAATGAATGAATGAATGACATTTATTTATAGAGCGCTTTTCACAGACATAACATCACAAAGTGCTTAACAGAGCAGAACATTTAAAAGCATAAAAAAACACAATGTGACCCTAGGGTCAATAAATGACATACACAGAGAAAAAAAATAAAAAATAAAAAATAAAAATAAAATAAAAAATAATAAAAAATAAAATAAAAATGTAAAACATATTTTAAGAGCAGGTCTACTCAAACGCCAGCCTAAAAAGGTGGGTTTTGAGCTGGTTCTTAAAAGTATTCACAGTATCTGCGATGGTTATCAAAATGGTTCATATAAATTGTGTTGCTGTTATTTTCTACAATATTTTAGCATAAAGAGTCAAGGTTTTTGTCAACCACACTGCTGATTGCCGTGCTACTACAGTCGGGCGGATGTGTGATTTTGTGATGACAAAGTGCGAGACAAAGGTGACGTTGACGCTGCGACAACACCACCATCGCTTCCTCCTCTCACTCGTCACTCTGAATGTGTGAATAACACGATTACATTTTCTGCTGATGAATGGAGAGAAAATGCAATTAAAGAAAGCAGGAAGCCATTTAGTGTGATATAAAACGACATCCCATTTATCATATAGAATTCAGCAGAGATGACAGATCAATCACAAAACTGGTGGTTTTAACATGTGTGTTCTGTCACCAGTCATCAAGGTTGCTTCTTAAACACAACAACTGTGTGGTAAGTAGGACACTCGATCACAAGAAAACACCACCACAAATCTAAACATACATTTATTTTTCTTCCTCAGTCAAAAGATGCAGGATGTTACAAGAACCCTTCCTCGTTTTTATGCCTGTATTATCCGTATACTACATCTGTCCTACTATTGCTTGTGGATATGGTTACCAAGGTAACGTCTCTAGTGGCCTGCAATTTGAGAGTGTGGTGCCCGGTAATGTTGGCTCCATGTAACCATAGCAGATCTCTCTGGTCCCAGCACACACTGTACGAGGGAGCTTAATGGGCTAACGCTCATCAGCGCCGCAAACACTGAGACAGTTAATCAGGGTTCATGGACGATCAATATTGTGACAGGGGTCCCGGGGAGACGCTCTCAATTGAATTATGTTCACCTTGTCCTGCTCTTTTTGTCCGTTTAATTTTTACTCTTATAATGTGATGTAACCCATGAAGTATCCCAGCACTTTAAATAGAATGCCCACTGTGCACAAGCCCAACTAGGCAAGAAGAGCAAAGGAACGTTATGCATTATACATAGTGCAAAGAGTGCATTACATTTATATCCCCATGTGCTCTCCTGAAGAGATGACTGAACAAGAAAGCTTGTGCACGAACACATATGCTGGGTTGGGAATATAAGCAGTTGGCGTTTCAAAAGAAAGTCGATGGTATTTCACAGCAATTTCACATATTTAAAATGCACGAACTGGACATTAATTCTAATCTGAAATATTTAAAGGTACAGGAATATTAGCACGCTGCAATATGCTACGTGATAAAATTCCAGGGGAATAAGATCAGCTGGTGTGTGACTTGTGTTTTGCCGATGAATCGTATCATGCTCTTCTACTTCTATCCAAAAAGGCTCCTTTAGAAAAACTGTTTAGAGGTCAAAAGTGCAATTAAAGCAGCAAAGACCAATGTATTGCAAAGTCCACTGTTTGTATACATTGATGAGAAAGCTCATTAAACAAATAATAAGTATGACTGTCAGAGGACGCATGAATTCAGCAAATTCTGCCCTTAAAAAGAGCATGGAAATTTGCATTGCCCTTTTGAAACATAACATGGACTCTTTATTAACTATAGCGCAAACTAAACGCTGTGACGTCAGCTGAAGAAAACACAAGAAGCAAAGCAGCAGATCAAGATATCATTCTCATGAGGCATGGCTGTCACTTTAATTGAGACGTTGACTGTTGCATATTTGAGTCTGTGCTGCACTCGGCTGCATTAGCCAATCATAAATGCCGTGCCCTGCCATTGGCTGAGCCACGGAGAGAGCCGTGCACTGTGCTGTGAGGGGCGGGGAGGGGAGCTCTCCATCTCCTCTGCGCTCTCCCATTCAACCTCCGTAGTCAGCAGAACGAGTGGCTGAGCGGAGCTACACAGCATCCACGGCTACAGCATCCTGCAGATGACTCTGCTCCCTGAAGGAGAGAGAGCGAGAGAGAGAGGGGCAAAGAGAGACATGGGTAGATCCACAGAAGAGGCGAGTCTGAAAGAAGAAGAGACGCACAGATGGAGTAAGAGTGAATGAAAGGAATTGAGTGAACACACCGCTGCCTGCCTGAGGACCACTGCAGCTGTACTAAATCTGGGGCTGTCAGGCCAGCCCTCAGCAAAGCAGTGAGTGAGAGAGGCGAGGGAGCAGAGGAGAAAAAGAAGTGATTTAAAGAGCTGATCTCATCACTCTGGACAAGCAGGGATGGGAAGCCCAAGAACCTCTCAGTCAGCAGATCAAACTTCACAAAGGAAAAGTGCCTTCGGATCACCAGTCTGAGTCTCTTCAGAGGAGTGAAAGAAAAGGAGCGGTAAAGAGAGTTGCCCTGTTAGTTACAGAAAGGTGAAACCTCGTACAGGAGCTGTGATTACTACACTACTGAGTACTGCTCAACTCTCTGCTGTCCCCCTTCGGACCTCCCTCGCACCTGCCCTGGTGCTGGTGAATGTCTTCTCTGCGTGCGATCCCACTGCTCGGCAGTTAAACACACTCATGGTCGATGCCAAGGGAAGGAACATGAAATGTCTGACTTTCTTCTTAATGCTTCCTGAGTCGGTGAAAAGCAAGTTAAGTAAGAGCTCCAAGAAAGGGAACGCCAGTGGCAGCTCCAAGCTGCCCCCTGTCTGTTATGAGATCATCACTCTGAGGAGCAAGAAGAAGAAGAAGATGGCAGCGGATATTTTTCCCACCAAAAAGTCGGCATCCACCACCACAGTGCAACAGTACCAGCAGCAGAACCTCAACAACAACAACACCATACAGAACTGTAACTGGCAAGGACTCTACTCCACCATAAGAGAAAGGTAAGTACAACCAGCAAGCCTCTTTCTGTCTCAGAAAGCAGTACAGTGTCCACCAACAGTACATTCAGGGCAGAGAAATCTCAAATTTGAACTTAACATTTGTCATGAAGTACAACATATAAAATGTTCCACTGGATTTAAATTGATAGTTTTCTGAACAGAACCGCCATTACATGTATAAATATGTATTCTAAAATTGTAAATCTTGTATCCCACATGTGTCAAACTCAAGGCCCGCGGGCAGAATCCGGCCCGCCACCTCATTTTATGTGGCCCGCGAATCCGCCAGCAAAAGAAAAAAGTATTTTTTTTTTTTTTTTTTTTTGAAAAATAATTTAAAGTTAGACTTGAAAATAAAAGTATCCCCATGGTCGAAATTATGAGATAGAAAGTTGAAATCATGAGATAGCATGTTGTCTGTGTACCGACATTAAAACTATCACAACGATTGAAAAAGATCGACAAATAATCCCAAAATGTCCACGAAGAGAAAAATGTATGCAAAGGGAAGAAAATGTAATGAAAGATGGGAAAGCGAACACATGTTTGTGCTTCAAGGAGAAAACGGGTCTGTCTTCTGTGTTATGAGGCGTGTCGGTGATGAAGGAATACAATTCACGTTGGCATTTTGACACCAAACATTTGGCCTCCAAGAAAAACATCAGAGAGTTATTTAACAATATGTTAGGGAGAAGTTAGTTATACAGTCTTACAGTTACAACCGGCCCTTTGAGGGCGACCGTGATGCTGATGTGGCCCAGAGTGGAAATGAGTTTGACACCCCTGTTGTATACTTTATACTACATACTGTGTGTGTGTGTGTGTGTGTGTGTGTGTGTGTGTGTGTGTGTGTGTGTGTGTGTGTGTGTGTGTGTGTGTGTGTGTGTGTGTTCCCCCTGCCCTGCCCCGACTCTGCTGGGGGGGGTTATCTCTGTTTACACCCTCTCCTGCTCCTGCAGACTTTGCCGCTTTGACATAACAGAAGGCGGACAGGCACCGGGTGCGTTTGATATGCACAACAGGCAGAAGCTGCTCTGTACTAAAAGCTAAATATTTACCTTGGCCTATCAGTAAAAGAGTCCAGCTGTCCAGAGCAGAATGTGTGCTCTCCGACCTGGCTTTGTTGTCTCTCCAGAGTTCATGGGGCTGTTTACCCACCCCTGTGACATGTTCCACTATTCAATAATATATGAACGCAGCTTTATTGTTGCTCCCATTCTTTCCCAGCGGGGATTTTCCATTCGGTTCATTGTCTTGTTTGCCTGTTTTTATTTAGATATAAAGAGAAGATATAAAGTATGTTGTAGTGTTGTAATGTGAGGTTTTGGAATCAATGAAATGTCTTTAGTCTTGCCTGAAGCATTTGGAATGCTTCATACAATCATACAACTCTTGTTTTAAGGGTAGCAAAAAAGAAAATATACCTGTAATGTTATATTTCTGCCTGAACTTCTGCCAAAGACTAATGGATATATGTTATATTACTCACATAAAATACATCTAAATGAGTTCATGTGCATTCATTTCACTCTCAGAGTTATGCTTTTTCTCCTCTTATCTTCTCTTCTAAAACAAATGTACAGGGTAAAATATGTACAGTTAACGTTCTCTTGTTTCTCATTGCTTCTTTCCGCTTTTTAGAAATTCCGTAATGTTCAACAATGAGCTGATGGCAGATGTTCACTTTGTGGTGGGTCAGCCTGGAAGGACCCAGCGGCTGCCAGGACACAGAGTAAGAATTTCATCAACCAGTAAAGTCCCGGTAGCAGGAGGAAATGAGCTAACAAGCAATCAGCGCAGTGTTGTTCATATCACATCAGCATAGCAATTATCTTCCTCGCTGGCAGCAGCAATGGAAGTTACATCCTTTGTGCTCCGCGCTCACTTCCGCACCATGTGTCTTTTCTAGACAGTCCTCAATTATTTATGTAAATGAGGCAGACGGAGTCGAGGCAAGGACTGAGCGAAAGAGGAAGGGATATCCTCTTCAGCAGTCATCTCACAGACAACGGATTGCCCTTTTTCTCCGCTTTAGCTCAGCTTTTCAGACACAGCTCTGCAATTACTCAACTTTTCATCAAGCACACCCAACTGCACACAGTTACAATGATAAAGCACAGAGTACTTCGCAATCAACTCTGCATCTCACTTCTGGGAAACACATTTGTACTCATTTACTTGATTAGCATTTGAATTCTGAATTGGAAGTACAATGAGTATACTATAAAATGGCCATTTTCATATTGAGGCCCATATTCATCCAGTTTATGCCAGTTGTAACATGCTTCTTTGTTTAGTCCACCGTCCACCCTCTGACCTCATTGCTTTTTCCAAGGTGTTCACATACAGTAAATGATTACGGTTAGTTGCCTCGACCATGTGCCGCATCTAAAACCCCATCATTATGTCTACTCTGTTTGAATATGATTTTAACATTCATATTAAATCTGGGAAGTCATTTCGCAGCCATGAATTTGGCTCAGCCATCCATTCCACATCCACCCTGTCAGATGAGCCCTGCATGGGTCATCTTTGTTGTTCTTTATATGAGACACACATGTATCATCTATGATTGGAAGCTGCCGTCCACTTCCTCGGTGCCTTTATAGAAAGACGTTATGGAAGGACATTGAGGATGACTTAACTGCACTTTATGCTGAGACATTATAACAAAGGGGTATAATGACGTTCGCCGCAGCAATCTTTATTGTCTCCATTTGGCAGGAACTCAGATATGCATTATAATTTCATTTACAAAGTTATATCCCGACAAGATGGAGGATACCAGCTGAAAGCAGGAATTTATGTGAACATCTGTAAAATACAATGGGTCAAGAGGTGGCACAAATCTTATTCTAATACGCAGTATTTATATACTCGTCCTTCAATGAATTTCAGTGTGTAACAATAACAACAGCATTGTTTTCGAAAACCCTAATTTGCAAGGCTTATTTTAGATCGGGTTCACTGCAATTTGAAGTGAAAGTCTGTGTCTTTTTTGAGAAATTTATACCACCCACATACACACCTACACACGCTTGTGCAGCACACACAGCGCAGACATGCACACACTAAAACATGAATGTACTTGAGTATAATAACAATTCATAGTCTTGTATGCAGTCGTTTTCACTGGAATTATTAGTGGCATTGCGTTACATCTGATTTCATCATAAATTCAGACAAGGCATTCATTTCGATTAATTGAACTTTTGCTGCACTCGGTTCAGTTGTGTTATTCAGATTTCCTGTTTTTTCAGAGGGAAATCTTGTTCATTAGAAATCTGTCTCCTTGTCCTCGGGGGAAAGCGTAACTGGCTGAGCTCTGCTCATTATGTGAGAAACTCAACAGGTTCAGTCTCTCCGCTGATTAGAATGAGGCATTGTTCAATATCCATGAAGAGATTTGTGTTTTTATGTACAGAGTAACATGTGAACTAATTGGATTTCGTACAATTCACATTTCTCCTCTCACTGAATGTTACTACAGGTCATGTGGTTTCCAGTGAAATCACAGACGAACTCCGGCATGTTGTCATCTCTCTTTTCTCTCCATCATTTTGTTTTCTCTTCTTCTTCCAACAGTATGTTTTGGCTGTGGGCAGCTCAGTGTTCCACGCCATGTTTTATGGTGAACTGGCTGAGAACAATGATGAAATCCATATTCCAGATGTGGAACCAGCAGCATTTCTGGCAATGCTGAAGTGAGTACTTCCTTCAACTAGCCGCATTCTTGTTTGTGTCCTACAATGTCCTTCTTTCACAAATAGTGTCATCGTAATGTATAACTGCTATTTCAATTTGATGTTGGAGGAAAACATCTTGGACAAACCTGTTTAGCTGCCAGACAAATCAAATGAAGTGCTTCTTCCTCTAGCTGAGTTATATATCCGTCTATTTTCATTTTGATTCATTTTATGCCAGGGGTCTCAAACTCATTTTCACTCCGGGCCACATCAGCATCATGGTCGCCCACAAAGGGCCGGTTGTAAATGTCACTACTCGTAACATATTGTTAAATAACTCTGCATTCACAGTTTAAAGTAGTCTTCAATGTACTCACAATACATTTCCATGTTAAATGTACAGTAACCAGCCAAAGAGCTGCTTCTATCACTGTTTAAGTATCTCATAATTTTGACTTTCAATCTCATCATTTTGACTTTCAATCTCATCATTTTGACTTTCTATCATAGTTATGACTTTCTATCATAGTTATGACTTTCTATCTCATAACTTCGCCTTTCTATCTCATAATTTCGACTTTGGGGATATTTTTATTATGAAGTCTAACATTTAAAAAAAAAAGAAGAAAAAAAAAGATTTTCACTTTTTTTTTTTTTTTGCTGGCGGATTCGCGGGCCACATAAAATGACGTAGCGGGCCGGGAGTTTGAGACCCCTGTTTTATGCTATTACTGTTCCTCACAATGTATCACTTCCTCCATCGTCCTTGCTGTTCCTCCATCACATTTATTTGAGTTTTGTTTGCTGTGTCCTTGCATGTGAGGTAGGTGATGATGAGGATGTCGGAGGAATACTATTTCGTTGGCCCGTTTGATTCATTTCCGCAATGATTTCACTGTGTTTTGAATCTTATGTCATTGTCTTCCAATATGGATATGAACGGATTCAGCAAAGCTGCATACGATACTGTAATATCAGTCCGCTTTCACCATACATTCAACAAAACACTTCAAATGGTCACACTATGTGATATGTATGTGGTGTTTGATCTGATGTCTATGAAGCTGAGAAAGTCACATCTTTATGTCAACAGGTACATTTACTGTGACGAGATCGACCCGAGTGCTGACACAGTGTTGGCCACTCTTTATGCTGCCAAGAAGTACATTGTCCCTCATCTGGCACGTGCATGCGTCAACTTCCTGGAAACCAGCCTGAGTGCCAAGAATGCCTGTGTGTTACTCTCGCAGAGCTGCCTGTTCGAGGAGCCAGACCTGACACAGCGCTGCTGGGAGGTGATTGATGCCCAGGCAGAGCAGGCGTTACGCTCGGAGGGCTTCTGCGACATCGACACCCAGACCCTGGAGAGTATCCTACAGCGAGAGACACTCAACGCTAAAGAGATAGTGGTGTTTGAGGCGGCGCTCAACTGGGCCGAGGCTGAGTGCCAGAGACAGGACCTCGCCTCGTCGACTGACAACAGGCGTCAGGTTTTGGGCAAGGCCATGTACCTGATACGTATCCCGACGATGGCTCTTGATGATTTTGCCAATGGAGCAGCCCAGTCGGGCGTGTTGACGCTTAACGAGACCAATGACATCTTCCTGTGGTACACAGCAGCCAAGAAGCCCGAGATGCAGTTTGTCAGCATGCCTAGGAAGGGCCTTACACCCCAGCGCTGCCACAGATTCCAGTCCTGTGCCTACCGAAGCAATCAGTGGCGCTATCGGGGCCGCTGTGACAGCATACAGTTTGCAGTGGATAAAAGAGTTTTCATCGCTGGGTTTGGACTGTATGGATCTAGCTGTGGCTCAGCAGAGTACAGTGCCAAGATTGAGTTGAAACGTCAAGGAGTACTGCTGGGACAAAACCTCAGCAAATACTTCTCTGATGGTTCCAGCAACACCTTCCCAGTGTGGTTTGAGTATCCCGTCCAGATCGAGGCCGACACCTTCTACACTGCCAGTGTGGTTCTGGATGGGAACGAGCTCAGCTACTTTGGACAGGAAGGGGTGACAGAGGTGCAGTGTGGGAAAGTGACATTTCAGTTCCAGTGCTCCTCTGACAGCACTAATGGCACTGGGGTGCAGGGGGGACAGATTCCTGAGCTCATCTTCTACGCTTGACAACCCCCGTGCCCACATTTCACCGACTTTCAGTGCACTCATGGAGAATAGAAAATGATCACTTTGTGCATAGTGTCACTTTCTGGTATTTATTTTTGTCACAATTGTGCAAAAAAACATATACTTTCGGACCTGCGATAGGGTCTTGTGTGGTTTTGATTTCAGTAAATGGTCCAGTTGAGTAGGACCAGATAAATGTCTCGAGATGTTGGGTCGTCCAAATACGTGGATGAACAAAAGTCTTAAAAGATAAAAAAATATCTTGCACTAGATGTGCAGGTATGTATGCGTATATGTAAATTCTGAAATGTATATGATGCCACAATTGTGGCCAACGCAGGTCACAAAGATATCTTATATGATGAACATGCTACAGTATGTTTATTATTTCTATGCTTGCATAGAATGCACATACAGTATATAGCAGCAATACTTCACATTCTATATTCTTCGATGAGCATTTCATGCCATGACTCAGTCTGGACCATCAGCATCACAAAAGAAGTGAAAGAAGGCTGTATGACACTCAATACCCGACACAAAACTCAATTAGGCATTTGTATTTGAGTGGCTTCAACAGAATCTGCAGCTGTTTGATACTTTGAATCTAGTAACGGGGCACATAGAGAGGGATTCGGGGGTCTTAGATTAGGGGGCACTAGATATAATGAAACACACAACCCGTACAGCATCTGCCTCTGTAGCACCTACACTCATCTCAGTCACTCCAGTGAGGTTTCATTTCGATCAATGTCATTCTGTTTACAGTGAAATTCTCCTTGAAGTGATCACCATTCACCACTACATGCAGAGTGAATGATTTATTTGGTTTAATCTGTCTGCTTTGCAGTATTTACAGCATGGACAGAACTGCTCCATTTCAGTTTACACTTGTACTACTAATTGTTTGGGTCTTGGTTTTGTTTCCAGCAAAAAAAAAAGATCAATGATTGATTCTGAGTTAGAAACTGTTGGACTTTTACTTCTCTTCGTTAAAAACTCTGAACTGCTGAGCACTCCCTCGCAATGTGATCCCATGCAGTATCAGTATTTGCATACTGTACATGCTACAGAATTGTCGGTTTGTAATCAAATTTGTCCTTTTGCTTTACTCGTTTCTTTTTAATGAGGCAGATTCTTTTGATTCACTGTGCTATGAATATTTTTTTCTGGTGTAGGATAAAAATCCACAGGCTTTGTCCGCTGATGACAACGGACGGGCAAACTGGCGTTCGTGTCCTGTGTTCACGTGCTACAGTGCTGGGAGACCAACGAATGTGTGTGATTGTAGATGATGCAAATAAACAAAACGAGTGGTACATACTTGTCATTCATCCTATCTGTAAAAATGATAACACTACATACTTTGTCTGAAATTAGGAGATGGGGACAGATGATGCCCTTTAGCCCTGCAGTGATTTACAATGCCAAGGAGAGCCGTCTGTTGATTGATGATGCCTGTCTTCATGCCACTTGTACACCCTGCTTGTTGTCTGTCAAACTCCAATTCTATTTCGCATCCCACTGAACTAGACGTCATCATACCTCCCTCTTTTAATATACATTTTTAATATGCTACAGACGAGTTCTGCAAAGCTCTGCAGACATTGACGTCATGGCAAACTCTACAATCTGGAATGTTTTACAGACTGCAGTCATAAAGAATGGCTCCTTGACAATGGCCATCACATGTTTCAAGAGATAGTGAGAGCATTAGGTTATAATCTTGAAGACCTAAAACACCTCAAATGTTTAATTCCCAACATACCACACTCTTTGACCCATGCTCAATCTCGGTGCGTCTGTCTGCTGATAAAAACAAGGCCGGCAAATCACAGAAGAGGATTTCTACTCTTCTCGTATCTTTGAAACACTCTTTGGTGTGCATTAACCAAGACACTCCATAGATTTTCCAGTTTACTTTCTCTGAATGCCTGATACAGAATGCTGCAAAACTCAAAAATAAGAGAAGTCATTTGAATCTCGAGACGAATCATAGCTCTTCGCGAACTTGTAATCACTCCTGGGATCTTATGGCAGGTAGGTGATTACTAAGACACTCAATAACACTGAGGCCAAGTCTGACATCAGGAGCCCTTGATGAATTGAGCTCAATATGTTGGGGGACTTGGTGCGTCAGTGCGATTTTTCATGATCGTGGCGCTAATGTTGTAAGCAAGACCATTAATTGCACTGGAGGCGGCGGGGGAATAGAATGTGCCAAGAGTCTGAAGCAGGCACAGAGAGACACACATACGTTTCTTTTTGCAAACCGAACTGGTCTGTGGCGACAAAGCTACAATTCAGGGAGAGCTTAGATACAGTGAGACGCCCCAGGCAGGGGTTACTTTGAAATATTTGTGTCACCTCTGAAGCAAAAAAAAAAAAAAAAGACCATTCCTTGTTTCGTTTTCCCGGAACAACTGCCACTGAAGCCTACAGACCTGACATTTTTTGGTGTTGGTCACAGTCAGCTCAGAAGTCTACCGGCTCACAGCCAGAACTGTGATGGAAACTGTGATGTCACCTCTCATTTTATGAGAGGTGACAATTATTGTGGTATGTCATTTTGATTTTATGAATGAAGTGCAATTAAATCCTACGGGGATAAGAATAAAATGCATGGTTAGGCATCTAATTGCAGTTCGTTTGTCAGTTAAGGGAAAACATACGAGAGACCATGCATCACTGATGAGGAAGTCAGTGTGATGGTGATACAATACTTTCATCCGAATTACATAGTAAATGATAAATATCTCCCACATTGTTTCGGATTGCTCACTCACATTTACAGTGCTGATTTGTGACGTTTTAATGTATAATTCAGAGTTAAACGGAAGACGACATGAAATATTCATCATTAATCGGAAATGCGACTGTGAATTTTGTACGACACATAGAAAAGCTTTGGAAGAAACATTTGGTTTAGTTGGGGAAGGGAAAACAGAGTTGTTAGATACTGACACAGACTGTGCACTCATTGCCCAGGATCGTCTTATTTAGGGTTTAATTACTGTTCAATACACATTAAGGACGAAGAGATTCAGTCTGACTTGGGGGAGGACTGTGGATTACCACTGATCAACATTCTTAATGTCCTCTAAGAACAATTGTTCCAAGTGCAGATAAGTCTTGGGAAAAGGACCAAAGGTTGCTTTGGTATCTCAGGCGGGATGGTGTTGTTTCCTTACTCTGTGGTTATCACTCTGCACAAACAATCACACCACTGACTACTGGGTTTATTTGAGTTACGGGGTTCAACGGGATAGAAATATCTCCTAAATACACCGAACTGAAAAAAAAAAAACACACAAGGAAAAAGAAAATAGCGAGAGGAACCAGATTCGGTTGTTTTACATCACTTTGTTCACTGCAGGCAATCGTATATCCACTCCTCAGCATCCTGATGATTTCCATCCTGGCAAAATGCCATTGAATTAATAATGGCCAAAAGGGAAGGGAAATACAGCCGTGGGTTTTAAATGAATTCATCAAAGAAAATAATTCAAAAATCAGTTTTTGAATTCAATAAATCTCAAAGGAAATCTCAAACCCCTTCCTCCCTTTAAACCATATGTTTTCTCTAAAGGTGTACATGCCTCTGTACATCATTGTATACTGGTGCATTTAAAGAGCAACAACTGTCCAGTAAGTGTTATGGGAGCATCTGGCAAGGGCTGCTGAAGGTTACAATGTGTTTCTGTAATCATGACGGATTTAATGGTATCCGAGCTTCCCGCTACCCTTAGTGCGCTAACCTCAGCCTACAGGCAGCCAGTCAAGCAGGAACAAGGCAGGAGGTCAGATGAGAACGGAAAGGGGACGACAGAGGTAAGTGTGGTCTGACTAGTATTCAGGTGAAGAACTCATTCCCTTGATAACTATCACATAGATTATTAGTGGACAGTCTTTGTGGCAATTAATCACAAGTGGGAATGGCAAAAGGTCACAAAGGTCAGATGCAAGGTGTGTGGGAGGGGAAGCAGGGAGAAGACAGGAGTTTGACTGATGATAGCCTTCTTCACTTCTTTGCCATCCCCGTTCTAAACCCAGCCGTGCTAAAGACCTGCAAAATGTAAGGGATATTATTCCAAATAATCTCCCATCTCAGAGCTGTTGCCTCCAGTCAGGTGCGGTTGGGATGCACTGCAGGATGGAGCCCGTGATTGTGTGTCTCATTTATCTATTTATTTATTCATTGCTACCAGGCACAGCTAAATCGTTTCAACAGGCTGGGGCATTGAAAGGCCAGCTTTTATGTTAGATTAGCCTGTTTATAGCGATGTCGCTCAGCTCCAGATGGATCAATATGGCTGGGATTTCTGGAGGTATAAGAGCTCCGTGTATCAGGTGAATTATGATTGCTGAAAAGAGTGGAAATACGCTTTTGGTGGACAATGGGAGCTGCCGAGCCTATTCAAAGCAGCCAAATAAATACAGACAACATCGTGACCGAGTATGGGGCACACGCCGGAGGTAAATAATATTACCTTCCAATAGTGCAGCGGTAAATACCCTGTTTACATAATTGTGTGTTTGTCCTATGAAATGCGTTTCCAGAAGGTATATCAATGCCGTACTCAAGCAAAAAGTAGTTCTTTCACGCGCACTGAAAGCTGAATTTGTTGCTGATGCATTATGCTAATCAAGCTATTTATTCCCACAACCGTGGTCTCGTATACCTGTCACCCACAGCCATTACGGCAAGGCTTGATCAAAACCTTGAATGCTGGCAGCTTCCCACTGAGAGAGGCGATGAGGGCTGAGCATGCTACTTTTTGTATGTACTCTAGAGCCTCTGTTCATACTGAAGCATGTCCTCTGAGGCAGCTCCGTGGCTTTGATAGTATGGAGTGAGAGGGCTCCTCTCTCCCCAGGGTCTGATATAATGAGGGTGAGCTTACTAAACATGATCTGCGGCTCTCTCAAATAAGATACTTGAAACAGCTGGAGCCTGAAACAGTACAACAAACAGCAGTGATTCATTTGTACACATGCTCTCGCTCTATTTGTGAGCCGTACGAGCGAGGGCTAATGTGTTTTAGTGTGTTGCAGAGGGCGATACGTAGAGCACAGAGAGGCACAGGAGTCTGGCTTAGTGAGCAATCATTCACAACACGAACATAGGAAATCTGGCTTTGCAGTTTAATTATTTCCTGTAAGCACAAAGAAAATGTTAAGTGACAGATTTTAAATGATTGTGATTTGCATTTGTAAATATGAATAGAAATGTAGTCCTCGCTAGAATAATGCTTTAACTGTGCCATTTCTCATCTTCAGTCTTTATCTACTTTAGGATCTTATCACTTGGCAGCGGGGAGTCTGGTAATTCACGAAGACAACGAGGTATTTCTATTGTCAAACAAATCACAAGTACAAACCGGACTTGGAGTCAGGCCAATGTAACAGTACTGCAGAGAGAACTGTGTTTCCTGTCCATGATTACACATTCACAAAAGGTGTATTTTATTTGCTGAATGCCCACTTTTTCTCAATTTAACCTTAAAAAGGACCAAACATTTTCCCACACTGGCTATTTCTGTCTGATTTCTGGCGAGGAGTACAATAGCAGCTACAGTGAAGTGATATTGCGCCAGCCTGCTTTTGTGGCCTAATTTGGGAAGTGGGCCGCTCTCTCCTGTCCCTCTGCCTGTTTTCATGCCCTGCTTACCACGGGGGGAAATCAGTCACTGTATCTAAAGGTCCATGCAATTAGCATCGTTCAGAAACGCATTACCGTGGCAATTCTGAGTCTGAGTCTGAATCAAAGAGGGATTGAGAGTAATACGTCGGCACTCCCAGCAGCCCCGCATTTCCATAATCCGTCAACATTAACATTACCGCAGCTGCACGATCCCGGTCTAATTGTCAAGCTATTGATGAATCTGATGTTGGTGAAGCAAATAATCTTTTCTCATCTTACCATAAACTGAGATAATTAGCCACAGCTGTCTCAACTGTCAGAGAGAAAGCCAGTTTCAAAGTTTCTCAGTCCCAGAAGTTATTTCTCTGTATTGATTCAGACAAAGAAAAATATCAGGCAAGGTAGCGTCAAATTATTACACTTCAGCCGTAAACTGTAAGACAGACATCTTGTCTAATTGGCAGGTCAATGTTCTGAACCTTGAAATCATTTGAGAGATTTTCAGGAGCCGCCATCATTGTTCATCTGACCTAACTAAAAGTCTTTCTGCCTATGCTTCTCTGAGTCGAGCCCCAAACTATTCCCTCACTGCCCTCAATAATGGCCTCAATTTAAGCTTCACCGTGCCTTACCTTCCCCTTATTTTCATTTCCCTTTGAGATACCAAAGCTTTTCTCGCTCTGAGCTGCTGGAAATAATCGCAGGACATGAGATGAATAAAAGTTTTGCGGAAGTTTTTCTAGTTTGACTTGCTGTGTTTTGTATTCTTGTGCAGGCAGTCTAGCTTTAACTTGACGTATTATACATGTTTTGGGGGGAAGAAAGCCAGGTGACAGCTCTGATAAATGAAGCTGCTTATACCGTAGGTTCTATGAAAATTCAGAAATGGCATATGAACGATAGATAGAGAGCGCATCAGACCTATATTTGAAGCACTCGTCCCAAACAGACCCACTTTCTGCATGACTGTGAGTAATGTGTGTTTATACTGGCAGGCAATCGTGAGTAAACAGGATGAACACAATATATTCATTCAGGGGAGGTGGAATATAGGCTTCATGTGGGTTTTCACCTGGCTGTAACGGAGGAAAAGCACTATATGTGATTGTTAATGTGTGGGCAGATGTAATTTCAGTGGTATTTCGGGTGAACCTGTGATGCTGTCATGTTTATCTAGTAGATGGTAGTTGTGGGATGAAAGGAAGAAAAATAACGTGTAATCACGTTCGTAAGCCACAACATAAAAGTGAGATTTACATTTTTGCTGTTGAAATATTTAGCTTGTAACCTTAAAGTGATTCATTTGTATCCGTTGAATATTTTATGATTTAATGACCGCCTGAGAGCAAAGCAGGAGGGAGTCTTTTCGATTCGCAGTCAGATAACTTTCAGATGATCTTGGCCACCCCAAGGCAACAAAGAGTAAACAGAGAGAAGTAATATCAACCAACCAGTGGTGCATCAAATTCCGACATTATTTCTTTTGCTATAAATTATTATGTTGTCATCCAGAGAAGTACTAAAGCAAGCAGAGCCAGAACAGAACACTTGCAAGCACCCAATGCTAAAATACTGTACAACTGTTTGCAGTTCTTGCAGAATTAGCATTTGTGAATAAAGGTGGAACAATAGAGACGAGCTAAATATGCTCAAAATGTGCAAGGTCAGGAAATATGCCTCGATACCGTAAGCAAGATACTATGTGAATAATTAATATCTTTCATCAAGTACCACTTGGTTCACTGAGAGCACATAGCCTGTATCCGCTCTCACGCACACATCCACAGAATTCTCACTGAATGAGTTTGAATACAGGTGTGGCTGCTCTGAACATGCCTCATTAGCATCTCTCTGCATGGAAGACACGCATGTAACAGCACAAGTCCGTGTACGTCAGCTCAACAAGATTGGAGTGGAGGGGATTTCCCCCCCAGTGTGCAGTGCTGCACCTCCAGCAGCACTCATGACCACGGGGAGGAGGAGGGGCAGCTGGAATTCCATTTCTCAATGATGAAATTCTTTTCCTCATGCCTCTTTTGCATAACAAAGGTGCATAAAATGCATTATATATGGCAACGTGTAACAGGAAGGCTGTCTTTCCAACGCAGTCTTCTTTTTCCGGGAAAAATGGCAAAAACACTTCTGCACAATTTCCGCCGTTGCGGAATTCATCCAATGAGTGCAATATGCAAGGATTGCACACGGTTCGCTATTTCTTATTCACACCTATTTGAATACATTTGTTTAATTTGCTACAGCATTAAAGTCTCATTAACCAATGGCTTGTTTCTTTCGACCCCACACAGTTCAGTGAAGCACAGAGAAGAACCTACAGGTCTGTAATATTTCATCAGAGGCTTTTTAACGGCAATAATAGGGGATGGGATGAAAGGGGCCGTTACAGCTGAGGAGCCATGCCAGGTGTCACTCTAATATAATCGAGCCACTAAAGACAAAGAGGCGGCCGGAGGGAAGCCTCTCAATAACGGGCCTGACTAAAGATGACAAGTGCCTCTGTGATTGGAGGGACAGAGGGGAGGCTTTAGGGCACCTCACCCCGCACAAATGAAAAGACTCGGTGGATCACAAAGCTCAAAGATACAATAATAATTAAAGTGAAATTAAAAGTAACTGATCTGCGCTGGAAAAAATGTAGCAAGTAAGACAATGTACATTCGTTATTCCCTCTGATATCAGCTCGTGTCGAGCCACAGCTTCGAAACAAAGAGAAGAGGCAGTTTGTTTTCATGATAAACATTAGCGATGTGGGAGGTAGAGGAGCATATGTGCTGGCTTCACTCAGCTCTTGATGAAGCTCAGCTCTCTGTGCCAGACTGGATTTGTCCACGGCTGAACCAACTGTGACCAATAGCTTCAGATGTTCCTCTTTCTAGTTGTGTGTCATTAGTATTTAGATCAAGTCGATGGCTGATAAGATCGGAAACAGACAACAGACATCCTGCATACAATAGTCTTGGCAAGCAGCAGATAAAGCAACACATGTATTTTTGTATCGAGGCCTAAATTATGAGGTTAGATTAAAGTTACATATCAAATGAAAACTACGACACATTTGAAAGGTTGAACGTACGTTTTGAAACTTACAAATGGGATTCTAACATTTGGAAATAAGATCTGATTGTCTGAGATGAGTGCTTCAGTCTTTACATCTTTGCAGTGTAACGGGTTCAGTGTAACAAATCTGTGTCACCAACGTTTTGCAGATATTTAACAAACTCCTTTCAGATATTCAACACTACCTTTTCAAATAAAAGAATCTGCTCCTTCAGCTTTGCATTCTGGGATTTCTAACAAGTTTTTAACAGAGGAAGTTATTTAAAACTGAAAAAAGGCAATGTCGAAAGCCTCGGCAGAAGCTCGTGGTTTCTCAACCAATCCTGTGGCTTCTAATAGAATGTCGTATTCCTTTTTATCCCAGTGTCAGCTCATTTCCCCTGTCGACACACGTTCTGAAATCCCAGAATGCAAAACTGAAAGAGACGATTTAAAACTGTTTTAAAACCATAGCTCAAACTTTCAAATCTTATTTTTAACATTAAATATGTGACGGTTATTCAACCTCATACTCAATGAACACTGCAGCTAAACATATTGAGGAAAGGTCAACTGATCTTGAAAAATCACTGCGCACTACATAAATTATGCTTAAGCAGTGCTCTCCGAGTCATTCAGATATTCAATACAGCACTTCAGGACCTCAAGAAGATTTGCAGGATTAGAGGTTGTAAACCCGGCCAGCTCGATATATTGACCCCCTCACTGAGATCTGCATTCAATTTCCCATCAATTAGATGCACCTGAAGGTTAATATGGTGCTTTGTTAATCTGTTGTGTGTTGTGTTGTCTAAAACTAACTCTCTCTTTCAAGGCAACATTACTGGCTCGTGTAAATTAGGTTGGGCCCCACTCTGACCTTGTAACCACAATATCTCCTCCCAAGACCGCAGTATGTTTTTAATAGGTCTGCCTATTACACCCAGTAGCAATTTTGTTTCCATCCATCCCCCGCTGGCTGATTGCATATTCCGAGGATGTTGCAGGACTTATGGCCGTGTGAGAATGAAATTTCTCTCATGGGATCCGGGGATATTTCTCTGGTGTGGCAGACATTGGGCTTGGAGAAGTAGGAATGACAGCAACATTACATGGTTGAAATGAAACCCCCCCATTATGTTGTCCATTTTTATTCATAAGGTGCAATGACATGCCTCTCATTGGTTCCTGTGTGTGACTGCAGAGCGGTGGAGGGGATTTTGTAGCAATTCTCAGTTATCAATCATGGACAAATGAGAATTATGGGGTCAACAGAAATATAAAGTGAAAGTGTATCCGTGGATGTGTAGCACACACAGATACAAGGTCCACATGTGTTCATTCTATACTACAACAGCCACAGCCAGCCCAATGAATTCATACATCCTAATCGCTGCTGAAAGTGAGCGGCAGAGCGAGGAAGGGGCTGATACTGACCAACGAGGAAGGAGGACATTAGCTACAGAGGCTTCTGCTGCCGTCTGCCATTTTAGGGGGAAAATGAATGGCAACCGAACAGGGAAACAATGAATCCAGATCCTGTAAAAGTAGCCGAAGCAGACATGGGGGGGTGGGGGGTGTCCTTAATTCAATGCCTTTCCAGGTGAAAATAGAAGATAATGGTTGTAGTTACTGTCACAAATGCTCTTCTCTATATTTCTTGCTTGAGATGCATTATTGCCATTAAGCCAAGCACTCCTAACCTTTCCATCAAAGAGCCATTTTCCATCTAAGCTGACATTTTAAGCAGTAAGGACTATTAGAGTGTAATAACTGGTTTTAAAACTATTTTTCTCTCTGCGGGCGCAGTGAAAGGGTTTCACGCGGCAGCTGTGCAGTCATCTAGAGCTTCCATGTGCGTCGCAAATGCCCGGAAATAATGAAGAAATTAGGCCTGATGGAAAATCTATTATAAAAGCTATCAATAGTTTGTTCTTAAAAGCCTCTCTTCTACAGTTACTGTGGTCTATTTGTGATCTATCATTCTGCTCAAAAATGCATCTTCAGTGGTCAACTATTTTGATCTGCTTACCTCCTACAGAAGTGACAGTACTGCTTACTAGTAGAGCTAGTATTCATCATGTATCTTCCCCAGAACATTGACCTCTACTCCAATCAGTGTGAGAAGGTGACAGTGAATCCAAGTCACCAGTCCACTCTCGCTGCCAGGTTTCCGTCATTTTCACCTTCACCATCCTCCCCTCAGCACCGTCATATTGTCACCTCAGTTATAGCTGATTCTGCAAAACTGAGAAATGGAATAAGAGTGTGAGGGTGGTTTTACTGCGTGTGTGTCTGTGTGTGTGTGTGGATGTAATCCCCATGTGTGTATATTGCAGAGGTTACAAACTCAGATGTCTCTAATCAGTCAATATTTCAATACAATTGATATTCCTGCTTTGCCATTTAAAGGCTGCTGTCCTCACTGATGACTGATAATCCACGAGGTATAGACTCCAATGACTCATACGACCAAGTGTAAATCCTGCATGAATGCATGAGATCTATATGTTCCTTCGACTGGTTCGCACCATATCCTACTTTAGTTGACGTCATACAACCATTTTTAAGGAGCACAGTGCATGTGAGGGGTCCTCTCACTGCAGCAGGTTTGTCCATGCGCATCAGGCCGGCAGTAAGAGCAAGGCTAAACAAAGGTAAGCTCTCTTACTGTCACTGAAATGTGAATACTACAAAAATCCCAAACCTTCACTTTCACTCCATCCTGTAGAACTGCTAATTTAAACCATTAATTCAAACTCACACTGTTTTCAGAATCCTTCCATTTTCTCCTTCTCCACTCACTCACCCTCCTGCTTTCCCCCCTGGTGGCGGATGGAGAAACAGTCGGGGGTACTGCCTCAGTAATTGGAGAACCCTCCTGAAACATGCAGATGAAGCAGGGTGAGACGGAGAGGAGCGAAAGTGGAAAAGGAAAACGGACCAGATTCCTAATTATACGAACCCCCCCCCCCGTTCCTTCTTGGAGGCTCCTTCTTCTGCATAATTATGAGCAGTGTACAGGGCTGAACAGGGATTGATGCTCACATAAAGGCCTGAGCGAGGAGGGGGTTGAGAGGAAAGCTGGGGCTTGGATGAGAGGGTTAAGAGCACTGTCAGCACACTCACTCTTACACGTGTAACAATGAAACACCGTGTCAGATGACACACAAGCTGACTTACGAGAAACTTAGACAATGTGTACACTGAACTTGCAGCATGCGCAGAATATGGTCTGAAATATCAAATGCATGTTTGCATAAAAGAGACCATCAGGTAATCAAAGGCCAGTGCAGTTCAGTTCATTTGCAAAAACGGGGGAAAGGAGAGGCAGCCCAAAATAGCATATAGACATCTGAAATATGACTTGCAATGAAAGAGAGGCAATCTCAATGATGTCACATTCATTTCCTTTCAGGTGGTGAGAGGAGGATGAGATAGGCCGTCTGCTTTTTAATATAGCTAACAGTGTCAGAGCCACTGGTAGCACACAGCAGAGGCAAGTGCATGGAAAGATATACTGGAGTTTTCAAATTACTCGATCATTATTATAAAACTGTTGCTATTTGCATAAACATACGGTAGGCTTTGAATAAACATCACATTGCATCTCTTTGAGTGCGTTTTGCTGTTTGCGTATTTGTCTCCCGCAAATTAGAGTGAATGTTAAATTCGGGATGTAAATGTTCAATGTGATACTGCATTGTTTTGTTTTATTCATAAAAATAAATGCGGTTGTTTTTTTCTCTGCCCTATTTGTATCATAATGTCTATTCACAGCCTCTAACGCTACAGATGTTTTATCAGTGTCATATTCTGGTTTATTTCTCTCCAGGCAATTTCATCTTTAACAAACACACACTTCTTTGCAACAGCTAATTCCCACTGAAATGATGAGAGCAAAAAGCTGTGTGGAGCATTCGTCCCATGGTTAAGCCACCTACCGCTGCTAAAGAAGGCTCAGCGCTACCCCTCTGGCAGGGCTGCTCTTATCGCCCCACCACGAGGCCGTAGAGAGGTAATAGGATTGGGACTCACAGAGAAAGTGCCATGCTCACCAAGCAGGGGAGGGCTGGGGCGCAAGTGTGAGAGGCCGCTGCGGCTGTCCAGCATCATGAAAGCAGAGGAGCAGGCGGGGAGGATGCGCTCCATAAATAACCCTGCTAAATTGCAGGCTTTGGAGGGTCAGTGGGACACTGGTCTGCCGGTGTATATCTTGAGGCCTGAACATAACCTGTAATCCTGCAGCCCAGAAAACGAAAAGCACAGCAGTTACGGCAAAAACGTATTTTCTGCAAAAATGGAGGCCCGATGGTTTATGAGCTTGGAGAGAGAGAGCGAGAGATACAGAAAAAGAAAGAAGAGGAGAGAGAGAGAGTCGAGGCAGTCGCGGTGATTTTGTAGTTTGTAGTCAGTGTCTGAGCGGTAGACTCCTTCCTTGACTGGCTGAGTCCCAGCAGCAGCACAGCATTCACTTTGTACTAGCAGGAGGAAGATGCATGCAGCACTGGGTCAGAAAGGGAAGGGTGGGGGGGGGGGGGGGGGGACAGATGTGTGGGGCTTTATTTGACTGACAACCGGATCACTTTGGTTTCGGATGCCGGCTGGGTGTGACTTAACATTCAGCGAGAACTCTTGGGGTTAAGCAGGCATTCAAAGATTAAATACTGACTTTAGAAGTTGCACCGATCCTCTGTGATGATTTGAAATCAGAACCCGGGGGCACTGATGTGAAACGAAGATTCTTCCGTTCAACCCTCAAGTGCGTTCAGTGCTGAAGGCAAAACCATTCCACCTGTCGGCAGTTAGGTGGGTCGTGTGTATTTTAGTAACATTGGGCAGTAAAAGGCACTGCAGGTGGTGGAAGACTGAGATGTCCATGCTGGTTGTTTTGATAGAATATAAGTGGCCTGAGGCAGTGGGCAGCAGATGGGGGGCTGTAGTGAAGATTTAGGGTTATTATTGAGAGGCAGGCATGGTGGACCACTCCTAGCTGCACAAGGCTTGGGCTTGATATCTGTTTCAGATTGGTGAGATAGGAGTCCTGCCCTCCAGGACTGATTGCTTTATCTAGAGGACTACAAAGCATGCAACAGACAGCAGAGAGCATGCTAAGAAATATAACCTACACTAACATTATAGGTGCCACACATTGAATTTGCAATACAATTATTGCAGATAAAGGACATTGTTCACTCTGTTCCTTCTGTCCTTCTTATTTTGTTCATTCTGTACACATTGCGCCTCTTTCCATCCTGGAAAAGGGATCCCTCTTCTGTTGCTCTACCTTAGGTTTCTTCCTCTTTTTTCTCCCTGTTAGAGGGTTTTCCCGTATACGAGGGTCCTGGGACAGAGGATGTTGTATGTGTACAGAATGCAGTTTGATGATTTTGGGCGATACAAAATAAATTGATTTGAAAAATGAAATCGTAAAATTTCAATTAAATTAAATTATTCTGTGACGTCAACCATTGGTTTGTGGACTGCCATTTTGATGCCTCGAGTTCGGCGATTCTGTCACCATATTGGATTATGGCCGTCACCATGTTGTTTTTTTCGCAACCAATGAACGGAAGTTACCATATTTGGAATGCGGAGGAGCGACGTGCTGATGCCAGATACGGCTTCGGTAGTAACGGCGACCTGTCAATCACAGTAAGCCCGTCCTAAAGCATACTCTGCTTTATGGTCTATTTTACTCTAAATGGACCACAATTTACTCAATGAACATCATGCAGTATCGAAGAAGACTTGAAATTCGAGATTGAGACCATAAACCCATGTCAACAATATTTACTAAGGTAATGAATCAAGTGAAAAGTAGAGTCATTTTCTCATAGACTTCTATACAATCAGACTTCTTTTTGCAACGAGAGGAGTCGCCCCCTGCTGGTCAGTAGAGAGAATGTGAGTTTTTTAAGACACTTCCGCATCGGCTTCACTCTGCAGAACCGGAGGTTGCCGCCTGTGTGATGCAGTGACACAGAGCCTATTGAACACAGTATGTATCTTTCATCTCTCCCTTGTCGTCCTCCTGATCTCACAATAAGTGAAGGTGTGTGTGGAGCCAACAGTCAAAATTAATTAGACCTCAGCCACATTGTTTTGGCTATGAAAACAAAGTTGTTGCCCCCTGCGATCCAAACACACATCTCTTATCTCTCCACATTGCTCCGTTAGCTATTACGATACACAAACTGTGAAGTGCGGTTTCATATGTTCGGTAAAGCTTTCTAGTCCCCAAAAGCCTCATGTGATCGGACGGCTTTTGTTAACACAGGATAAATCATTTAACATTTGAAACCATTTCACAGATAAGAAAAGGGGATTTAATGCAAAAATACTCTTGATACTGATTTGTTTACATTTAGTTGGCATATAGGAAGAGATAAACAAACTATTAACACGGGGACAGAGGATTAGAAATGAATTGGTCTTTGACAGTGTGGTTTACCAGGCTTGCAGAGCTGCAGAAACAGCTGGAAGCCACAGCAGTGAGAGATCATGGAATATGTTCAGCACCTTCAGAGGTGTTTGACAACTGAACACTAAACTACATGAAGCACTTAAAGGTACCTCAATCCAAAATCCTAATTAACAGAGTTTAGAGATCACTGTGACTTGAAGTTGTCTTATTTATTATATATAAGGATGCACCGGTTGGTCTAGATCACATGTGTCAAACTCAAGGCCCGCGGGCCGAATCCGGCCCGCCACGTCATTTTATGTGGCCCGCGAATCCGCCAGCAAAAAAATTAAAAAAAAGATTTTTTTCTTTTTTTTTTTGGAAAAATAATTAAAAGTTAGACTTGAAAATAAAAGTATCCCCATGGTCGAAATTATGAGATAGAAAGTTGAAATGATGAGATAGCATGTTGTCTGTGTACCGACATTAAAACTATCACAACAGGTGGACAGGAGAGGCAACAGCCCGAAAAGAGGTTTTCCAACGATTGAAAAAGATCGACAAACAATCCCAAAATGTCCACGAAGAGAACAATTGATGCAGAGGGAAGAAAATATAATGAAAGCTGGGAAAGCGAATACATGTTTGTGCTTCAAGGAGAACAACGGGTCTGTCTTCTGTGTTATGAGGCGTGTCGGTGATGAAGGATACAATTCACGTCGGCATTTTGACACCAAACACGGAGCTAAATTTAGCCTCCAAGAAAAACATCAAACTGTCCAAAAATTAAAAGGCAGACTGCAATCACAGCAGAATATATTTACACAGCTACAGCCCAGTGCATGCTGAAGGTATGTGAGCAGAGCTCCGACCAGATACAGACTTTTACAAATGTCAGTTTGTGAAGAAACACCATCGCAGACCGAGTTCATGAACTAGCAGCAATCTAACAACACAGCTAGCTAAGAGACGAGCAGGTACTCGTCTTCTTCATTAACTGTTGATGAAAGCACAGACAACACGGATACATCATCTATCATGTTCATCAGACCTGACTCTCAGTGAGCAGCTCTTGGATGTAGCTGCCATGCACAGGACGACGACAGGGAGGAACATTAGTGATGCAGAGAGGTGACACAAACAGCTTTGAACAACGTTATTGTAATAACTTGTGTTTGATATTTGTCTTTGTTATTTTCTTCAATAGTTTGATCTTTGATAGAGTCATGTGGGTTTATTAACCCTCAATTAAAATGATTTATGTTACAATAACAGAAATGTGTTTAAATATCATTTTACATTTATATAACTGCATGTACAATATTTGTACACTTGAATAAACAATAATCAAATGCAGAGAGAGTTATTTAACAACATGTTAGGGAGAAGTTAGTTATACAGTCTTACAGTTACAACCGGCCCTTTGAGGGCGACCGTGATGCTGATGTGGCCCTGGTCTAGATGAAGACCAATGGCCAGGATAAGCTACAATAGGCAAGGCAAGGCAAGGCAAGTTTATTTGTATAGCACATTTCAACAAGGTAATTCAAAGTGCTTCACATAAAACCATTAAAAGCATCAAAACATAAGGCAAAAGAAAAGGAGATTTAAAAACAATTAAAGAAACAGTGTAAGACATTAAAGGAGATTTAAAACATACATTGAAACAATAATCGATGTCTCCCTGAGACATTACGCTGCACGCAATCAACCACACACTGCCGCAATTCTGCAATTACTCGCACACAAACCACGGCTGGAAAAGATCTCTGCCGATCTGCGTTTTATAGTGTACGCCTTGCACGAACTCGGTCCTGGAGGAAATGGCGACATATTGTGCACTTTCTAAATACAATACATCTCTTTCCCTTGCCACAAAGCTTCAGGAAGCTGGTTTCTAATAAACCTCACATTTTCACAACTGCTCGCTGACAATGACCATCTGATCTGAATGCTTTCTCAATGCTGACTCTTGCTTTTTGATCACTGTTCTAACCACCTGCTGTGTTTCAGAGTCTGATTTCAGGTATCTAGGATCCAGTGTTACAAGTAGAGGTCCAACTCATACTGGTGAGAATGTTTGTTTCCATCTTTAATTTCACTAAAACCAGAAAATCATGAAATTGATGTTTAGATATCAATAGTTAAAGACATAAAGGATGTCTAAGTCAACAACTATCCATCCAAAATCAGTTTTTTCTTATAATCAAAATGCTACCCCTCTGCAAATTAAGATTTCAGTGGCAATTACATTTGTAATGTGTGTCACACTAACATGATGGAATTTCATTTTTCATCATTCAAAAGGCAACAAACCAGAGCTGTGCATCAAACTGTAATCAATCTAAAAATGCACATGCATGAAATTACGGAAGCATTCGTGGCAAAACAAGATTGTCAGCCAATGTCACGTGTATCACAAAGGACGGGGCTTCTGTTTCCCCAGCGCTTGTTGTATTCTAATTTATTTCTTGACAGGCTTGATGAGATAACGTTACGAGCGGTAGGAGATGGCTGACAGAAAAAGACAGGGTCTTTCTTCCGGTGGATATCAGGGCATCTGATCTGGCTGAGAGCACGCCTGCCACACTGAGAGGGTCAACTGCCCTCACAATGCAACAAAACACGTCTTTGTTCTGTGACTGACACTGATTCACCACCCATATAGTTGCTGCAATTGTATAAATGTCTTATGGGGGGGGGGGAAGCTTTTCCCTTCTGGGGATGACGGAAAAAATAAATAATACACAAAAAGCAAGCTGAATGGGAAATGTATTATATATATATATATATATATATGAGGTAAACTGGGAGATGACAATCAATGTGACAATGGTAGAATCGGTAATATTCGGAGATACGCCAGCGTGTCTTGGTGAGACTGATTCAGATGCAGCCTGAGAGCTCACAGTGATTCACTGTTATCTCCTAACACACATGTAGCTGTGTGACACCATCTTCAACACAGTGCAAGCAGCAGTGGCGGGACGTGTATTTTATACCTGGGCCTTCAGTGCTGTCCTACTACAGCTGCACCACCTCCTCATCACCTCATTATGACGCCAGCATGACGGGATGCTTCGTCATTAACAGGCAATGCATGTCGTCAAAACCAATGTTATTAACACAATGACAACAACAACAAACTCACAAGAACCAGTCACATATATTTACATGACAACAAAGCAGGTAGAAAAACATAAAACCCAAATAACACGATTGAACAGGCCTCTGTACATTCCAGCAAAACTGCGGCGCTAAAACACGCATTCCACCACACACTAAAGGACACGGACCATTCAAATATTATTCACATCAGAGGGAACAATATTAACCATATCATGAAAACGACACAATAGAAAAATCAATTAATTATTCTCGCCTTGTTCCAGTCTGGATGAAAACAGTTGAAAGAGCGATTAAATACTTGTGTGCCTTTAACCGTTAAAGGCACACAAGACTTGTCTCCCTGCTTGCCAAGCAGACAGACAAGTCTTGTGTTTATTATATGTCACATAAAAGATCTACACTGCTACTGGTGGAATTTATAGATTATATTTTGTTGGTCAAGTGGAGACAGCTTAAATAACACTTTAAGTTGAATGCACCACATGAACAAGATTTGCTGTAAATTTGCTGTAAATTTGCTGTAAATTTGTAAGATTTGCTGGAAATTTCCATTTGTAAATGATCTGTTCCGATTTTACACTTTTTTTTTTTTCTTTTTTTTATTTTTTTTAAATTTGTACAGGGACAGTTCACATTAATCGACAGCACACACTAATAAAAACATGACTGTAAATGTGACAGTGTTAGCTAAAAAAGCTAATTTTCAACCGTTGTCCCTGGGCACGGTGTTAGAAGCCGCTAAAAACATTTAAACATTTAAAAACAGTTTAAAAAGACAACAACACAAAAACAAGCAAACAGAGCTGTGCAATACAATCCTGCAGACACAGGATCAAACATGACAGACAAGCAGGCAGGCAGGCAGACAGACAGACAGACAGGCAGACAGACAGGCAGACAGGCAGACAGGCAGACAGGCAGACAGACAGACAGGCAGGCTACATACGGACATGGCAGGCATGAGACTGTTAGTGCTGACACACCTGGTTGTTAATGAGCCAGGCTTTGAGGTTGTGTGTGAAGAACCTGTATGTGGTGCTCTGTCTTATGTGTGATGGGAGAGTGTTCCAGGTGACGGAAGCTGTGACAGAGTATGATAGCTGGCTAAACTTGCTTCTCCTGCCTGGGACCACTAGGTCCCCGCGAGCTGTTGCTCTGGTTAGTCTGCTATTGGTCTTTTGTGTTATCTTATAAAACATCTTAGCAAGTGTTGACGGTCACTTGACAAGCTGTAGTATTTATTTTGTCAAATAGGAAAGCAGCTATCTTTGCACAAATGTACATTGTCTCTATTATTATACAGAGATAAATGAATGAATAAATTCTGTCCTTCGAATGTCTCCCACTTGTCACATGAAAGGCCGTTGTCTCTTCCTCTTCTACAGTCACTATTGTCTAATGTCTGAATGATCCACTGGCCTGATCCGTGGGGTTACAGTAGGACTTTGATCAATTGGATATTTTGCCTTCATGGCGATGTTTCTCTCGATATACTGCATCTGATATTCATTCTCCTGTTCCTCTTCCTGGTTTTCTTTTCCGTCCCTCAGTTTCTCTTTCATCTCTCGTGTGCCAGAAGTAGACATACTGTACTTTGTCACTGGGCGAGCTTATGCTTCAAGACACACAATCCTGTTAGGAATTGGCACAGCTACGCGCATTTGATGCCAGTCAAAATAATACAGCCTGTTCACCGATATAATGAGGATTGGCAATAATGCAGCCCATACTGAGGCTTGTTTGTATGTCTACCTGGTGTAGTATGTATTGGAACAATGCCACATTGGTTAAGCACCCAAATCTGTTCATCCTGTTTTACAGTTCATAGTGTCTGTGTGTGTAGGTGTGTGCATGGTTATTCCTGTTTGAACCTCAAGAGCAAGAGTGCTATCGTGACAACGTGATGGGCTTCACTAATATGAGCCAACAGTACGATCAGGATTCAGCATGTGTTCCGCGTAGAGGAGACTGACGTCTGCTAGGGACCATCCATCAGAGCTAAATGGCAGATGGTCCTCTCTGTGGCCTGGCAGGAAGTGCACTAACACAATCGCTGCAGAAACACAGGGAGCACTCTACCTGCTGATAATCCACTTACGCACAGACAAAGCTGCTTTAATCTGCCCGCTTTTTCCATGTGCACCCCCTCGCCACACGACAAGGCCAGGCATCCTGCCGGAGAATCACCATTGATCCACTGTACACAGGCTGAGCACTGACAGGCCATGTTATAATGAATCCTTAATCACTCTCATACGTGACAGGACCACGGACAATGAATCCAAAAATAATCAAGTGTGCCTTGCTGTCAAATTAATATTTTTTTCTGCAAATTCTTTGCATGCATCCGATTCTGGTTGAAGCAAAGGAAAAAATTGGGTATGATACATGTTGTGAACTACACCCTGATTTAATTGTGCACGTGCTGAAGACAAGCACTAGACCCAAATATTGAACATCAGTTGAGAATTACATTAACAAGCTTTCACCTGTCATCAAAAAGGTTGTGCGTTTTGCTAGGATGCTGGTTGCTTCTGCTCAAGTGTCACTGGCATACATAATAAAAAACAAATAAACTGTTATTTCATCAGACTCTGAGATCGATGTAAAGAATAACTAAACATAACTCAAATAATCTTATTTCAACAAGGAACATTTACTGCATTATGAAATATCGTTTGTTTGAGTTGTATTTATTAAAAGTTCTGTCTCAGAGAAACTGATACACTTAATACAAGCAACCACAAGCCACTGTGTAACAATAACAAACACCCCTTACCCATGTAGAATATTGCAATAAATGATGGGAAAATATTCATCACCCGCACACCGCATGTATCAATGCACAAAACACAGACACAGCCCACTGTACTGTGACGTAAGTGCAAATAACAGTACAAACTATTATGTTTGATGAGACACTGACATGAACAAAGCCTGCAGCTTTATAGACAACTTCTAAGCGTTCCTAGAAATATGATGCATGTAAAAAAGAAGAAAAAGACTCTGGCTCTTGTGTCCTCCTGATTTATTGCACAGTAATGAGTACAGATCCACATTCGGGTCGAGGATGCTAACTATAAAAGCCGGACATGGAGCTGGACGCCGACGTGCATCAGGCCAGGAAGTCCCACAGGGAGTCATTAGATAAGAAGGTGATGTTTGATTGAGATCTTTTGCCAGGTTGTTCCCACTGATTGGGCTTCATTAAACAGCACAGACATATTGAGGCTGAGCAGGGGGATGTTATGTTTATCATTCTGGCATCAGAAAGGTCTGCTGCGCTCAAACTCTGCCCAGATCAAAAAGGATTTATAGCGAGGTTCCAGTGTTTCTGCAGAGGCATTCTTGCTCATGAACTCATCTGTTCAACAGTTTGAAGAACGAGTTGTCCTCTTTTCTCAAGGCGTGAGCACTGGAGCTCTACAGGGAGGTGTCAGAGCGTAATAAGAGGGAGAGAAGGAATGAACAATTAGTGTGTTCCACACCAAGGCAGAGGCGAAGGGGGGAGGGAGCCATGAAGGAGGCCAGGTGCAATATCGCATCCTTCCTGTCAGACTTCTTAAAAGGAGAGCAGAAGAAGCGCGTTTAGCTCCGAGGGACGCATGTGGAATGCTGACCACAGGTTGGAAGAATCAACTATTCAGAGTGCGTCTCTTCCATGTGCCCTATCGAGTCGGGGAGGTATCTGCCAAGTAACAACTGCTGCCAACGGTTTCTGAGGCGCTCGGAATACCGACAAGGAAAATCAGGTCTGGAGGATGAGAGCTGACCTTGATCACAGCAACTGTGAGGCTCTGCTGAGACTTCGTGCTCGTCAAGAGAAGGATTCGCCACGGTTTTATTTTAGTACTTGGTATCATGGGAGTGTTTTTAATGCTCCTTATGAACAAGACTTTTTCAACGCATTTCTTAAAGAGCAAGAACGTCTTTGAGGAAATGAATTGACATGACTTATTCACATCATGCATCTTTCTTCCACACTGATCTCTCCGCGGTGTTCGTTTCTCTGTGCAACCCCTCCTGCTTTATTTGCACTGTATTTCATAAAAATCAATACAAATGACTTTTCTAGTATGTCAGCAGATATGCTACATGTGTTCTTTCATGCCACGCAATTGATAGGGTGGTGTAAGTGCCGCAATGTTCCACTGCTGTACTTCTATCGCTCCCTCTTCCTGCCAAGCTAAACATCCAGTTCTCCTGTTCATGCATTTATATCCCCGAAGGGAAATGTTTTTATGTTATTTTCTATCATATGAATTGAATATGTGGGTAAAATATGTAAATAAAAGTACTGCCTGAATATCTATGAATATTATCTCTAAAACAACTCATAGATAGTGATATTTAAAGAAGTGAAACAGAGGGAGATGAAAGTGGAGGGTAATACAATGAGCGTGGATAAAAGGCTTGATACAGCTTTTCACATCTGGTGAGTCGGAGCGGATCGTTTTTATTCGATATTACCTCGCTCCAATTGGCTTCAAATTGGGACAATTGTTTGCCTGATTATCTATGATTCTTCAGTTGGAGCTGTCCTTTGTTCATATATTGCATAAGAGTGGCGTGTCCTTATTCAACTCTTTGACGGTCTATGTTTCACATTAGAGGTCCTCTATGTTTATAGTCGTATGCATACATCAATTTGTTTGTCATCAAACATCTGACATTTTGGTGTTATATATAAATTCCAAATCCAAAAGCACTTGAGCAGGAAACCTGACCAAACCATTCATTATAACATTTCCCATAAAAAGCATATACTTCACTGGCAGACATGGTGAATCTCTCTCCTCTTATTCCAAGTAAAGGCTAAAACATAATGGTCTTTTAATTTCTGATTGCTTGTCACTTTGATTGGCGTGCTACCCAATCCCCTCTCAGTGGTGATAGCGATGGGAACTTGTCAGACTGGTTAATTGGTTCTTTTGGTCGACTTTGTTTCTTGAAAGGGCTTCCTGTTTCTCCCAAGGGCAGCAGGTGTGGAAAGAACAACACAGCAGCCTCTTGATGCCGCTCCAATTACCCTCACTAAGGCAATTCAAATATAAGGACACTGACATAACTATGTGCGGTTGAAGAACTCAAACAAGTTTGAGATTGGTTTAAAAAGACCAAGTCAAACTCACTGCCAATATAGAGTATATATAATAGAGCATATATAATCGTGAAATAGGGAAAATATTTCAACTTGTCCCTTGAATGACAAAGAAGCATTTTTGCTTTTTAATCATCAATGTGCTTTAAAATGTCTGTGGTATCTTTTGTTTCTGTTCAGACAGAAACCGAAGGACGTCCTTGCTTGGTCCTCTTTGTGAAGCAAAATCCCTGCTGAGAATTCCCGGTGTTTGTCAATCATTGATTTGGAGGTCTGTTAACAGCATGCACTAACATCTCAATTCTCTGGTGAGATGAGTGCCAGGTTCAATAGCCACCCTCTGCTCTCATAGCTAGAGTGGCTTTTTGCTCTTCACAAGTATGCAAAGCCCTGTCTTTCAATCTTCATTGACATTTTGTTCCAAAGTCAATATCAGCCACTTATTCACTCAGTCACAAGTAAGGAACAAGTCGAGGGTGTAAAAACAAAAGCAAGGACACAATGTTCTTTAAAAGTTGTGCCTTTCAAGGTAGTTGAGCAGTTCTTGTCATTTCTAAAAAAGATGTTCTCTTCCCTAACAATCCCGGGTGAAAAATAGAAAATACTGGTACTTTCTACAAAGGAAATGTCAGTTTCAAGGAGCTCGACAACTGCAGAAATAACAACAACAGGCCGACAGATTAGTGGTGCCCAGTGAGGCAGTGTACTAACTCACATAGCTGCTTATCCGAAGACAAACTCTGTACCTCTATTGATCAGTTTGGGGACCTGACAAGGTACAGGGCATGTTTTCTTATCAGACACGGAAGCCTCACTGTATCTAACTGTATTCTACGATTTTGGAGAACAAATGTACTGTCTGAGTGCCTCCAGGCGGCCCTGGTTGTCCTTGGAAGACCTTCTCCTCACATTGTTTTAAAAGCACAACCCACTAAAAACTTTAAGTTAGGACGGATGCCAAATATACTCTTTTACGCTAAGCAGGCCATACAGACTAACATTGACTTGACAAAATCAAAAGCTGCCTTTTTGGACAGTTGGCTTCTGGAAATCCTCGTGGAGTTACACCTTTAAGGGCACTTTTGTCTGAGAAAGTAGGACACAGTTTGGACATAATGAGTAAAAGAGCAGATGTGTAAAGCCCAATTATGCAGTTGTAGTGACTGAGTACAAAGAGAGAGCACTTTGTTTCCTCTGCAGGTAGAGCAAATGCCTTTTAACAGTAAACGAACTGTGGCTCTGGTGTGTGCCTCAAGGGTGTGCAGTAAGTAGGCCTTATGAGAATCGGTAACACATATGGTGTACCACTAAAGGGGAAATCAATTTGCATTGTCAATCAAAAACAGCTTGTGTTTGTCTATACATTGGTTCCACCGTGAATGTAAGTACGTGATACTACTCAAATGCCATTTGCTGCTGGATTTAATGAGCAGCATGAACATGAAAGGTCTTTTTTGTTTTTCAGCCGCAATCGAGGTGTCCGCGGATGTTCTTTTGGGCTCTATGGTGGATAAATGGCCAGGCAATATGCTGCCTGACTAAAGAACATGCTGCTCCCCCGCTCCAGAGTTAAAAGCCCAAAGTAAGATTAATCACTGCTGCTGAGGGGGATGATATTCTTTGTTTCTTGTAATTGATGGTCTCTTTACAGCAAAGACCCCGAACCAACATCACGCCTCTCACATACTGTACACCACTAATCATCGACAGCTCCTTAGGCGCCTCTTTAGCAAATGTTCACAACAAGGTGAATTCTACATCAACAAGATATTAGGGCTAACACGCCGTTGCTTTCCCGAAGATAAAAGGCGCTTGACGCAGTTACTCTGCCTCTTTATCGAGCCGTTATCTAACGCAAGGTAGGAACTAGTAAATGTTCAAGGAAGGAAGAAAGAACAAAAGTAGTGCATATGGAGCCTGCTTGGCATTTGGAGAGAGACGCATTCCAGTGAGGAGCCCCAGCAAAGGATCAAAGTGAACAGCGACTCCTCTTAGCCAGGTCTGATCTGGGAACAGGATAGTCAAGCACAGCTGTCCCTGCAGTCTGAACATGACTCATGGTGTGGTGAATATTTCATGGCAGGTATCTCAGAGCTGACAGTAGTTCTGGCCACAGGGCAGCTCTGATAGACAGAAGAAAGTGTGTATGGAGGGGTGTTCGGGGGGGGGGGAATTCGTGTTCATACAGATCAGTGTGTATCATATATGGACACGCATATGCACAGAGCATGCAGTCCACTTTAAATGTTGTACGACACAAAGCTATGCCATATTTATCTGGTTAATAAGGTGCTCGGTTATGTACAATTTCATTGTCACCCACACATTTTTGTTTTTGTGTAACACAGAGCTAACATAACTGCACGGCATTAGGCCAAACCATTAAATGCATTGTTGGTCATCCAATAGTTTCAGAGGGCAGCGTTCAGCATCGGCAGCTCTGTGACAGCCTCTCACGAGAGGCCAAATCATGTCGTCTTATTATAGAGCAGACAAATCAAGTGTACCAAAACCCTCCCCTCCAGCCCTACTTTCTCAAGGTTATTTTCAAAGATAGCTCATGTCTTGGCACAGATGTGGGTTGGGCTTTAATTGAGCCCTGCCACTAGAGACATGGTGTAACCCTATGCAGTAGAAGGGAGGGGGCTTCAGAGGCCACAGAGAGACATGGGTGTAACTAATTTAAACCCCTGGGAGGCCTGGATGGGCGCTGGCTTTTGTCCCGGCAGAATAAAGTCAGGCCACTTTAGTTCTGGGTGTGTTGTGCTTCACACACAGCTAAGGCGCTGTCGACTAGTGTGTCAGCATTATAGCACTTAAAGGTAATGAGATTCATGCTTTGTGCATCATAAAGTGTGACCGCCTTAAAAAAAAAAGGTGAAACAATGGCGCCCGTGTTCTGCCTAGGAGCGCAAAACAGACTTACATATCAGAATCGCCACATTCCACAGTGAAACATGATTACGGACTCCAGAGGCGCATGTTCCTTCTGTCAGTGATATTGTTGCCGTCCCACAGTACATCCTCTGAACGGCGCTCTTACTAGCTCCTCTTCCGCTCGCAGGAAGGGGTGCCACTTTTATTCAAAGGGATGAATCCCTGCAAACACCCTGCCCACTCTGATAAGGATGTTCTTGTTTACTCAACTCAGGAGCGTGCGTCAGCCATATCTCTTCATAAAAACAGTCACATTCTCCATTTCTAAACAAATTGCACTGTGGACATGAAAGTGAGCAGACTGCTTACAGCATTGTACAGTAGGCCTTTTGGGTGGGAAGCTGGGCATCACTAACGGTGATTTATTTAATGTTATAGTGCAGTAAAATGAGCTACCTTCAGTCAAGACCTGTCACCATGCATTCATGTCCGACCACACCGAATGAAAGCTACGCTGCCTTTCAGGCACTTTTAAATGCATGTGTGCTGCTTCATCTCGTGTCATCGGTGTGATCTCATGTCATATCAGTTTCATTCGTTCCATACATTCATGCATAAGGAGCTATTTTGAGGGGAAGACATAGATAAAGGCGAACACCTCAGGGTCAGATGTATGAGGACTCCCCGTTTGTGACACAACCTCATCGCTTGGACTTTAGTCCTGTTGGAACATCTTTCCTCTGAATACGAAGTATTGCGCTGCAGTGGCATCAAAATGTTGAATGAAATTACTCGAGGCCGATGTGATGATGAATGTGACCTAGAAAAAGGTGTATGCATTCGCACGTCACCAAAGCCAGCGACGCCGGTTTGCCAAATCTGACTTCTTGAAAGCATGACTTGGTGTACCAGAGCTTACTTTTTCCAGGTGTGTTTAAGAGAAGGAACATACATACATACATATATACATACATATATACATACATACATACATACATACATATATACATACATATATACATACATATATACATACATACATACATATATACATACATATATATATACATACATATATACATACTGTAACAGCCCCGGGGTGGTCAGGGGTGTTACTGGACAATAGGCAATACTTATAAAGACACGGAGACGTAAAGACGTGGCAATGAAATACTTTACTGGGATATTGGGAACGACACAGCAGCCACACAGCCAATACAAGTCCGTTAAGCAAGAGAAGGGTCTAGGTGCAGTTCCGGGGTCTGATACACAAGGCGCAATTCTCGTACGGTCCAGGGATGGGGCAGGGGCGTCGTTCTCCTCCAAGCAGGGGTCAGTAGCCGGGGGCAATCCAGTGGGGGTAGTCTTCCGTTCCAGGGTCGTTGGCTAAGTAGTCTCACAATCTCTCACCGTCTTGAATGGTTTCACCTAAGTTACTTCCTCCTGACTTCACATCTTCCTTCTCCTTTTATCTCCGCCCATGAAGCTCCCCTGGCCGGCTCTCTCAGGTGTGCCTGGTTGCGCTGATTGCCTGCTGGCACTAAGGGGGCGTGTGCAAAGTGCAATCCATTTCTCTCTGGTAGTCTGTAGTACCTTCCTGCCATCACTACTCCCTGGGCTCGCCCACCCCGGCTGCCACACACCCCCCCCCTTAAATCTGACCTGGGGGGAGGACTGCTCCAGGAACACCAGGCGTCCCTGCGGGACAAGGCATCGGCGTTTCCGTGAGCGGCACCGGATCTGTGGACGACAGAGAAGGCATAGGGCTGCAGAGACAGAAACCAGCGGGTGACCCGGGCGTTATTTTCTTTATTTCTTGACATCCATACCAATGGGGCATGGTCGGTGACCAGAGTGAACTTTCGTCCCAATAAGTAGTATTTGAGCTCGCCCAGGGCCCACTTGATGGCTAGGCATTCTTTTTCCACTGTGGAATATTTCTGTTCCCTGGGCAAGAGTTTTCTGCTGATGTATGTTATCGGGTGTTCCTCACCATTTTGTACTTGGGCCAGGACGGCGCCTACCCCGGTCTCTGATGCGTCGGTCTGGACCACCAACGGTTTCTCAAAGTCCGGGGTCACCAACACTGGTTCTGAACACAGCACCCTCTTGAGGTTCTCGAAGGCCTCCTCTGTCTCTGCTGTCCACTGGATCCGCTCTGGCAGCCGGTTTCCTGTTAGGTCCGTCAGGGGAGCTGCAAGGGAGGAAAAGTGGGGGACAAATCGCCTGTAATAGCTCGCCAGTCCAATAAATGCCCTTACTTGTTTCTTGGTGCGGGGGCGGGGCCATTCCCGGATCGCCTCGACCTTCCCTACCTGGGGCTTGACGCAACCTCGCCCAATGGTGTACCCCAGGTAATCCGCATCTCGGAGGCCGAGGCGACACTTTTTGGGGTTAGCTGTTAGCCCCGCTCCCCTCAGGGCTCGGAGCACGGCGTCGACCCGACGCAGGTGGGTCCCCCACTCCTCCCCATGTACGACGATGTCGTCTAGGTACGCCGCGGCATACTCTCGGTGGGGCCGAAGGACTTGGTCCATCAGCCTCTGGTAGGTAGGTGGGGCCCCGTGGAGACCGAAGGGGAGCCGTTTGTACTGGTACAGCCCCTCGGGGGTGGCGAAGGCTGTCTTCTCTCGGGCCTCGGGGGCCAAGGCCACTTGCCAGTAGCCCTTCGTGAGGTCCAGGGTGGTAATGAATCTGGCACTCCCTACCCGTTCGATCATCTCGTCCACTCGTGGCATCGGGTAGGCGTCGAATTTGGAGATCTGGTTGAGCTGGCGGAAGTCATTGCAGAACCTGACTGAGCCGTCAGGTTTGGGGACGAGGACGATGGGGCTACACCACTCGCTTCTGGAGGGCTCGATTATGTCCGCCTGCAACATTTTGCGTACCTCTGTCTCAATGGCGGTCCTCCTGGCTTCTGGCACCCGATACGGCCTGAGACGTACCTTCTTCCCAGGTTCGGTATGTATGTGATGGTGGATGAGGTCGGTGTACCCCGGCTCTGGGGAGAAGACGTCCCGGAATCGGTCCACTAGCTCGCGGAGGTCTTGCTTTTGGCTGGGGGTCAGCTGCTCTCCCATGGGGACCTCTACTGCCTCCGTCTTTCCTGTGGTGGGAGGGGAAGAGAGAGAGAGGGAAAATAGGGCCTCACGGGCCACCCATTTTTTTAGCAGGTTAATGTGATACACCTTTGTTGGATGTCGTCGCCCTGGTTGTCTTACCCTGTAGTTCACTTCTCCTATTTTTTCCATTATTTCATAGGGTCCATTCCACCGAGCCAGGAATTTGCACTCAGATGTGGGGACTAATACCAGGACTCGGTCCCCCGGGCTAAATTCTCTGGGCTGGGTTCCCCTATTGTAGACCCGGGCTTGGGCAGTCTGGGCCTCGGCCATGTGTTCTCGAACCATCGGCCAAATTGTTGCCATTCTCTCTCTTACCTCTTCCACGTGTTCCACCAGCGTACGGTGGGGTGATGGCTGGTGTTCCCAGGCCTCT